>NC_140070.1:3364232-3781732 GCF_964194135.1 Talpa europaea
TGCACGCAAGTTGCTTCCAGAGTCCAAGGTCCCGGCCTGAAGTGGGGAGGGGGTGCGGGGCTAACCTGGGCCTCTGCGAAGATGACCCGACACGGTGCGTCTGGCCTGTCTTGAAGCACGGGCTCTGCAAACAGGGCCGGGAGGGCGCCCCAGGCCGAGAAAATAATCGATGGACAGGCAATGAGTCTGGAGAGATCGTAGGGTCCCCGAGACCACCTATTCCACCGCTTGTTTTCAGGGGAGGCCTCGGCTCCTCTACAACTTGGGTCCCAGGGTTGAGAGACGGACGAGGGAGCAGAGGGGCAGAGACAAGTGGCGGCCAGCACCGCACGCCCGCAGCGGGCCAGCCCGCCCGCCCGCGGACTACAAGTCCCGGCAGGCCCCGCGGGACCCCGCGCCGGCCCCGCCCCCGTGACCCCGCGGGCCCCTCCCCCGCCAGGCCCGCGCCGGCCCGGCCCCGACCACGCCCCTCACGCCCCGCCCCGACGGCCGCGGCCGGCCCCGCCCCCGCAGGCCCCGCCCCCGCAGGCCCCGCCCCGTCGCCCCCTCCCGCCGGGTCAGCCCCGAGAGTCGCCGGCGGCCGCGGCAGACGGAAGCCGAGCGCGCGGCGGAGCATGGGGGACTCCAAAGTGAAGGTGGCCGTCCGGGTCCGGCCCATGAACCGGAGAGGTGAGCGCCCAGCCCGCGCGGGCCGCCTCGGCGTTGGCGGCGGCAGGTGCCTGCGCGCCCGGCCCCGCGCCGCGGCCGCCTGGGGGTCCGGCCGGCCCCGCCCCTGAGGCGCGTCGGGGCGCGCGGGGCCCCCCCCGACGGCCCCGCGCCCGCCGCCGCCCCTTCCGCCCGCCGCGGCGCCCGGCCGCGCCCCCCGCTGTCACCGCGCCCCCCGCGCCCCCCGCGCCCCCCGCGCCCCCCGCGCCCCCCCGCGCCCCGGCCTGCGCCCCCCCGCCTGCGCCCCGGGGCCCGCGGCAGGAGAAGGCGGGGAGGCCGGCGGACCCCCGGAACGCCCGCTCCCGCGGAGGCCCCGCGGGGTCCCCTAGGTGCCCCCGGCCGCGCGGACCCGCCCCCCGCACAGCCGGCTGGACGGGGACCCCGGCGCGCCCTGCGCCCGCGCCGCCCCGGGACGGTTGGGAAAGTCGTGCCGCCGCCGGAGCCGCTCGTCGTCCCAACAATAAATAGCCCAAGCGCCAAGATTCTTGTGAAACTGTATCTCTCGGGCGCTCCCGGGTGTGGGCAGCGGGGAGGCCACGGCCGGGCGAGCCTCGAGTCACCCCTGACAGGCGGGCGCCGGGCGGGGGCCCCGGGGCCGCGGGGGGGGCGGGGCGGGGGGCGGGGGGCGCAGGCCCCCCCTCCCTGGCCGGGGCCGCCCCCCGGGGCTCGCCCCTGACCGCTGACCGGGCGCCCGGGCCCGGGTGTCTCCTCACGGATCAGACGCTTCTCTCTTCAGGACCCGCCCTCAGCCCAGAGCCGTTTTCTGAGCTGTTTCTGCAACTCCTGTTGGTGACTGTGTGTCACGTCCAGGGAGACATGCCGGGTCGTTCTCCCGTTTCCTCCTCTGTGGTGGCTTCTGTGAGGGACGCGCGTCAGCCGCGGCCGCTCAGGTGGCGGCGCCCCACGGGGTCTCTCCCTGCAGTGCCTCCGCCTTGGGGGCCCAGCTCGGTCAGTCTTCGCCGGCAGGTGACCTGGAAGAGCTTTTCCTGGGAACTCTTCTTCGCCTGAGAGGGCTTCGCTCCTCGCCTCCTCGCCGCCCGCCTCCTTGCTCTGACAGAAGAAGGGAAGGCCAGGCGGGAAGGCCGGCGGTGTCCCCAAGCTGCTGTCCCGCACCTTGAGTTTAGCTCACCTCAGACTTATTACCATTACAGTAATGAAAACCCCCAAAGCCCAGCCACATAAAGCCCCACTGCACTGGAATTTGATTCTGAAAGGGTGATTTCAGCACATTCTTAAAATGTCCTTTGCACAAAAAAAACTTGGAAATGTCAGCGCTGAAAGAGGCAGCTAACCCGCCGCCACCGGGAAGACCGAGCTCAGTCAGTTGGAATCCTTTTCTTCTCCTCCCCCACGAGTTTCAGTGTTTGACTTGCCCCTTTCCTTATAAATTGTCCTGACGTAGATGGTGACAAGGGTCCGTACTGGAGTTTTGAGGGATGCATAGAATGACAATTTGAACTGTAATTTTAGACTGATAGTTTCAACTGTGGAGCTGTTTCTTTGGCTGCACTCATTTTAAAATTAAGATTTGCACATGGACCCAGCGCCCTGTGAGCAGAAGCGCTGTGGTGGAGGGAGCCCACCTCCTTCGCCCGGTACCGCCGCTTACCTGGCCTTGATGTTTCCTGCAGACTCCAGGGAACTTTTTTCAGTGATGACCCCAGATCATTAAAGTTAGTTCTATTTCTCTTTTGTAGCCGTTTACAGTCTGGAAGGGTATTGTGGAAGGAGTCTTTTACATGAATCTGGAGGTTATTATGGAATATGCCGTAGTGAAATTCTATAGCCAGTGAGTTTTGAGTGGCTATCTAGAGTTTGTTTCAAAAGGCTGAAACAAAACCATACTCCTTTCCAGTAACTTCGGAAAGAATTATATTTCTTTGAACAATTATTACTTCTGGGAAAATTAATGTCTTAAGTAATAGTGTGTAATTATGACAAATAAGTTTTTCAGTCATAACTGTTTCCCGCTTAGCATATTGGTGCAAGAAGCACCCTCGGAGAGCACGCTCAGCACAGGAGAATGAGATGAGAAGGGGCCACTGTATGTAGAGGCTCGATACTTGGAATCACATTAGCTGTCTGGCGAGGCAAATCGTAAAATTGGGACAAGTTTCTAGCATACAATAAGTTCTACCTGTGATTCAGTGTCTGGTTGCACACTTGTGTTCGGGTGGTTAGTTGTCTTATTTAATATCGTGGGAGGAAGAGTGATTCAGTCTTTTTATGCTAAGTGGTACCTGGGCTTGGAAGCTAACATTTGAACCTTAAGCATTAGGCCCTAATTCAGTCATACCAAGAACTGTCATGTGGAACCAGGCTGCTTTTGCCAGGAGTATTTTTCTAGTTACACATTTTAACAGTATACTGACAAAACAAGAAAAAGGAAATGTTCTTCCATAGTCTTCCCTCCTAACAATTCCCACTTTCATTTTCTTATTTCTGTTCCAGTTTGTTTCATGCATATGTAATTTTACATAATTTTAATATTCCAACTTTCATTTTTGCTTTCCTTCATTTGAAATGTGAATTTAAACAGTGAGAGAAAGGGGAAAGCGTGTTTAGTCATGAGATCTTGAGGTTCTATTTGCAGACACTGTTTGTCTTTTCTTGTTATCTTTCCAACTGGCACAGCTCACCAGGTAACACCGGTTGTGTTCTTGTTTAGGCTGTAAAGAACACCCTTTCATACATATTAACCAATCTAATTATTAAATGAGTCGAAAGTTTTACAGCCATAATTGAGGGTACTAGTTAGATCAGTAACACTCTTTCGTTCAGGAATTTGATGTTTTAGAACTTCATTTCAGTCACCGAAAAAATACTGAATTCAATTCTCGAGTGCTGACCAGGCCCAAACCAGCTGGTAGGTGATCTTACTGCCTTTACTCAGGGGCTTACCATGTTTAATTATGTATAAGATCAAGTACCAAAATAAATCAATGAAGAAAAGTGTTTGGAAAACACCTTTCCTATCCACCCAGCCTCCGGTGGTGCCACCAGGGGGGGAAAATGGGTTATTTCAAGTGTTAGGAAGCATGGGCAAGAAATTTATTTCAACAGCTGTTTCTCAGAGGTTTACTATGTGTTTCATAGTACTTGATGCAACGAAAGTCACAATGAAGAATGTAAAATGTCTAAGTGAAGTCAGTGCCTAAGTAAATGAAGGTGCCGTATCTCAGTGGAGAGACTACTATACAGCCATCAAAAAAATGATGAAAATTAAGACTATTGACAAGAAAGACTGTTGGCAGAAAAAGCAGAGTGTACAAGGATGTTTAACTGTGTGGCTGAATCTCCTCATGATCATCGCATGGGAAAATGCCACCCGGAATGGGCCAGGGCTGGAAAGGAACTTGGTTGTTCTGTGGTTGTTCCTGCTTTCTGCAACTTTGAGTGTTGTCTAGTTCTGTGGTATCAGGTTTCCAAAGGGCCCATGATGGCTCGCCCACATGAGGAAATGACTGTCACGTGGAAAGATAAGGTTAAAAGGCAAACACCTCTGAACAGATTGCTGGTAATTCAGTGCCAGATAAGCGAGGGAGACATCAAGAGATAGGAAGACATCGGAATTTAGAGATAGAGATCTCTATGTCTAGATTGGAGTGGGTGCCTGATGCGGGCACAGAGGGGTGGATGCTCTTGGTTCTCTGAGGAGGAGGATGAGCCTGGCAAGTGGAGGTAGTGGAGACTAGAGCAGCTTGCCAAAAAGGAGCTTCTGTGCCTCGACTAGAGAAGGGTGAGCTTAGAAACACAGGGTGGTACTGTAGGGAGCCCTGAATCCTCACTGCGCCCAGAGTCTGGGTGCAGGGTGTCTGGACTATGTGCTCTCTTTAGCTGTTCAGAACGTCATGTAGGCCTCGTACATCAATGAAGGAGAGAGACGGACAGAAGTCAGAGCAAGATGGCTGTCCTGCCTCGAGGCCTAGCTGGGCGGCGTCAGCAGGAACGGCTAGTGTGGCGTCACGACCCAGAAAGAGGGTAAACCTGAGGAAACAGGAGGGAGTCGGAGAGGATCCTGCAGGAATAGTTAAGTCTTAGGAAACGAAGGGCAGAATCTGAAGCAGGAAGGTGGTGTTGACCCTGAGGCTGCGGGTCATTCTCAGCCTCCCAGAGGATAACTGATTTAGTTAAGGATGACTGCATGGAAATTTCTGACATATTTTCTAAAACAGAAGATCCTTGTTTTACGAGCATCTGCGTGATATGCTAATGGGGAATGAGACACACGTCTGTTGCAACATCCTTTTGTTCCTGCTGTCAACCCAGGGACTGAAATGGAGTTGATACACATGGGGCCAGAGGCTTTGCTAGAAGAAAGTACAATTTTATAACATAAAAGAAAATAAAAATTTGTTTGAATTAGCATTGACTTTTACCCCTCTCTGCGTAAGACAATGACCAGTGTCTAACTCTGCCAGTTCTTACATTAGAAGACAGAAGCCACCGACAAAGCTATTCATTAGGCAGGTGAATTGGGATGTTTGTTGAGTGCAGTGAATTTATTATCGATCCCTGAGCCTGCCGATCTGATCAGCTGCCCTGGTGTTTGGTGGTCCTTGTTAACTGCAGAGACCGCAGGGTGCCCTGCCGGGATTGGTTGTGGGTGGGGGGTGCTGGGGGGTTCTGGTGGTGGCTGTGGGATGCCGCCTGTCACACCACTGGTCCTGGGCTTTGCTTCTCAGAAGCCGCGGAGACCTTCCAAGGTGGTATTAGCCAGCCCTTTCAATTCAACACGTGTTGATTGGAGGAAAAAATGGAGAAAAAATAAGAGCTACTTTAGGAGAGCTTTTCTATTTGTGAGCTGTGGAATTTGGCACTTTTTATACATTATTTTGTTCTTTAAACAAAACTGAAAAAGGGAGAGAATTTCGATTCGATGGGCTCTCCGAGAAGTTAGGTAACTTTCCCAGAATCCCAAAGCAGTTGGGGATTGAACTTCACCTCCTGTGCCATCCAGGCCTGTGCTCTACTCTGTTGAACACATTGGTTTTTAAAGGGGCCTGGTCTCCTCAGCTTACATTATTTGCAAAGGCGTGTAGGGTGCGCGGGAAGCGTACGCCCTCACCTCTGATTGCGAGGCTCACTTTTTGTCGGGAGCGAGAGCTGCCCAGGTGTGCCAGTTCTCGGACACCCGCACACCGGGCAGGGATGTCCTTGCGTCAGGGACTGCAGAGGTAGGGCCGGGCTGGGGGAGCTGGGCAGTGAGTTGGAAAGGATGATGGAAAAGGCACGCGGGGGTGCCCACACCCTGCGCTGTGGGGCTCAGCCGGTGTTGCACGCACAGTGAGGAAGCCCTGGGAGCATGCAGGCTGCGGGAGGGAGACAGTATTGGTTTGAATCACAGCAGTTGTGTGGTGCCCAGTTCATCCTCATGAAGACGCTGGAAGCGTTTGTACTGTGGCCCCATTTCAGAGAGGAGAAAACCGGACTCACTGATCAAGCGGAGACATGGGATTGGAACCAAGGCAGAGAGCTCGGCCCTGGAGTTCTGGGGGTGAGGAATGGGGGTGGAGGCCTGGGAAGTCCTGCCGTGAGGAGCAGGCAGAGTGTGCTAGGGCATGAGTCCCCGGGACCGCACGGCAGGCGTTTGAACAGAGCAGCGGCCGTGGAAGCCGCGCCGGAGGAGGAGGGTCCATCACGCCCGGCCTGCTCTGAGCTGCTGAGTCGACTGCTCCTGCCAGGGGTGCTGCTGGAAGACATGGGACTTGCCCTGGGGGGACAAGGAGGAGCCCAGGTGGAGGGTGGGCCTGCCGTGGGCTTGTGCAGCATCTGAGGGTCTCAGGCTGGGAACCCCAGCTCTTCGGTGCTGAGTGAGCTGCTTTGTCCCCAAGGAAGTCCTGGTCCCGCAAGGCCTTGACCCGCAACCGGAGGGTTGGGCCGGGGAAAGAGCACTTAGGGTCTTGCATTCTAGGTATTTCCAGCAGGAATGCGTCAAGGTGGTATGGAAGCTTCTGGAATTGAGAAACTGCAGGAAGACTGCCAAGGTTCAGCGTACGATGGTTTCGGTGACTAAGTGAATGAGCGCGGGTTTGAGGTGAGGCTGGGAAATGATGAATTCCATTCTGGAAGGTTCAGGAACACACAGCCAGCGCCCGTCATCTGCCGCACACTCCGCCTGCAGTGAGGAAGAGGGAGCGCAGCAGGGCCCCGAGTTTCGGCTGCCTGAAGTGCAGCCATAGAGGGGCCCGAGGCTGCTGTTTGTGAAGGGGCTGACGCCGAGGGGCTGGGATGCGTGCGCATGGGGCCATCGCTGCAGGTGGAAGGAGGAACACCACATGGAGCTGCATGGGAGAGGAGGTGACAGGCCAAGAAGGGAGATGTGGGACTCAGCGGGGGTCATGTGAGGCCAGGGAGAAAGGCGTGCGCAGAAGGAAGCGGTAGTCGTCAGTCTCACGGGAAGGGCCCTCGGGGGGCACTGGGTCTGTTCAGGATTTGGGGTCATGGTAGCCAGTGGTCAGTTTTGAAAGATTTCCAAGGAATGAGTGTCGGTAGTGGACTGAGGAATCAGCGATACCAGCGCCGAGTAGACACTCTTCCTGGAAGCCCCATGTAGGAGGGAGGTGGGGGAGTGAATGGGATCTGCAGGTGTGGCCAGGTAGGGCCAGGCCTGAATTTATATTTTATTTTAGGAGATGCTTGAGCCTTGTTGTAGCGGAGAGAGAGAGCCAATAAGGAGGGGAAACATTGAAATATGAGAGGAAGGGAGTGACTATAGAATGGGGAAGCCTGGGAGGGCTGTGTTGTTTTGAGGGGGTGGTAAGTGAGGTCCTTTATTGAGAGTGAGAGCTGGGTGAGCTGGGATCTTGAGTCACGAGTGCTTAGAAGGAGCTTAAAGGACCGCAGTCACATTATCTGTCTGCTGCGGGCTGCGGGGTCATTCCTTCTAAGTCCTCATTTTTAATTTTTTTTTCGAGCTAGAATTCACATATCAGAAGTGAATAGTGTGTTGGCAGAAGCGTGCAGCCATCACCCCTGTCCAATTCTAGAATATTCTCACTGCCCAGAGACACAGCTGTACTGGTAGCTGACACTTTCCTCCCGCCCCCACGTGGGCCTGGTCTCGTGGCTGTGTCTCCATGGCTTTGGCTGTTGTGGACAATCCATGTGAGTGGAATCACACACACAGACTTTACTCTGCACGTGTGGGAGAGGAATTGTTGGGTCATGTGGTCACTGACTTTTGAGGTGCTGCTGGGTTGGTTTCCAGAGCCAGCACCATGTCACATTCCTGTCCACAGTGTGTGAAGGCCCAGGGCCCCAGCTTGTCAGCAGTGTCCTGCTCTGCTCTGTGGCTGTCATTGTCCCTGTGTGTGTAGAGAGTCTCCCCAGGGTGGCTGTGATCTGTGTTCCCACTGTCTGATGATGTTGAGCATCTTCTTACATGCTCACTGGCCACTTGTATGTTTTTGGAGAACTTTGTTCAAATAACTTTCTTAGTTCTGAAATTGGACTATTTATCTCATTATTTTTGACTTGTAAGGCTTCTCTGTCTATCCTGGATCTCAGCCCCTTATCTTCTCTGCGATTTGCAGGTATTTTCTCAGCGTTGTGGGTTGCTTTTTCACTCTCTTAAAGGGGTCCTTTGAAGCACCAAGTTTGTAATTTTGATGTGGTCCAATTTATCTGTTTTTTTCTTTTGTTGCCTGCGCTTTTGATGTCACATCTAAGAAACCATTACCTAACCCAAAGTCACGTGGATACATGCCTGCTTTTTTCCTAAGAGTTTTGTTGTTTTTAGCACTTACATTCCTGTCTTCAGTCACTTGGAGCTGATTTCTGACTGTGTGAGAAATTTCTGACTGTGAGGTGCGGTCCACCCTCATTCTTCCCAGAGCCAGCTGTCCAGCACCATTTCTGAAACGACTGTACTTTCCCCTGGTGGTTCTTGGGGCACCCGTCGAAGGCAGTTGGCCATCAGTGTGGCAGTGGGTTTCTGGACTCACCATTTGTACACATGTCCTCATGTTAGTGCCATACTCTTTTGTGTTTTTTTTTTTTTTTAAGGATTTATTTATTTTTATACAATAACTGGGGTACAGGCCAGAGGTGCGGGAGGGTGAGAGGATTCACCAGAGACAGAGCAGGGAACAGAACAGGCAGACTAAAGAAACACACTGCTGAGGGGAGCAGCGGGCGAGACAGGAGAGGCCTGCTGCACCTTGTGGGAATCTCCCTGGCCGGCCAGGAATCGAACCCAGACTGCAGAGGCTGCGGACAGCTTCACAGCACTGCGCTCAACCCACTGCGCCACCAGGGAGGCCCAGTGCCATACTATCTTGATTACTGTAGCTTTGCAGTGAGATTTGAAAGTGGTGAGTGTGTCCTCCTAGTTTGTTCTTTTTCAAGATTGTTTTGGCTATTCTGGTTCAGCCATCTTAGTTTTTACATACCTGATTCCTAGCCCTCTGAGGCTGAATAGTTTTATACATACATATGCTTTATCTTGGGCCACTTGGATTATTGTAGTTGTTTTCACGCCGTGACTTTCTTCCCCATATCAGATGCCCTGGCTCTTCCTCCACCCCGCAACTTTCTTTAGCCTTCTTAGAGCTTGGTTACATGTTTATGCTTCTTAAAATTTATTGACTGGATTTTCTTGTTCACTGATAAAAATACAAAGCAGGTGATTAACATGTTTTATGCATCTCTTATTAGAAAGCAAAAGGCTGACTTGCTTTTGCTGTGTGGCACCACCTAATCTTTATTCCCCCTGGGTCATGGGCCTCCATCTAAAAGGGGGTGCCAAGCAACTTAAAAGCATGGTAAAGACAGATGAGTGGAATTCTGTGCTTTCAATAAGAATATTACATTGCAGTTGTGGAAGCCGTTCTTTCATATCTGAAATGTTAGTGGAGAATATTTTATTCCTCTGTGTGTAGATGTGTCAACCAGCAGGCCCAGGACATGATCATGAAAAAGAAAGCCACATGTAGCGAGGTTTGCGACTTAATCAAAAACCGAATCTCATGAATAACTTACTGTCTTCTTTTTAAGCAAGGAGCTAAATGAATTGGAGAGAAAGTTGGAGTTGGCTTTTAAGGAGTATCACCCGTAAGTAAAGAGAATATATTGATAGCCCGTGGCCCTAGAACTTGTTTGAAAAGTATCGCTAATTTTCGAGAATAAGGAGAGCAGGCTGCAAAGTGGGCCCCTCAGAAGTATTTGTTCACCCAAGAACGCGGAAAGTCCTCGGGAAAAACGTGGTCTTGCCTGCAAGGGCGTCTCCCAGGCCTGCCCAGATTTCTCTGTGATGTCACTGGGGAATGAGCCAAAGCTGATTCGCACATGGAGGAAAGACTTGTTCCAGATTATTGTTCACTTTTACAAGGTGACTAAGTTGCTGACACAATAAACTGAATTGTCAGCAGTTGATATTTTAAGATCCATATTTTAAGATTCCCAGGAATTTGAACTGGGAAGGGATTTTGTATGGGAGATAATATGGGATCTTTAATATCAGTGGAGAACTTTCTTTAAGGACTCTCGGGTACATCAAGGCATGCCTGGTTCTGAGCCCGCGGAAGCACGATTTGTCATGACATAAACTTACCGCACCAGTTAACTTTAAGATCATGATGGCTTTTATTGGTTTTCAGATGTAGTACTAATTAAATCCCAATCTCGTTATTTTAGGCCTCACTAGGCACCAACTGTTGTCCATGTGTTACTTATTATATTAATGATGAGCACTTAGTGCTACTCCTTTTATTGCGGTGAAGTGAGCATAATAGAACCTTGAACACTGGAATCGTGCATTCATGCCGTTGCACACCCGTCCCCTCTGCTGCCCAGATCCAGAACATGTTAATCTTACGAAACAGAAACTCCTCCATACCCAAGACACACTGTGCATGGGCTCTCTCCCAGCCCCAGGCAACCCCCATTTTACTTTCCGTCTCTTTGAGTGTAACTGCTCCAGGACCTTTTTAAGGCTGAGTGGAATGTAAGTACCACACTGTTCACTCCCTACCCTGCCGATGGACCGTGTTGAATGGTGTCCATTTTTTGGCCGCCGTGAGTGGAACACAGGGGTACATCGGCGATACTCTGGCCAAGGTGGTGCACAGCAGCTGGGCCCTTTCTAAGCATTAGTCCCAACTAAGAGGAAGGTGTTTATCTTTTGGTCTTTGGGGGAGGTTTTGCTTTCAAATTCCATTTCCATTTAAGAGATGATTTTGTTAGTGCTACTCAATCAATCCCTTGCTTTCAAGCAGTATCGAGAGTAAGACGTTGCCTGTGGGTTCCTATTTAGAATCATGTGCAGTATAATTTAATTCAACCAACTAGTAAAATTTGATGATACACTAACATTTTTTATTAATTTTATTTTTGATAAATGTGAACCCTGGACTCTCTTCACACTTCACTACTTTGATTCGCTCGGGTGTGTCCAGATGTCTCCCCACCTTCTCCCGGTAACTTGCTGTCAGTCAGCGGAGCCGGGTGACATTTGTTTGATGACTCAAACTGAGTGAATCAAGAGGTGTAGATAGTATGTATGTGAAAGGTCCCCTTTGGTGGGTGTTGGATGTAGCCACATTTGTAAGTGTTGCAGCTATAGGACAAAATGAGTCTGGGTTGGATCTACGGGTTATATTAGGTGTTTTTGTGTGATAGGCTTTCCAGGGTTGGTTCTTTAATTAAGCCATTTAGTGCTTCCAAACTGTTAGTTGTGTCTGATGAAGTCAGGAGGGGGGAAGAGGGGAGCGTGAAGAAGACGAGGGCAAAAGCACGCTCACGTTGAAGGGAGAGCTCGGGTCCCTGCTCAGCTCGCGCTCATTGGACATGAACACAGAGCTCTGCTGGGGGGACTTCTGCGCGACAGCCCGTCAGGCTTTGAGGAGGCACCCTGCACACAGACCACTCGCAGCACCTCTGCTCAAATCAAATGTGCAGATCAGACGTTCCTAAAAGAAACTGGTCACTACCGCTGTTGTGGGTGGTGAGATAGCAGGTCTGAGTCACGGTGCAGCTTCCGCAGAGCTGTTCACGCGCGCGTGTGTGTCATGCAGTCAGCTGGCGGGCGTGTCAGAGGCCAGGAAGGAGTGGGGTTGACAGAGCCTGATGCTTGCAGACGTCCTGGGACCTGAGGGAAGGAAGGAGTGACATTATGTGTTTGAAAGGTTTTTGCACTGGACCTCCTGGCAGCTTTTTTGTGAGGTCTTGGGTGGATTAAGGACCCAGAAGTAGAAATATTTGACTTCCCGGGTAGAGGGCCACGGGCAACCTGTGCCTTTCAGGGCTTAGTCGTCCACGTTCAGGCAAAACACAGCTCTGAACTTGTCAGTTTTCTTTGCAGGAAAAATGCATTGGCTAAAAGGAAGAACACTATGTTTCCTGGACTTACAGAATCTATTTCTGAGAACTATGGGTAATATAGAATAACTGATGAGAAAAGTTAGGTTGTGGCAGGCACAGGGAGGGTCATTTCTGTTTCTTTTTTCCAATTGTTTCAGTTATGTAAGTTAAAATGAAAAAAAAAAAAAAAGAAAAAGGAAACGACCTTTCCTGGCTGTGGAAGTGCTCTTAAGTTATACTGCGTCTGACGTTGACATTGGGCCAAGGTTCCCTGAGAACAGCAGGCCTCCAGTGGAGTGCAGCTCCTTCCTCCCCGCTTATCTTTGGGTAGTGGCAATAAGGCCAACAGAAACAGGCAGGTTCACCCTTCAGTGGAGAAAAATAGAAGAATATCAAAGTAGGAAAACATAAACACGCCACGGCCTGCCCTTTAAAAACAAGTAGCCTTATCGAGATGTTGTTCTCCTATCGACTGGCCAACCAATTGAGCGGTGGTCGTGTGCTCACAGTGTCAGGCTGTACACACAAGACATCTCAGTCCACCTTCACCACCCCCACAGAGAGCCGTACCCCCCAGCCGCCCCTTCCCGGGCCCAGGCAGAAACTCGTCTACTCCCTGCCTTGGTTTGCCCACATGTCAGTGGAACCACAGGAGACTTCTGTGACTGGCTCTATTCGCCGAGCACGACTAGCGTATTCCTTTCCACTGCTGCGTAGCGTTCCACTGCTGCTGCTTACGGCCACGCCACTTTTAACTCCCACTTGTCTTTAAGATCACAAGTAACCAGCGGTGCTGCTGGAACACTCTTGTACAGCTTTAGTGTGGATGGAGATTTCTCTGGGTCTACAGCGAGGAGTGGGGGTTGCTGGTCACATGCTGGCTCTGGGGTTAACCTTTCAAAGAACCACCAGACTCGTTTTCCAAAGAGTTTGCATCATTTTGCTTTTCCCCCAGTGATGGGGGAGGCTTTTAATTTTTCCACATCCTTGCCAACACCTGTGTTATGCGTTGCTGGTTTTAGTCATTCTAGTAGGTGTGAAGTGGTAGCTCATTGTGGTTTTGACTTGCATTTCTCTGATGCCTAATGACTTTGAGCATTTTTCTTTGTGTTTTATTGGTCATTTTTGTACCTTCTTGGGAGAGATGTTTACTTAGATCCTTTGCCCATTTCAGATTAGATTATTTGTCTTTTTACTACTGAGTTGTAAGAGTTTTTTACATTTTCTGGTACAAGGCCCTCATTAGCTATGTGACTGACTACATCTCCTCAAGTTTGTAGGCTGTCCTTTTGTTCCCTTGATAGTGTCTCATGCAGCACACCATTTTTCATTTATTTATTTTTCCTTTGTTTCTTGTGCCTTTGGTATCTAAGAAGCCATTACCTAACTCAAGTCACGCGGATTGACCCTTATGGTATTAGCTTTTACACTTTTATGTCTGTATCTACTCGAATTGAGTTTTTTTTTTTTTTTAAAGATTTATTTATTTATACAAGCACTGGTGTACAGGCCAGAGGCGGGAGAATGAGAGAATTCACCAGAGCCAGAGCGGGGAGCAGAGCAGGCAGAAGGACCGAAATCCACTGCTGAGGGGAGCAGCGGGCGAGACAGGAGAGGTCTGTTGCGCCATGTGGGAATCTCCCCGGCTGGGCAGAAATGGAACTGGTGCCGCTGAGGCTGCGAACAGCTTCACAGCACTGCGCTCAACCCGCTGCGCCACCGGGGAGGCCCCTACTCAAGTTGAGTTTTGCATATGATGTTAGGAAGTGGTCCAGCATATTTTTTCTTCCTGTGATACCCAGTTGAAAAGGCTGTGCTTTCCTCATTGGATTGTTTTGGCACCTTTGTTGAAATCAGTTGACCATGAATGTGAAAGTATGTATCTGGGCTGTATTCTAGCGTGCTGTATGTCCATCCACCTAGTAATGCCACATTCCTGATTACCGCAACTTTGTAGTAAGTTTGAAATTGGTGTGTGTGGTCCCTTCTATTTTTGCTCTTATTTTCAAGGTTATTTTTATTTTGGCTATTTTGGACCTCTACAAAGAGTGTGGGATCCGCTTGTTAAATTTCGTTTAAAAAAAAATACTAGCACTTGGGATTTTGACAGGGATTGTTTTGAATCTTGTGGACCAGTTTGGAAAGTATTGTCATCTTAACAGATGTAAGTCTTTCAACTCACACTTCGGATGTCTTCCATTTATTTAATTCTTTAATTTCTTCCAATGCTGTTTTGACATTTTCAGCGTGCAAACCTTGCATTTCTTTTATGGTTACTCATAAGTACCTACATCTTTTGAATGAAATTTTCTTAATTTTATTTTGGATTTTTCATCACCGTTATGTAGAGACACACTTGATATTTGTGTATTGCTCTTGTAGCCCACAACTTTGCAGAACTCATTTATCCTGGGAGATTTTTAGTGAATTCTTTAGGATTTTTTTATATGTGGCATCTCATCTGCAAATAGTTTTACTCCTTTTTTCCAGTCTGGGTGCTTTTTACCTGTTTTTCTTGTCAGCGGCCCTGACTGGGCCCTTGGGCACATTGTGGGGCAGGAGCTGTGACAAGAGCCACCCGCCTCCTTCCCTATGCGGAGGGAAGCTGCTCTGACCATCACCGCGGGGCGCGATGCCGTTTATCAGGTCAAGGGCGTTTCCTGCCCCGTTCTGGTCCTGGCTTGTTGAATGTTCTTATGAAAGTGTCAGATTTTTGTCAAATGCTTTTTCTGAAATAAATTTAAAAAATTGACTCCTTGTTCCTTTTTTTTTTTTTAATCTGCAGAGATTGACTTGCACACCAAATGCGTGGTGGACGTAGATGCGAACAAGGTTATTCTCAGTCCTGTAAACACTAATCTTTCCAAAGGAGATGCCCGGTAAGTCAAGAAACAATCTGGCTGTGGCCAGTGGGTTTTAGAACAACTGGAAACAGTGGGGGCTGGGTGGGTGTCGTTTACCAGATCCCCAGCCCTTGCTGGATTGCTGTCAAGTCAATGAGACTGGCTGACTCAGCGCTGGGACGTGTGTGCTGGACAGAGAAGAAAGCTTGGGTCAGGCTGAAGCAGCCGAGGAAGCCTGGGAGGGAGACAGCCTTGCCTGGGGCTGGTCAGATGTGAATGGGAGAAGGGGGCAGAGGGTCACTTCCAGGTATTTCCTCGGCTTGGGCAGCTTCTGCTTCTGCCCGATGGCATCCTACTGTCAGCCAGACCCTTTCAAGTGTGCCACTTCCCGAAGGTGTTCCTGCAGCCCCCAGCAGTTCCTCCTGTGTGAGCCAGAATCCAGACGGCTGAATCTGGTTATTTTATTGTTTTGGATAGTTCATTGTGGCTCTTCAGTGGATTTTAGGGTCTTCGAGAGAAGGGACCTTTCCGGGCTGAGGATGAATATACTGAGCATCATTTCTGGACTTGGATAATGGTTTGAACAAAGGGGCCTGAAGCTTTGACCAAAGTGAATTTGAGGAAGAAAGAAGAGATTACTTGGTTTTTCTTACTTATTAAATGCAGGAAAATTGATTTTCTCAAGTAAGCTGGGATTGGATTACAGAAGCTCCTGAAAGCAGATGAGCACATTTAAGTCCTGTGTCTTTATGTTTCGGAAAAGCGTCATCTTGAGCAGTTTTGAATGTTAGGATCAAGGAGATGGATTAGGAAAAGTTGCTGCCCAGCAGCGTAGAGTTTGGATCAAGGTGGGCAAGACAGCTTTCTCGAGAGATCGGCTGGAAATGGAGACCGACCCTGGAAATGGAGAGCAGACATGAGAGAGGTAAGCTTGCCTGGTGCCTGGCACACAGCGAGTGCCCTGGGGATGCCTAGAGGCCGTGGTGAAGAACGCAGCTGGGAGGTGTCCATGCCTGTCCTTTCGGGTGGAGTTGGAAAGCACTGGATTTGGAGTCAGGAGATCTGGGGTGGAATCCCTGCCTCACATCTGACTGGGGTGTTTTCCGGAGATGGCATTAGTGTTGTGAAAGTGCTTTGTGCAGTGTTCTGGGAAGGTTCTGGCTTATTGTCACCGACCAAGAGCTGTTGCCCAAGCCTCTCTGGGGTGTGGGTTCTAGGAAAGTGCTGTCGTGACTGTGTGAAGGCGTTACCTGTGTCAAAACGAGGCCAGGGGTTCGAGCCTGCGCACGGAGAGGCCGCTGTCCTGAGTGCCAGTGGAGACCTGGAACTTTCAACACTCTTCTTCTGGGAACCTCAGTCTGGACGCTGTTGTTTCGGTCTGCTCTTGCCCCACCGCGCATGGCTCACATGGCGCCTCCCTGTGTTCCTCGCCCAGGAGGTGTGCAGCTTTACGTGGCTGTGGAGCAGAATGCCTCCAGAGGTTAGTGGCTCAGAACACGGATACCCACCTGTTACCTCATGGTTCCTGTAGGCGGGGTGGCTTTTCGCTCCTCCGAGCTGTCTTGGGCCTCCCTGGAAGACTTGGGGGCTGGATTCACCAGAGAAGGCTGGGTCCCCCAGGCCGGGGTGTTGGCTGCCTGTTGGCTGGAGGGCTTGGGCGGCCGTGGACAGGACACCTGCTCCGTCGGGTGGCAGGTTCCAAGTCAGGCTCGTGGAGAGCAAGAAGCTGGTGGAAGCCCTGCCGCCCTCTCGTTCCGGCCTCGGGAGTCCACGGTGTCGTGGTGACATGCTCTCGCTCAAGCTGTCTAAAGCTCTGCTGGTCCTTGGGAAGAGGAAGCAGACGCATCTCTCCATGGAGGAAGGGCAGGGCCCCCAAAGGAAGGGCTGTGCCTCGGTGGGGCCATCTTTGGGAAACACAGCTGGCCACGGTGTGTGGTGGTGCCTGCGCCGGAGAGGACGTTGTGAGGACAAAGTGAGCCCATGGGAGCGAGGAAAAGGATGTTTTCTTTCTCCTTGAGACCTTTAAAACTCCGTGATTTATGAAAGAATTAAATAGCATTTTTTGGTTCCATAGGACGTCTTGGATGGCTCCTTTTCTCCATGTGCTAAACGTACACGCTGAACGCCACTCAGTGCTGTGGGCTACTGCCTCATAAAACGTTTGATAAAAATGAGCTTCCATAAGGCATTAAGAATGGTGACATTAAGAATAGCTTCTTGAAAAACAGCTCTTTTTTGTTGAAGTATGTAAATCCTGCAGGAAGGTGTATGCGACTGGACCCCCGAGGACTCACCAAAGAAGTTTATCTCAACCTTGACCCCGAGTCTCCAGACCTGCTCTGAAGACAGTTCCCAGTCGAGATTCAGTGGCCGCATGACCTGATGGGAGCGGTGGAAGAAGATCCTTGGGTGGGTGTCTCCACCTGGTACCTCCCCTTCTACCAGAATGTCCACCCCAACACGGCCCCAGAGGACCCTCCCAGGCCACTGGCTGGTGATGGCTCACCCTGCGAGAGGGTGGGAGAGCTGAGGGCAAGGGTGGTAAAAAGCAAACAAAGAGCCAGCACCTCGACCAGCTCTGTCAGCCTCAAGAAGAAATATGGGGAAAAAACAGAGATGAGGAAAAGAATAAGAAAGTCCAGTGTGGCCGCCCTCTCTGCCTGGACTCAGGTCTCCTGAGAAGGGAGCAGGGACACGGGCCTGCAGGGCCGTAGACCTTGTTCTGGAGCTGCTTTCCTGGCAGTCATTTTGAGCCCAGCATGTACCTCTTGGGAAGTGGCTCTGCTCGACAGACGTCCTGCCAGCATCGTCCCCAGCTGCAGCCCGAGTCTGGCGTCTCTTTTCTTGCATCTTTGTCCTTCCTGTGGTGATTTAGTCACAGCAAGGAACCCGCAGCTTGCATTTGGGGGGCCTCAGGATACTTTCGTTCCACCACTGGGCTCGTGTTCCCAACTGAGTCAGTGAGCTCGGGCCCAGCGCGGGACCCCGCAGCCAGCAGGTGTGTGGCGGGAGGGCAGGGGCACCTACTGGCGTCGCCCGGCCTGGCAGGGCGGGCGCTTTCCCCAGATTTCTGGTTTTCAACAACTTGGGCTGTAATAAGATTTTTGCTGCGCTCTTTCAGTTTCAGTAGCAAATAAATGTGTCTGGAGGATCTTACTATAAGGAAGATATATTTGAGAAGCTTAAAAAAAAAAGTGTGTAGGCCTGATGAATATTCCTGAGCATGCTCTCGGTACCCAGATGAGAACCGCTGGAATATTGCTAGCATGACAGAGGACCACTGCGAAGGGCCCTTTGTTGAAGAGCGACCTCAAGGGGAAAGTAAGAGTTTGGGAATGTAGCAGGTTAGTGGTGACTGTGTTGAAGCCCTTACAGGGGAAAAGGAAGGACACTCGAAATAAAAGGTACTTTATGTGATACGAAGTTAATTGCCCTCCAGCTTGTTGCGTGACTAATCCACCAAGCAAGTTAGTTTCATAGGAGCTGTGTTTGTAACTGGAGAGGGATTTGAAATGGACACAAAAGTGCTTTGAGTCAGTTTAAATCACTGGTCAGAAAGGCTGGAATGAACGTCTTTCTTGTAAAAGCTACAGTGTCTTTGCTATTATAATATCCAACTCCATTCTGCTAAAACCAGGACTGGTTTTACAGGTGCATGTAAGTGAGTATACTTTGCTAGTGAACATACATAAGATTTAAAACAATGGTTTGGACATTTTTTCCGCTAAACTTTGTGTTAACTTATGACCATTTCATGATTTGATGTTTATGCTCGTTAAAACTAATCGAAGCCAGGATTAAATAAATTGGTGAACTTCCAGACTAACAGCTTAATCTGGGAATTTGGGGGAAACATTTGCTGTGCTGTATATGCAATTTCAAAACTGATTTGAAAAATAAGATGCTTAAAATTCACCAAGTGGGTAGAATGGGGCCGAGAGCGACTAAGAAACCCAGCTGGGAGCCATCCATCCAGGTCAGCTCCACCACCCGATCCGGGTGGTTATGTGGAGGAGTTGCTTCATTTTCCTCAGTTTACCCGTCCCCAAAGTGGAGGTTCTCGCAGTCCCTGCCTGAGGACCATCACGAGATTGAGGAGCTAGCAGGTCACCTGCCCACTGTGCACAACTCTCGTGTCAGCTCTTCTTGAGGATTTCTGTTACTGTGGGATGGCCTGTAAGTGGCTGCGGTCCCTGGCATATTGTAAAGGCCGGACTGGGCACAGTGCAGGTTTTCTGATCCCATGCAGACCGGGTAAAGGAGGAGTCAGGTCCTCAGTAGTTTTGCAGGTTTTTTATTTGGGGTTCACCAGGCATATGGCAGGCAGGGGTGCTGGCTGGGGGGCTGGGAGGCTGGCAGGCCTCCCAGCCCCCAGCAAGTCTTTACTCTATCTGGGCTATCTGGCGTTCGTTCTGCTGCTTCTCGGCTTCTGCTTCGGCTTCTGCTGCTGCTACTTCGGCTTCTACTGCTGCTACTGGCGTCCCCGTGACGCCGCCCTTAAAAGTACAGTCTTAGCTCAGCTGAATCCCATCTACCTGTGCCCACACCCTATTCCAGGTGCCCGCCATCAGGCATGCATTCAGGACAAGGATCCATCATCTATCCTGATGGCGGAAGGGCAGAAAAGCCTGATATTTTCTTTACCCTACAGTCCACCCCCTCAGGGTTTTCTGCCATACAGTCTATATATATACAATTTTCTTATCAAACAGACAATGCAGCCATGGCCCACAAAAGCAAATACATCACAACAAAATACAACAGAACACAAATAAGTCCAGGCAGGGCCCCAACCTAGTGCAAAATACAATTATTGGTACCAGCAGATGAGCCACCAAATCTGCTGCCGAAGGCACTGCTCATACGAGGGAGGGGAAATCACACACGACATCTGCTATAACATACCAGGAGCCGTCAGGCTTCCTGGCCTTCTCTGGCTGTAGTCTCGGCTATAAGGCACACACAGCATCCACCCCCAGGATGCACTAGCTCTGGGATTAGCAATTTTATTCTGTTGGGGGTAATCGCCAACCCTCAGGGTTTCTGTCTGCAGTCGCTCCAACACTCGGCCTTCATGGCCACCCATGCAACTCGCAGGCCCCTGCACTCAGGCCAACCCACTGCACAAGCACATGGGTCGGGGATCAAAACTCTGCATTTGGCTTGGGCTCCACCCCAAGCCACGTTCCCCACCCGTCCCCCAAGGACAGGTTCCTCAGCTCCTCACCCTCACTCAAGAATGAGCAGGGCATCACCCACAGGTGATTTTACGAGACTCACAGATCTTCAGCATACTAAGGCTGCTTAACAGCCACTCAGGGCTTCTCAACTTATCATCAGTACCAGCTTTTGCTTTCTTAGTTGGCTTTTCTCCTCCACCTGGCTGCTGGGCATGCACAGGCTGCTTTTGGCCATGAAGGCCCACTGGCCACCCCCAGATTCCCATCTCCTGGGGTTTACAAACAAAACTGTTCCACCCCCAGGGTCCCAAAACATATCAACCTGCAAGGTCCTCCGCCTTCTGGCGGGATTGTCAGTCCAAGTCCATCAGTCCATCAGTTCAAGTCCATTGGCCTCTCCCTGCGTCAGCAACGGCCTGCTGCCTCAGGGGTCATTGGCTGGTCCTTTCCGGTGTCATTGGCTGGTCCTATCCGGTGTCGTTGGCTGGTCCTTTCGGGCGTCTCCTTCACGCCAGGTCTCATCCTGTAGCTCGTGGACGTATCCATCTTCTATACCGCCATGGCGCCTCCAGCATCGTCACAGGCAGTCTTTTACTCCTTAGTCCCTCCAGGTCTTTGGAGGGCTCCAATACCCGTCTGCATGGATCTTGCCGACTTACGCCATTGTAAGGGGCAGGAATGGACACGGTGCAGGTTTTCTGATCCCATGCAGACCGGGTAAAGGAGGAGTCAGGTCCTCAGTAGTTTTGCAGGTTTTTTATTTGGGGTTCACCAGGCATATGGCAGGCAGGGGTGCTGGCTGGGGGGCTGGGAGGCTGGCAGGCCTCCCAGCCCCCAGCAAGTCTTTACTCTATCTGGGCTATCTGGCGTTCGTTCTGCTGCTTCTCGGCTTCTGCTTCGGCTTCTGCTGCTGCTACTTCGGCTTCTACTGCGCTACTGGTGTCCTTAAAAGCACAGTCTTAGCTCAGCTGAATCCCATCTACCTGTGCCCACACCCTATTCCAGGTGCCCGCCATCAGGCATGCATTCAGGACAAGGATCCATCATCTATCCTGATGGCGGAAGGGCAGAAAAGCCTGATATTTTCTTTACCCTATACATATGAATCGCCACAAAGCAGGTAAATCCTTAAACCGAAGTAGAGTCCACGCGATGTCCATGTGCCTGGCCAGAAGTCACCTACTTCTCTGACGATTTCAGCTCCGCAAGTCAGAAACTTAAGTTTTCAGTTTGCCCAAAGTTGATGGGGGCTCTTAGGACCTCACAGAGCAACTGTTAGAGGCCTAGGCTGGGGAGCTGGGACCTCTAACTTTAGGTGTACGGTGAGTAAAATAGGACTCGCTACCGTCTGGGCCTCTCCTGAGTGTCTGCTAACTGGGAAACCAGGTCAAATCATTGCTTGTGAACGTAGGGTCAGACAAAGGGACGTTCTTATGAAATGTGGCAGGCTTTTTCTATCCCACAAGACTCTACCCAAACACCATGACCAAATGCGTGTCTCTACCAGTGCTGGCGGCTTCACACAGCACTATGCTGGACACAGGTGGACCTGGCCATCTTTCCTCCTGCCCAGCTGTTCTGCTTATGCTATCAGTGTGTGAGGCCTCTTGGAGTTCCCCGTTGCCCTGAGTCAGCTGAGTTTTTTACATTGATCCTTAGGGTTTCCCAAGTCTTCAGCAGCAGCATATATATATTTTTTTGAAATTTATTTATTCATGCATACAAGAACCAGGGTACAGGCCAGATGCACGGGAGGGTGAGAGGATTCACCAGAGACAGAGCAGGGAACAGAACAGGCAGACTGACGAAATACACTGCTGAGCGGAGCAGCGGGTGCGACAGGAGAGGTCTGCGGCGCCATGTGGGTTTCTCCCAGGCTGGCCGGGATCGACCCTGTACTGCAGAGGCTGCTGACAGCTTCATAGTGCTGCGCTCACCCGCCTGCACCACCGGGGAGGCCCTTCAACAGCAGCATGTTCACAGATCAACTAATAAACGGCTGGTGTCTGTTCTTAGCTTCCCTAAGTGTGATTCTCCAGCTGTGATTCTTAGCATTTGTAATGTTCCACTTTGAATAATAAAATCCATCCTTGGGCCTTATTTCGTTTGACTTTTATCTTAAAACTGACCTGGCACATTCTACCCTATAACAGAAGTGTGCTACTAGCACCTCTACCATGACAGAATAGCTTGAGGCTCATTTTTATCTTTTGCTGCTTGCTTCTTTCCCTTCACTACCCACCCAGCTGGCCTTTCCTTAAGGGCTTAATTAAGATGCTGAGCATGTTGGGAAGGGGATGCAGGTGGTCTCCAGGGAGAGCAGCAGCCTCCGCTTGGAAGCAGGTGTATTACGAGAAAGTTGGTGTGACCTAGGGACAGGAGAGTGGAGACCTGAGAGCGCTTCCTCCTAGGGACTGGCAGATGCTTCTGTCAACATGTGTTCTGTTAAGAAAGTGACTAGTTTGGCCACAGCTTACATGATCATCACGCTTTTTGTACTTGGTGTGTGACCAGTGCTCACAGCTCCTTCCCACTTCATATGCAGAGTGGTGCACCCAGAGAGTAGCCACTAAACAAAATCAGTAATTTTTACTCCTTATCGGGGACATTCGAAGGTGAGAAATTTCTTTTGCCGTGGCTGTGTTATAGGACAGGGAGAGGGGCAGCCCAAACCCCGCAAACCTGCCTATTCTAAATGGGTTCTGCCATCCGCCGCATCAACACAAAACATAGGAGACTTTAAGGGGAAGGAACTTTAATAAAACTAGGAAACAATACAGGTAAGGCAAAGAGTCTAGTTTCTAAATGAAGCACCCAAAGTTACCCGTCCCCTCGTAGGTAAAACTCCGTCCATATGGGATCGGCCCAGAACAAGGCCCCAAAGCCTGGCACAAGTCTAAAGCATCTTCCAGTGGGGACCCACAGAAAAGGGTCACAAACAACCAGACAAGCCCGGAAGGAAAAGAGCAAAATCAACATCAAGATAAAAGCTGCCATGGTCACCTCCCCACGGGTCTCACCCACATCTGTGTCACCCAGTCCACGACCAAAAGACAAGCGCAGTTTCTTCACGTGTCTCTAGGCTCCATGCGCCTCCTCCGGGTCTCCTGGCTCCATCCTGCTCCTTCCTCAGTCTCTTCTCCAGCTTCTCCTCTTCCTGCTCAGCTCCACCCTCCCTTGGGTGGGGCAGGGAACCTCCCCCTTTCCTGGGGACCACCCTGTTACAGCTGGGGTGATGAAGAATGCTGGGACTGCCTGTGGCTGGCAGCCTCTAGCAGCTCTGTGTCCCAGCCCCGCAGTTTTAGTCCCACCTTCTACCCTGCCCCCACCCATTCTTTTTACCCCAGCAGTACAGGTAGCAGCAGAACAGTGCTGTATGGAGCGATGGCCTCCAAGGACAGAGGCCAGGTAGAGGTTTGTGGGTTCTCACTCACGCACACAATTGCAAGGTGACTCAGCCTCAGGGAACAACAGCAGTGAATGGGCTTATTTAACAACAGTGGGAACAAGGAGTTCCTAAGGCCACAGGTGGCTGGTTACCCCACCCCAGAGTGTCCACAGTGTCCAAAAGTCCCAAACAAAAAGGCTGCTCATTCAAGATGGCGCCAGCCCGGACCTGGAGCGCATGGCTGGCAAGCATCGGGCCAGGGTCTGGCTGACTCACTGCGGCTGGAGGCGTTCATGGTAGGGGCCCTGAAATGAGGCCGCAGCAGCCCGCAGCCACATCTGAAGGTGGGGATGGCAGCACTGGACGCCAGGCCAGACAGCAGCGGAGGCAGCAGTACCTGGGGTGGTGCCGGACAACCAGATACTCCGTGTTGACGGCTCTTTGTGAGTTGTTGGCCCACACCAGCAACAGACAGCTCTTTGAGACACCAGGCCTGGTGCCTCTGATGCTCCCTGCAGGCGATGTCAGAGGCAGGGCTGGAGGGCGGTGGCCCCAGCCCCTCCAAAGCTCTTTGACTCCTTTGTGAAGCTTTTTGGCTTCTTCCTGCGGAGGTCAGGAACAGAAAGTCACAGAGCCCCAAGATGGCTCCTTCCTGCCTTATATCCTCTTTCCGTCCTCACTCTCCTACCTACAAGTCTGTTTTCAATCCTGTGGCCGATTGGACCCTAGCAGCAGCCAGCTCATGGCCCACACCTGATGGTCTAATCCACGCTTAGGCTCCCAATCCACAGGCCTCTCCAGGGCCTGCAGCTAGAGCAGCCAGGCCTTGGGGCCCCACACTCCTCTCCGCGGCACCGAACCAGGGGCCACCTGCCCCGGGACTGCGTGCCAAGAGCTGGGCTTGCCGCACGGCTTGTGCTGCGGAACCCCGGTTTCAGCTGCTTTGTGGAAAGACAGATGTCTCTGCTCTCATGGAAGTAGGCCTCCATGCCTGCAGAAAAGTCCTGGCACCTGAGACCACAATTTGAGACCCGCTGGGCCAGGGTTACTCTGACTCATACTCTTAGAACTGAGCGCTTGTCTTTAGTTGGTTTATTTATTTTTAAACTCTCCTATTGAGATACAATATACATGCCCTGTAATTTACCTCTTTAAAGTAAACCTTTCTGGGGGTTTTATTACATCTATCCAGAGGTTTTTATTTTATTTACCGAGTTGGGCAACCAGCCCCATTATCTAATGTTAAATAGTTTCCTTTTTTTTTTTTTTAATCACCCTGTCCATCTACTTTGTCTTGTACACTTGAGATTTGCCTGTTCTGGAGACTTCATGTTCGTGAAGTCATCCATCGTGTGGCTGGTGACTGGCTTCTCAGCCTAACGTGTGTGGAGGTTTGCTCGCATGTAATTTATCAACACCTCATTCCTTTCGCCATGGGGTGACGTGTCCTTGGGTTCTGTTCTGTTTATCCATTATCGGTTGCTGGACACTTGGGGGGTCTGCACTTTCTGGCCCTTGGGACCAGGGCTGCCGCTGTGAGCACTGTGTGTGTGGACATGTGCCCACTCTCTGGAGCAGGTTCTAGGTGTGGAGGTTAGGGTCAGCGCAGACTCTGGCTGCCTTTAAGGCCTGTTCTGCAGCGTGCTGCCCTGGCCCCTGCACCAGCGGAGTCCCCTCCAGGGGCTGTCCAGGATGCTTCTTTGCTGTGAGGGCCTCAGCTGACTGGAGGGTGTGTACCTGCCCAGGGGCATCCAGATTACAACTGAGAAGCCAAACAAAACACTGTGCCGTCCAAACAGAACAAGTCTTGGCCAGACTCGGATTCCCGGCTGGGTTCTAGAGCACTTGCCTCTGGAACCACTGCCTTGCAGGCTTCGCACAAATGGAGCAAAACTTGAAGGGGTGAAGAGTAAAAGCCTTGCTTTCCCCCCATCTATTGTGTGCAATGAATTCTGCAAGGATGGCAGTGAACATGGTCCCAGTGTCCCCCTGCCTGTGGTGAGAGGCTGGGTCAGGAGCCCTCCTGGTCAGGGGTTTTGCAGTGCACCTGCCCCGTGTTATACCCCCTGCCGCAGGGATGAGGGGCCCACTTGGGACTTCAGACCTGGAACCTGGAAGGGCGAGGAGCCTCTCTGTAAACTGTGCTGTTCAATTCTTAGTCTGTTTTCCACTGTTTTCTTTATCCATGGTTCTCTATCCTGGGGGGGGTGTGTGTGTGTGCACGTAGCACATCTGTGCTGATTATTAACCTATAGGGTTAATATATTGGAGTTTCTCTGTAAAACTCTTTATTGCCACGCCCCACCAAGTGTAAGACTTTGAGACTAGAATTTTCAAAGCAGAAAACTGGAGCGTTAGACTTCAGGATCTTAATGAACCCAGATCACGATGTCTGGTGTTTTGTGACGTGATGTGTTGTGGACTCCATGTGGGGGAGACTCTCCAGCATGCGGGGAATAGGCCAGCGGTGGTGTCGCTGTGCAGACATCTTCCTTAAAACGTGGTGCTTTCTTCCTCACCGCTTGGTCACACGTGACCTAGCAATTCCTGGGTAGCTGAAAGTGTTACCCACGTCTGAGATGTGGCTCTCAGCCAGCAACAACCAGTATGGCCAGGAAAAACCTTATTCCTTCTGATTCCTGCTAGATACTGGTTTAACAAGGTCGTCAAGTAAGTTACGAGCACCTAACATGAGCAGGCCTGGCTAGTCCTCCTGGAAAATACACATGCAGACACACACACACCCCCACACACCTACAGCCCAACAAATGCAGAATTAAGGGAAGCTGACCCAAGCACATGCAAGTCTCTTGACCTGTATGGGGGCACGCACCGAGGGCAGGACCTCATGCCACTAACTGCCTTGAAATGCACACACTTGTCTTCAGTGGAAGGCACCATCAGGTCCTATAGATAATGACATTTACAATGTCTCTGCTACTATATGGATACTAATTTAAATCAGGATTTTAATTGAAGGAAGTCATGCAAAATGTAATTATGGGATACACAATAGACCTGTTTGTTCTCTCTGCTGTGAAGCGACAGGAGGGAGGTAATACTTGTGTCCAAATAGAATTTGCTCCTCGAGAACAGTCTGTGGTATGTTTTAATTTCATAAAGAGGCTCCCCCGGGGGACCTGTTCCTCCTGATTATATCATGTCAGGCTAAAGGGGGGTAGCCTTGCCTTGTGTGCCTAGAGGTCGTAGGCGAGTCTTCCTTTCCTCTCTCGAAAAAGACGCGGTGACTGTTGAGTGTACAAATCATTTGCCACTTTTGAATATAGTTGTGAAAATGAGTCCAGGAGATGCTTAAAAGCTAAAAAAAATTAGTAAGATATATGCGATTGAATTCCACTCTACGTTCACTGTGTAGTTAATGTGATAATCAAATAGCAATCAATACAGATTTTATGACATTTCCCCAGCACAGGCTGGCACGTTTTTAGTAAACCTGTCTGAACAAAAATTTGAGTAGACTTGCAATAGGATTTTATTTATTTTAGCATTGCCATTGGCTGTACAAATATTACCTCATTCTTTTTTGTTTTGGTACAGCGATAAGAAGGAATGAACTTAAAAAAAAAAACAATAGAATTGCTCTGGCAAAAAGAAGGATTTTTTGCAAAGACTCAACATTTCTATAAACCTGGATTAACATGACCCAGGTGGAGAGTGCTAGCTCACGGTGTTCGAGATCCTGTGTCTTAGACCATTTGCTCTGCAATTATGATACTTGTCATGATTTATCAGCCATGGGGAAGCCTCTTTACCACCGTGTCTGACGCGCTACTTGGCATAATGAGGACTCAGGCTCCGTGTGTGCTTCGTTCCGTGTGGAGTGAGTGGCACCCAGAGGGGATGAAATGCTTCGAATTTCCCCAGAATTCTGGATTCAGCATAAAATGATCAGCTAGTAATATAATATACTAGATAATTATGGACAAAGTGTGGGTGAAACTGTGATGTCCTGTTATGGAGGGATTAAAACTTTGGCTGTTTGGCAGGGCGTTTTAGGGCTCTGTGACCCAACTCTAGGGTAGCAGTTGGTGGCTGTTATGCCCCAAGTATTGTGCAAACGCCTTGACTTCTGGAGAGAGCAGTACTCCATGAGGAAATGTGACCTGGGAAGCCAGCCCCACCCCAAAAGCCACTCCTGGGGGTCTCCATGCCCCTTTCAACAGCTTGAACGTGGTGCTCAGAGCTTGGGTGTTTGTATTTATCATTAGTCATTAGATTTCGGTTGCTTTACTTTTGGCACACACGTCTGTAAGCGTGCTGGTGAGACATATAGCCGAGCAAAACAAAGAGCTGGAAAGTAGAAAGAGGAGGAGTCTTCTCTTGTGGCCTTTGTGAGTTTGGATTTTTGCAGACTTAGACCTGAAGTGACTAAGTGACTCTTGTTCATTGTGACCGCTGTGCATTGTCTCGTGAGACTGATACCTAGCTGACGTGATAAATGATTTCTTCTTGTAAATGACTACATAGGAGTCTAAGCCCTTTAAACTTCTTCCTTAGAGTTTGTTAGAGAAAAATCTCATATTATTGGCATTATTTCACTCATCAAATCTAATTTATATGATTATAATCAAAAATATATGAAGAGTGCTGATAAAACTTGGTGTATTATGCTTCGTGCTTTCACCCATGTGAAACAAACCAGTAGTCCTTGTATTCTGCTTTTAGGAAAACAAGTAGAATTTACATCAAGATTAATGTAAAAATTGTTTTTGCCATTTAATTAAAATTTTTGTTTTGGAGAATCTGAGTTACACCTAGGTAGACAGAATGGGATCATGAACAGCCCCAGCCCCCCAGGGCTGAGACTGCCCTATCCTCGCTTCAGCTCTTTCCTATATTATTTTGAAGCTGACCCCATTTTACCCACAAATATCTTAATGTCTTTTGTTATTTTAACATAACTGTAATACCATTATTTCACCTAGAGATTAACAGTAGTTACATAATAGCATCACACCTTCCGTGTTCTCACATCCAGTTGTCTCAAGGTTTCTCCCAGAGTTTGTTTTGAAAAAGATTCAAATTTGGTCTGCACTTTGGATTGCATTATACGTCTTTAACTTATTGGTTCTGTGGTTGTAGAAGAAACTGGGTCGTGTCTTCTGTCGGTGGACCGATAAGTGAGTCCATTACAGAGCGTGTATTATCTGGTTTAGTCAGATGCCAGATGTTGCTGATTTTTCTTGTGTGTTCCTGACATTCCTTTCCACCGTCCCTGTCATCAGTCTTGTTAAGGACCTCGGTTACTCAATAGTTAGACGACGGCACTGTCTTCTACCTGGTTTCTGGAAGCCACTCTCCACAGACTCATCTTTCACGCCCACTTCTGCTTTCTGCCTAGTCGTTTGAATGTAGAACTTTCTCCGCCGACTTGCTGGACAGTGTCCCCGCCGAGGTGCCATCTTTGTGTCTGTCCACCCTGGTCCTGTTGCTGTACGGGTGGCCCTACTCCCCTCCAGACTGTGGGTGCTTGGGCGCTGGAGCACGTGTGGTTTTCGTGTCTTGTACGGTCTTTACAAGGAGAAGGTCTTAGTTGACTGCAGCTCTTCTGTTAGTGCTTGTTCTCCCACGGCCCATTGTGACTTGGTCCCCAGTTTGTAGCTTGAAGGGGATTTGTGAGTCTGGAGTGGGATTTTATGAAGCGGATTTCTCAAGACAAGGCTGCAGCGGGGCTGGCTCCACCTGCTCGGTGGGTTCAGCCGATTTCCTGGCCCTGGGTGTCCCGCCCCCGGCCAGTCTTCCTTACTCCATTCATTGCCCTGCAGCCTTTGCTGTTTTGACAACACCCTTTTGTTTTAGTGTGTTTCTCGGATTGTATTTTAGGCTTGCTGTTTCTCAGTGATCTGCTATTAGCATCAGCCTGTAGGGTAAATTTCCTTTGGGAAGAATTTCCTGGGGAATCATCCCATTTGACCTGTATACAGTAGATGTGGCAAACGGGGTGCCTTAGGCTAGCCTAAGCCAAAGATGCATTTTGTTTTGCCTGCAGTTTCAACATTTCAAAATCAGGAAGTTTCATATAAAAAGTCAGATTCGCAGTTTTTCTTGAACAGTCTGAAAATCAGGCAGCACCCAGCTTGCCGCCTCCTTTGACTAGGGCTTGAGCCCTCGGTCGCCCCGTGGGCACCCCTCTTGATGATATTTGCCCCACTGTGGACCTAACTACTTGCAGCCCCTGCTGTGGCTTCTCATCAGCTTCAGGCACAAAACATGCTATTTCCTGGCCGTGGCCCTGGGTTTGGGGCTCATGTTACTTTTTGAGACCATGAGCCCCTCCTCCCTGAATATATCATGTTCTCAGATTTCCAGTGTTTGCTGAGTGAGTAATTGTCGTGAATTCCTTCATTGTCATCATGACTTGATAAATTATCATGTGTTCAGCTTAATCCATTATATTAATTTGCAAAACTGTAAAACAGCTTCACTCTTTACTAGATTTATATTAACATGTATATGTTTTCGTTTTGAAGAATCATGTTATTTTTCATAAACATATTATTTATCTTACCGTGTAGCAAATCTTGGGCCTCCCTGGTGGCACAGGGGTTAAAGTCTCAGCACTATCAAGCTATCCATAGCCACTGTGGCCTGAGTTCAATCCCTGGCCAGGGAGCTGACCAATATAGCGCAGCAGACCTCTCCTGTCTCCTCGCTGCTCCCCTCAGCAGTGTATTTCAGTCAGTCAGGCTTTCTGCTCCCCATTCTGTCTCTGGTGAATCCTCGCACCCCCCAAAACCTCTGCCTCTGGCCTATACCCCAGTTGTTGTATGCATAAATAAATAAAAATAAATCTTTTAAAAATAATAGTAAAAAATTTTGCTCTTTTAATATGAACTAATAAGATATTTAAAATTTTTCTCAGTTTTAATTCCTAATTCAAAAAATATCTGTAGGGACCTTCCTGGTGGCGCAGGGGTTAGTCTCAGCACTATGAAGCCAGTATGGCCTGAGTTCGATCCCTGGACAGGGAGATACCCACATGGCACAGCAGACCTCTTCTGTCTCCCTGCTGCTCCCCTCAGCAGTGTATTTCAGTAGCTCTACCTGTTCTGTGCCCCACTCTGTCTCTGGTAAACCCTCTCACAGCCCCCTCTTCCCCCCCACAGTCTGGCCTTCACCCCAGCTCTTGTATGCATAAATAAATAAAATAAACCTTAAAAAAAAACCCCAAAACAAAAAATATCTGTAGACTGTCACCCACATTAAAAAATACCTGTAGGGGCTTGAACCTGATCATCCTCTTGGTTAAAACCAGGGCCTCTCAAAATTCCAACTTACCACTCTTTTCTCATGGACCCCGAAACCAGACTGACTGGGTACGTGCTGTTATAGGGCAGGGAGAGGGACATCCCAGACACCACAAACCTGCCTGCTCTAAATAGATTCTGCCATCCGCCACATCAACACAAAACATAGGAGACTTTAATGAAAAGGAACTTTAATACAATTAGTAAACAATGCAGGAAAGGCAAAGAATCTAGTTTCTAAATCAAGCACCCAAAGTTCCCTGTCCCCTTGTGGGTAAAAGTCCATCCAAATGGGATTTGCCCAGAGCAAGGCCCCAAACCTGCCCCAAGTCTAACGCACCTTCCAGCGGGGACCCACAGAAAAGGATCAGAAACAACCAGACAAGTCTGGGAGGAAAAGAGCAAAATCAAAAGACAAAAACTGTCATAGTCACCTCCCCGTGGGCCTCTCACCCACATCTGTGTCACCCAGTCCACGACCACAAGGCAAGCGCAGTTTCTTCATGTGTCTCTCGGCTCCATGTGCCTCCTCCAGGCCTCCGTCCTGCTTCCTTCCTTCTCTGTCTCTTCTCCAGCTTCCTCTCCTCTCTCTTTAGCTCCACCCTGCCTTGGGTGGGGCAGGGAACCTGGAACTTCCCCTTTTCCTGGGAACCCCCCTGTTATAGGGCCACCGTTGCTGTCAGGAGTCAGTTCACAGGACCCGCCCCCGGAGGCCCAGAGGATGCAGGTGTTGTGGGGAGGCCGTCCGTTACCTCACAGCCAGTGTCTTCTTAAAAACGATTAAGAAGCAAGAATGAAATTAAATTAAGAATGAAGCATCCTTCACTCAGAGAGTTTCTGAGTGTCAAGGAACTCTGGAAGCACAAGTCCAAAGGCCAGGGTGAGAAAGCCGTGCCCCTGGCATCAACAGTCTCCGCATGCCTGGTGCCCAGCTTTCTTCCCACTCTCCGCAGTTTATGCCAAACCTGCAGACAGGGACGGAGCGAGGAGGCGTGCACAGCAGCTTCGGCACAAGACTGGGCCGGGGCTTTGTAAGGGAGGTTTTAACCCTCAGACTGATAAGCCCAGCGAGCCGTAGGCCTGGGCCTGCTCTGTGAACAAGAGTCTCGGGGGCCCAGGAAGGCCGTCCCCACAGCCACAGGCAGCATGTACCGCAGGGCACACGCACTTCTCTGCCTTCACTGTGTGGAATTTTATCCGCAAGAGAGACGTGAGCACGTGCTTACTTTTGAAAAGCTCTTAACAAGAATTTGGGTGGGGGGAGAATGGATGTCAGAGAAATACTCTGCGGTTTAAGCTGAATGAGTGATGATAAAGACATTTCTAATTAAAAAAAAAAAAGTATCTTTAGAGTCCTCAATAATTAGGTGTGCAAAGACTTCCAGATACCAAAAAGTTTGAGATCCTCTGCGCCTGAAAAATAACGTCAGCCGGGTTCATTGGAATTGTCCAAGGAACTTACCAAAATTTCAGAACCTAAGTCCCCCCTGTAAGCAATGTCACAGAAAGGGAGAAATCACCCCTAAGCCCCTGTGAAAGCCCATTTAACCCGAGGCGTTCCTGAAGTTGGCAGACTGCTAACAAAGGCCTGAATTCAGAGCGCCACCTTTGAATGCCACGAACTGTAACCTTCCACCTGTGGGCCCTGCTTCTCAGCCTTCCTGACTGTTCCCTTGCGCCTGTCGGGGGTTGCTTGGGGAGACCGTGGAAAGAGGCTTTGAAGAACTGAAATGCAGTTTTGGCTCAATGTGGGGTTTTGGGGGTTTTCAAATGAGATTCACAATGGGCAGTTGTGGAGCATAAAACTGGGTATCTTGGAGACCAGAAGGGGGAAACTGTCCTCCCTTTCCCCACAAGGGGGGCACAGCCTGGAGACAAGGCACCCTTCCAGGACTCCTGACGCCTCCCCCTGCCCGCTCCTCATCTGCGTCGCCCGCTGCTGGTCCGCAGGGAGGAGGTCCCTCCTCGCCCCACTTGGCTCGCTCTGTCCCGTCATTGGGGAGCCCTCCCTTAATGTGAGGCCGGGTGGCAAAGAGCCGCCTTGCTGTGCTGAGGGACGGGAGGTGGGTGGTAGGGGAGAGGCTCCCGCAGTAGGGACGTGGGAAGGGAAACTCCCCGCCAGTTCAGCTGGCAGCTGGCCAAGTAGGTCAGGACACACACAGCTCTTTCCTCTTAGTGCCAAAGACCTGTTCCTGTCTCTCCAACTAGTTTCTAGATGCCTTTCTGTTAGGAAATGACTCCTGTGTGATCATCCTTGGAGTTCACAGGATCCGCAGCCTCCCGCGTGCGAGGGTCGAGCTTAGGGTTAGGCCACAGGCACAACTCACGCTGTGCTTGCACATTGCAAATCTTCACGGCTATGTCCTTTGACCCTGAGAGGAGAGCGGGGCAGCCGTGCGCCTCTATTCAGTGCCCTTTGTGGTCTAGAGCCCGACGGACCCTAGTAGTCTCGCAGGAGTGTGGTTGGAGCAGAGACTAGACGTGCCCTCGGCTACAGCAGCGTCATCGGCAGGCCTGGTTGCCGGGGACTTTGTCCTCCAGTTTTCAGGGCCTGGCTCTGAAGAAGGGCTGGCTCTGAGGGCACTTGTGGTCTCTTTTTGCTGTGCCCTTTGGAAGGAGCCCCCTGGGGCACGAGACTCCCTGGTCAGGTCTGTTCCTCCTAGACTGGGCGGTGTCAGGTTTAGCGTAGAGAGGACAGAGAGCCGGGCAGGCACACATTTTGAAGTTGATCTCAATAAAGCAAGAAACCTTTGGCAAATCAAAACTTTGCCCCCTGCCAACAAGGTGGAGTTACTGGATGGTGAATTTATGTCAAAAAATTCAGAGTGCTTTAACAAAAAAATTAAAAATAATCCTAAGTTTAAAAAAAAGACGACTGTAAAGATTTCAGATGTCAGCAGCCTGCTCGCTATGCTGGCGAAGAGGAGGCGAGGCTAGGTTAGCCTTTCTTTGAAAGCATCACAGTGCGTCCCAGAGCATCTGTCAGTTTTCATGTCACTGGAAACTGGCAGGTTCTTTGTAAACAAACATTTTTAATCTTTGGAAGTTGAACGCGTAACGCCTCGGCAGCATTGGTTGGCCTTCTTGGTTTGAAAACGAGATTTTTGTAGCAATTCTATGCAAGAATACATAGCATCTAAACCTCCGTGGATCGCAGCTTCCCCTGTTGATGTTTTAGATACAGCATATTTACAAGATTGTCAAGTGTTTTCGAAAATAAAATTTACCCTATGAAAGGAAAGCCCTGCTAAGAGCCTGCGCCTAGTAGCACTGTCCAGGACCTGCATCGGGCAGCTTTGTTAGACTCACTCCCCCTCTGAGAAGGTCGGGTGTCTGGGCGTTTTTGGGGGGTAACAACACCACCGCCGCAGTCAACTGGATTCTCACCAGTGTTACCAGCCCAGAACCCCTCTGCCTGCCAAGTGCTGATGCCCACGTCGTTGCTGGTCCGGTCGCAGACCCTTGCAGTCTGGGGACTGAAGCTGCAGTGAACCGGGAGGCCCAGGCGGTGCCCACAAGTGCCCACTCCTGCTAACCCTTCTAGTTGGGCAGGGAGCACGGGCAGCCCCTGCCTTGGGCACATCCTTCTCTGAAAGCTGGATTGATTAGGACCCAACCTGCAGGCTGGTCTTTACCCGCTTGCATTAGGAAGGACGCTGGACAGGGGGACATAGGCACAGATGGGTCAGGCCCTGGCACTGAACTAGGACAGTGTCCCTCCCCGTCAGCACCGTTTGGGTTTCTGGCCGAGTCCATGTGGCCCGGGGCACACACCTCAGAGCACTTCAGATCCTCTCGGCTCCCTCTCCTGGGGCCTTGGATCACGTTTCAGCCCTGGCTGTCTCCAGCTCCCGTGGGGCCCGGACACCAGCCCACCCTGCCCTCTGCTGCCTGGGACTGCCCGCCCTGACAAGCCCCGGGCTTTGCTTTCTGAGGATCCCATGCGGAGACGCCCTCCTGTCTGGCTGTGGCCCAAGGCTGGGGTTCTCTTGTTTGTGGGGTAAACTGCCCGCTGGTTCATCTGACATGGTTTGGCCTGAGCCAGCACTGAAAATAAAGACCTGAAGATAAAAACAAGGAAGCAGACAGCCTGCTCTTCATAGAGGGCCTTGACTTAAATTACTCATGTCACACATCAGAAGGGTGTAGGACTGACATGGGGGAGGCTCCTGAGGGCAGCAGGGACTTGGGGAGAGCTCAGGTGCAACGGGCACACAGGGTGTGAATCTGGGGCACCTGCAGCTGCATGACTCGAGGCTCCCCACCCCCACCCCCCACCCCAGCCGCAGGGGCCGGGAGAGCTGTCATGAGAAACGCCAGGCACGTGCAGTACCGAGATCGCTGCTGCTGTTTCTTGATTTATTTATTCTGGTCGATACTGAATCAGACATGTCATGAAATCATGTTCCTAATAACAAATAATGCCCTTTGCTTTTAACCGGCAATAATGACAGGTGATTTAAGCTGTGGGTTGAATGTAGTTTCTTAGCTTCCAGAAAGCGAGTCCAGATGTTTACTTGAGGAATTGTGGGTTCCTCTGCAGAGCATTGATTTGCATACTGTTGCCCAGAGTTGGCTTCCTTGTTCTGAGCAAAAAGCTATTATTATCACAGCAGAAGGAACTCAGTGGTCAAGGTCTTTGAATACTTAGAAGGTGTAAATAATGCTGAAATAGCCATTACAATGTTCTTGGAAAGTCTACAAGTGAGTAGAGAATCCAGCTTTTGGGTCTTCTCATTGATGACAGTTAGCATTTATGTATTGGGATTATGATGGCCTTAGACTGTGTTAGTGGGTTGGGTCCTTTCTGAAGGTTTTACCTGCCGGTACAACCACAGAGATGGGCATTGTGGTTCTCTCATTTTCAGGAGGGGGAGGAGCAGGAAGGTGTTACGTGAGGACCCAAGAGCTCAGGGCTTGTAAGTGGCAGGTCTGGGATTAGAGCCCAGGTGTGCCAGGCCTCTTCTCTCCACGGCCAGGTGAACTTTCTGTTTCTGTCGCCTTCCAAGATTTTACAGCAGCTTCTTCTTGATCTTCAAACATTGGGAAAAGTGAAGGCATTCAGCAGTTACTTGTTGCTGTCCAATACAGGCAGCCCCGGCCAGGTGCCTGAGAAGGGAACACGTGCATGACGTGTTTTATTATATATTTTTTTTAAGAAATCACCTTCTGGAGTTAGGGAGACCCATCCCCAGCGAAGTAGCTGACATCTGTGTCTTCATCCAACAACTGCTTACTGTGTGTCCTTGACGCATCAGGATGGCGTCACCCCAGGAAAACAAGGCAAACAAAGGGAGACTTGGTCCCAGGCTCCATGGAGCTCCCTGTTCTAGCAGGGGCATCGTGAACTGGCCTCAGCTGGTCCTTTCTGTTCTTGTGTAATGCCCTGTGACGAGAGCAGGTAAGCGCGTACAGGCCTTCTCCCCACAGCCATGCTACTGGGGCTTGTTACCTTGAATCTGACTGAATTCTGACACATTTTAGAAAATATCAGTCAGGCAGCCCATTCCCAGAGCTCAGTGAAGTCCCAGCTCTCCGACAAGCACCTGGCCAGGAAGTTCCTTGAGACCCGCGTGGCAGGATTCGGGGCCCTCCCAGTTGGAACTAGTGATGCTGAATCCGTCTGACAGTGCCCAGGCTGCAGGGCCTGAGCCTTCGACTTGGCTCTCCCCAGAGTGGAGGTATCTGTGCAATAGTCCTACTCAGGAAAACAGAATTTTTATTTTATTTTTTATTAATTGCAGCAGCCTTGGTTTACATCGCTGTTAATCTCTAGGGTTTCAGCACTATACAGTTTACCAGTGAGAAATTACTTCTGACTTTCCTTCTGTTGATTAAAACCCTGTTTGTGTTGATCAGGGACAAAAGAGCAAGGGAGACAGAAACTCAAGCACAAACTCAAGCCGACTTTCCTATCTCACATGGTCCGTGGAGTCCTTCTCCGAGAAATCTTTCAAAAGTTAAAACAAATGCAAAGGATTTCAAAGGAAACCAATTGCATTGAAATATTATCACAAATATTTTTAAAGACCTGTGACACAGTAGTAAGTCCCAGTAAAATCTGTTACTGGGAGTAATTGATTTGGTTTCAAAGTTTTGATGAAATGTCAGCGCAAGATATTTGCAACAATAGCTTTGGTTTTTATTGATGACAAAGTTACTGCTAATACTGTAACTTAATACCACAATTACTAAATTTTAGTTAGAAAATCATAACTTCCCCCTCAACTTCACACACCTACATTCATCCTGACCTGTTCTTGATGAGAGCCTTCATATGCTCCCTAATCAACCCTAGAGTGTATTATTTGTGATTAGACCATCAAAGGTTAAGTAATGACTGATGTGTGGGTTAAAACTAATGCCTGAATCACCACTGTTTCTTAGGGCACATTTAGTCGGGAGGATGAGGCTGTTCAGCGAAGACAGTGTGTGAGGGTTCTGTAGAGAGATCGGGGAGGTGCTGCCGGATTGTGTGGAAGTCCTTTTAGATAAAGATGAGAAGTCGTGTCTAAAGCAAAGACGCTGTAAGAGGATCTGGATGGCGAGGGTGTAGTGATGTGTGTGCATGGCTGCCAGGAGAGTGTGGGGGAGAGGAAGACAGTCATATGGAAAGACCTCAAGGAAATATGTGTGTTCTGTCTATTCAGAAATAAAGATATTGGGCCTCCCCGGTGGCGCAGCGGTTGAGCGCTGGGTTGCGAAGCTGCCCGCGGCCTCTGCGGCGCCGGTTCGATCCCCGGCTGCTCCCCGGCCACCGGAGGAGGGTCCCACATGGCGCGCAGACCTCTCCTGCCGCCCGCTGCTCCCCTCAGCAGTGTACTTCGGTCCTTCTGCCTGCTCTGCTCCCCGCTCTGGCTCTGGTGAATTCTCTCACCCTCCCGCGCTTCTGACTGTACCCAGTGCTTATATAAATAAATTAATAAATCTTTAAAAAAAAAAAGAAATAAAGATATTTCCAATCTAGAGGCTGGCATGACGGGGGTGGAAGGAGAAAAGGCAGACATAATTATCCAGATCTTTGACCCTTGTTCAGTCACTAAATCCTCTTGGCAACCCTGTTTTTATTCACACCTGGCAGGTGGAGGGTCAGGCATGGAGAGACTAAGGCTTTCATCCGGAGTCAGAGCCGGGCCTGTCTGTCCCTGCCCGACTTGGTGCCAGGCCACACAGATGACCATGTGGCAGGTGATTGAGGGGACGTGGGTCAGGCTGTCAGGTGGCCGTGTGAGAAGGCGGCCTGGCCACTGAGCAGCGTGAGCCGACGACAAGAATGGCTGGGAAACCGACATGTGTGTTGCAAGCTGAGCTAGAAAATCCAGTGTTTCTCAGCAGAGACTTTGTTTCTGAAACTTAAAGAAAAACTGATTGAAGACCTGACCAATAATTCCTATAAGGTGGCATTATTCCAGAAAACCATAGCTGCACACGCCCTGCGACTTACACTAAACCCTCCCTCCTCGCTCCCAGTCTGAGCAGGGGTGAGATGTCCCTGCAGGCGTGGGCACTGAGCTCAGCGGGCCAGCTCGGGGCACATACGCCCAGTGTGCCCTCAGCTGGGCACTCGACCTGCCCAGGTGGACAGACTCCTGGACACCACACATTGCTGTTTGCCATCAGTGAACACTGGTGACAACTTTGAAATAAAGAAGGAAGGAGCTGTAACCCCTTTTGTTTTCTCTGTTTAAGATCAAACAGAACACGTATCAATTCTGTTACACACTAGCATTTTCAGAGTGCTTTATTTGTATAAGAGAAGGGCTGAGAACAAAAATGTGTTAAGGAGTTTCCCAAACAAAACAGTGAGGTCTGCCTCCTGTCTCTAAATATGAGTCTGGCACGGGGTTCCTGTGTCAGTCTCAGGATTTTGCAGGGATCTACAGCAGGCACCCCCCCACATCGTCACCTGATGAGGGGGGAACAACCAAATCCCCAGGGCAAGATTTCCAAGAGTCACACCAATTTGCAAAAGATTTTCAAAGACAGACACAGACATCCCAGCAGAGGAAACATTCAAAATCCGGCCCATTTACTAGCAATCAATTTGAGAAACCTCGAGGGAAGTGGGAGGGAAAATTTTAGGTCAAGGGCAGACTAACAAAACACTCAGCGTCTAGTGCAGAATCGATTAATCTTTGATATAAAACACAGCCAGTGCCCCAGGGAGTCCTGACTTGCTGGGCCCTGGAGCAGAGGAATACACGGTTTCCAGAGGGCTCCAGCCCGGTGGTGGACGACGGCCGTCCCCAGCGTTGTCACCCACGGCTCTGCTGTCCTCTGTAGCTGTCGGCGGAGGTGACCGAGCTGCGTGCTGTCTGTAAAGCATACATCAGTCCTGTTCTGTGTGGCCAGAGCCTCGGTCAAGTGGTTCCCGGTCACAGCTCCTTGGCTGGGTCCAGCCTGAGCTGGTGCCTGAGATGTTTCTTAGGGACCTGGGGGCAGCTGGTCGGGGAGGCCCCTCCGTTCCTTCCCTGCACGCTCACCTGCAGGGTGCCAGGTCTCGCATCACGTTCTCAGCCCACAGAGCGATGCCTCTCTATCTCAGACTCGCTTATCTCTGGCCAGAAGCTTTGTTTTTGATCTACCATAAAACAAGGAGGATTTTCACGTCAGTCCAGGCTAAATGTCAGAAATTTCGCTCTCCTAGTCGCTCAAATATGTTTCCATGGCATTCCCACTTTCCATTTTGATATTTTTACTTTTCACTTTCATCTTGACAAACTAATGGGCCAGTTTAAACTATTTTAAGTTGAACTGTAGTTTAGACTGGCTTCTGTTTACTTTTATCTGCTGCGTTATCGAAGTGTAGCTTTTGGGCTGGAAAATAGAATTCTTTTCATTTCTTCTTTTTTTAAAATTGATAATTTTTTTAGAGAAGTTTTAGGTTTACAGAAAAATTGAGGAGAAAGATTTTTTCATCTGTTCTTAATACTCATCCCCAGGACAAGCCACTAACTGGTAGGCAAAGCTCATTCAAACAGCCAAAGCAGGTAGCTAGAATGACTTAAGCTCTATCAACTAAATGCAGAGATAAAATTGTGATGTCATTTAGTTCAGGTTTTGGATGTACCTTATTCAGTAAGGCTTCAAAGGTACTTAAGAACATTTTTGTTAAATCATATTGTGAAGTATTTTTATTTTGATTACAGTCAATTGTCTTGTTTCAAGCTACATGATATTTAATATTTTCTGGCTCCTACTCAAAAAAACCATATAATGCCAACTGCTAAGGTGGTTACAGCTCCATGTTTTCTTCTCTTTCATTAAATATACAGAAATCTGATCTTGATGCCTAAATTTCAATGGACTTCTTTCTCATTCTTAATTATTTTCAAGAACCCAGTTTACCAGAGTTTGTCACACTTTGAAACCGAAAGAATTTGCTATCTTTATCATGCTCCTTGTAAATAGTTTCTCATTTTAGCTACACATTAAAACTTATTACTAACAATTGTGAGGAATGGCATGAGGCTTTGTATTGGCCCTTTATCTGTTTTATTTTATTTATTTATTTATTTTTATTAAATGCTAAGGGATTCTCATTCTCCTAAGAAAGCCTTTTTTTTTTTTTTTAAAGATTTGTTTATTTATTTATTTATACAAGCACTGGGTACAGTCAGAAGCGCGGGAGGGTGAGAGAATTCACCAGAGCCAGAGGGGGGAGCAGAGCAGGCAGAAGGACCGAAGCATACTGCTGAGGGGAGCAGCGGGCCGCAGGAGAGGTCTGCGCGCCATGTAGGACCCTCCTCCTGTGGCCGGGGAGCAGCTGGGGATTGAACTGGCGCTGCAGAGGCTGCAGGCAGCTTTGCAACCCAGCGCTCAACCGCTGCGCCACCAGGGAGGCCCCCCTTTATCTGTTTTAAGTGATTAGATGTATGTCATTTAAATCCTTACTTGATTGCTTTTAGTAAGTCTGTCTTAGAGCGTGTTCCATGATTCGTTCTTGAAATGAGTGTAAAAACTTTTATTTGAATTTAAAAATAAGATCAGGTTATTTTGTGCAGAAAACTTGATTTATCTGATTATTTTAACAATGAGATCATCAAGATTTGGTAAGATATGTAAGCTAAAGTTTTGGTTATAAAACCATATTCTCGTCTAGGTAGATTATAGGGCAGTGGTACTATTTTTGTTCAGGGTATAATGAATTTGAAAATACTTGATTTTCTCAACCCTTTCTGAGTTGAAGAGGTTCAGCAAAGTTTCTCGAAGTGGAGCAATGGCAGCTGTAATAAACTTGGTAAATTGTGAGGAAGTCTTTGGCATATCTTCAGGAAGCTGAGACAATGACTGTGACCTGGGTCACAACCCCTTCTCCAAGTCGGGTAGTTTCCAATGCTTTGCTTTCAGGACCCCTAATTGATTAATTAGTTTGTCCATCACTAATGATAATATTTGATGTTAGGTCACTGTGTACCATGGCGGGGGTGCAGAGGGGAGTGACGTTGCCATGACAACCCTTCTGCAGCCCCACCTCTTCTGAATTGGGGTAGGGTTTTCAGTGCCTTGCTTCCCTACAAAAGAAGACAGGAATAGCATGGATGCTCAGTGTGGTCTCATTTTAGCAGCCCATCATCCCACAGATTCTTCTCATTAAGAGATGCCTTCCCAAAACAGTAGACTCTTTGTGTTTGTCCAAATTTGTAATCTCTTTGTTTTGTTCTGATCAATTTTTAAAATTTTTTTTAAAGATTTATTTTTATTTATACAAGAACTGGAGTACAGGTCAGATGCACGGGAGGGTGAGAGGATCCACCAGAGACAGAGCGGGAAACAGAACAGGCAGACTGAGGAAATACACGGCTGAGGGGAGCAGCGGGCGAGACAGGAGAGGTCTGCTCGCCATATGGGTTGCTCCAAGGCCGGTGGGGATCGAGCCGGCACTGCAGAGGCTGCGGACAGCTTCACAGTGCTGAGCTCAACAGCCTGCACCACCAGGGAGACCCTGTTCTGATCAATTCTGTGTTACTAATAATTGTATTAATAGTTCAATGGAAAGAGAAATTAAAAATTTTAATATATATATTTGCAGAAAAGAACAATATAAAACTTTTTATTAGGGTAAAATATGTTGGGGAAAGTGGAATGGAAAAATGAGTTCACGGGAAAAAAGTAAGCGTGTAAAATCACTGATTATTAAAGAAGAGTTTTTGCACTTAAAAAATAGTTGAGGGGCCTCCCTGGTAGCGCAGGGGTTGCGTCTCAGCACTATCAAGCTATCCCCAGCCACTGCAGCATGAGTTCAGTCCCTGGCCAGGAAGCTGACCCACATATGCCACAGCAGACCTCTCCTGTCTCCCTGCTGCTCCCCTCTATTTCAGCAGATCCGCTTGTTCTGCTGCCCACTCTGTCTCTGGTGAATCCCCCCGCACCTCTGTCCTACAATCCAGTTCTTGTCTGCATAAATGAATAAAAAATAAAAATTAAAGAAAAAATTTGATAGTATCAGTGATATCCCCCCACCAAGATTTATAAAAATAATGGTACTTGGATACTGATGGATTTAAAGTAATTTTATTTTTAAATACAGTGTTTCAGAAATTACATCCTTAGCAGTTAAACTCATTTTGGCAGTTAAACTCAAATTTATACATCCACTTAAAAATGCTCATGGGGTCCGTGAACAGAAACACTGAGGAGCCCTCCAGGCCATGTGTGTACGCCTCGACTCATTAACCTCAGACAGACAGCGCCTCCCGCAAGTGGGTTTAACTCCTGTGTGTGAGGTTTTCACCTCTTCTCCTGCTGTTGGGTTTTTGTTGTTTTGATTTCTCCTGTTGGTCATCTCTGTGATGTTTTTCTATAGCATATTGAAACCTGTGTTTCTTATTAAATTCTCTTTAAACTTTATCTCTTTGGTCCTTTATTACTAAGATGAAGACCCTTTCCCTTCACTGCTGCTTTCGTGTTATTTTTAAGTTGCCCGTATGCATATGTGTATATATCCCTCCCTCCCTCCCTCCCTCCATTTGCCTGTCTTCCCATCCGTCTGTCTGTCTCTCTGTGTTTGACTAAGTCCCCTGAAGCAGCTCTTAAATTCCATCAGTTGTGTTCAGATTGCACCACATTTTTGTTTGCTTTGTATTTGGGCCATGACTCATTTGAATAACCTTTTATTTTTGCTGCAGTCTTGTTTGTTTTCTTTTCTGTCTTTAGCACATTCTTAAATTTCTTCTCTCAAGTCCTCAGCGATTGCTTCTTCCTCCAGAGATCCTGTCTCCGAGTCTTCTGTCTGTGATTGCGCTGCAGCCCTGCTCTTGCATAGCTTTGCCTGGAGTTCAGTGAGGAATAATTGTAAATGAGCATTTTCTGGTTCTTTTAAAATCTTTAGATCCTGGTCTCCTAAGGAAACTGGCTGTTCCATGTCTAATGTGGAACAATCCGGAAGGAGAAGATGTTGACAGAGAATGTACACAGGAGAGTGGAGGCTGGAGGTTTGAGAAGTGGCTTGGGGGGAGGATAGTTTTTTTTAGACGGCATGGAGTCGTGGTTAGCCTAATTTCTAGTCTCTCGTTTCCATAGACATTCACCGAGTGCTTATAGTTTGGGAGGCACTGGGCTAAATATGGGTGCTCAGCTATCAAGTAAAGGGTTGGGTGAGGAGGCAGCAGGCTGCAGAGCATCTGGAAAGATTTGATACAGTGGGATACATGTTAGAAGGAAATTCATTCCAGGAATCCTGGGAACCTTACAGAGTCATCCTTAATTGTTCTGTTACCGGTCCAGTTAGCCCATAAAGACACAGTAGCCTCTTCAGATGGAAACAGGTGAGAAGCTCAAGAAGGAATCAATTGATTCCTGTGAAAAGAGGAGAGGCAGGCGGTGTTAGGAATGCGTGCACTTTAGCTTCATTGTCATGGATCCTATTGATCCACTAATGTATAATGAACCATCTTGGGGGCAGTTCTGAGAGCCCCCTCCCCTGGACACACCCACACTGTTCCGAAGGAGTTTGCCATTGGTGAACTACCGGGGAGATTTTTACCCAGGCACGCTTAGCCGGCGCCTTGTCTCCTGTGGACCAGCTCTTATTCTGGGGTTTTCTCCAGGCCCGCTGACCAGAGAGTAGAATGAGACATCCACACCCCCATGGCCCAAGGCATTCATGCCTCTCGCTTTTGACCGAGATTCTCTCTCCCTGTTGGGATTTCAGGAAGCCTATCTCTAGCACCCCCTTTACGCCCACCTCAATTCTGAACTGAGGGAGTCAGCGCAATCAGCCAGATAGGTGAAGATTACAGGCCAGAGATAGACACCCACGCTGGTGCTGCTTATGTGCCAGATGCTGCTCTGCTCCCCCGTCAGTCCTGTGCTGTGGGGTCCTGCTGTTCGCAGAGGGAGTGGCGTGAGGAGGGTCGATTGACACCCTGGGGCCCATCTCCTGCCACGGTGTCTGCTTGCCTCTCATTTCACGCTGTTGGGGACAATTTTTTTTAACCAAAAATCACCACAAATAAATCTACATTGATTTAATTCTTTGGCCAGATTTAAACTTTCTTGTAGTGCAAGTGAGCAATGAATGAAAACATACTCTGCTCGTGTGTTTGACCGATGGGAAGAGGTAGGTGATTTGTGAGTGACTGAATAAATGAATAGTGTTAAACGCTCAGAAATAACTGAGTGAAACACTGAACAGTCCTGACTACAAGTGTATCGTTCTCCCCAGGGACAGTTTGCAAACCCAGAGCCCTCAAACCAGAACATGGAAGGAGGCTGGGACCAGGTGCCTTGGTGCTCAAGTCAGAACTTTCGTAAGTGCCAGGCAGTTGGCACCTCATATCCAGCTGGGGAAACGGCAGAGGCCTTGCTTAGAATTTCCAGAGGCCTGCGTGAGACCTGAGGCAGGCCAGGCCCACTGCACAAAGCAAATCCCATATGGCTGGACCTGCTGGTATCTGCTCAGGGCTGGTCCCCCTTTGTTTGCGAATGTCACCCTAGTGAGAATAGTCTTTGAACTTTGCTGTTCTAATATCGATGGCAGTTTGAAATCATGAGCAAATCGCAGCTGGTGTTTTCACATAGCAAGTTTGTGGTGGTCACGCTTGCGGGCCATGGCTCGGTGGCTTGCTCTCGGGCCCTCTGTCCCCAGCACCGTCGGGGCTGTGGGTGGAAGGGCAGGCGTGTTTCTTTCCTCTCAATTCAAAAAGGTGGCAGGTTCCACATCTGGGGTGGAAATGACTTTGTTCTGTCAGGAGCTCTGTGATTGCCGCGGCTTGGGGGACTGGGCGGGAATCTAGAAAACTTAAATAAGGGACCAGGAAAAAGAATAACTATAAGAAAGAAAATATCAAAATCGACAAACAACTATGAACCAGAGACACTCTCTGGCGGGTGGGGGGCGGGGAAAGGAGGGCTTGGGGTCAAAATAAGGGGGTTGTAATTGTATGGGGAATATAAAAAATAAAATTTAAATTAAAAAAAGAAAAGAAAGGTGCGTGTGGGGACATTGGCATCAGCTAAGGAATGACTCAGGGAGAGGAGGAGTCGGTGGCATGGAGAGTGCCCTACGCAGGCGGGTGAGGAGGCGAGGCCCGTGCCAGCTCTGTTGGCGCCACAGCAGGGGCCAGGCCTCCCCGAGAACAGAGGAAATATTTGCTAAAGAAGCGAAACGTCCTGATTGGGCCACTTTGAGAAATGCAGAGACTGTCCTGCAGAAGCTGGGCGGGAATGAGCCCAGACTGAGAACCCCGTCAGGAACTAGGAGGACAGGTGCTGCTTGAGCAGTGGAGGTGGCAGGTGGGGAAGGAAACCCCCTCCTGCTGGCGTCCCTGTGGAGGCTTCTTGAGGGGACAGCGTTGGATGTGAGCTTCTCTGTCCCGGGCAGGGCTTGACTAGACCGAGTCATGACAGGTGTGGCAGGTGTGCGGGAAGCAGCAGCTAGACCAGCTGGCAGGGAGGCGGGACCTCCTTGGGGCGTGCTGTGGAGGTGGTGCTGGCACTGCTGCCGGCGTCACCTCTGCTATATACGGTGAGCACGTGTTCCTGGCAGAAGTGTTGCTTGTGACTCCTGGAGGCTCTGTTCCGCTCTCTCACTGTAAACAGGGAGTGGCACGAGCAGTCACCTGTTGTAACTTCTTCCTCAGCATCCTCAGAGGAGTCTTCCCTCTGCTCTCTTTAGATAACTCCCTGGAAGGGGCACTGGCTGCTTCTTAACCCGCTGCTCCTGTGCTTCTGTTAAAGAGCTGCCTCTCTTCTCTTAGCTGTCTCCCGTAGGTCTTCCTGAATTCTGCCTGTAGAAGGATCATAGCAAGTCCCCCATGCCCTCAAGTGTGTGGGCTGCTCAGCTCTGCCATGGCCTGGGGCTCCTCCCCTACACCAGGCTGTGCACCTCAGTGCTCTGAGGGCCCCTCCCCTGCGCCAGGCTCTACACCCCAGTGCCCTGATCCCTCCTGTCAGTGGAAGCATCTTCAGACCCCACCGCAGCCTGGACGCTGCTGCCTGCAGCACCTTGCTGTCAGTGACGCTTCTAGAATGTTCTTCAGAGTTGAACAGGGTCTTCCAAATGTCCAGGAAACAAGGAGCAGGCTTTAGCACATTCATGCCGCAGACAGTGGCTGCGCCAGCATGGGGCTGTAGGCCTCCCTGTGAGTCTTGCCAGAGTCTGGAGCTCGGTCGAGTCAGCTCCACCCCCGTGCAGGAGGGTGTGGGGGTGGGGCCGGGGACCAGAGTGACCATCACAGATGGTAGCTTGGTTGCTGGTACGGCCAGCTCAGCCCGAGAAAGTAGCACTGTCAGCGCATAGCACGGCTGTGGAGAAGGAGCCTTTGTGGTGGACACGTCCTGTTGGAGCAGGTCAGAGTCCAAGCCGTTCTGTTTGTGAAGGTCTCAGAAATGTCCAGGAGCCTGACAGTGGCCAGGTGGTGACTCTGGGTGTCCCCTTAGCTTTCGGTACTTGGCAGCAGTCCCTGAGGGGTGATTTCTCACTCCGGCTACCTCTGCGTTTCACACCTTCCAGATGCTCTGATTTATTTTTGGATCCAACATCAATTTGATTTTTGCATGGTCAGAAACATTAGTAAAAATGTTCAGAGAACACTCACTTACATAAGATATTTCCTATCTGTCTTCTGTATTGTGGCATTCTAAAGATGGGGGCTTATGCGACTTAATTTGGTGGTGTGATCTACGACTCACATGAGATGTGAACGCCCCTAAGCCAGCTCAGTAAAAGGGACGAAGAGAGGACAGTTCTCTCCACAGCAGGTAGCCATTTGGTAATCATCTCCTGAGCCGGCCTCTTGCAAGAACACATGTCCATCACGTCCATCACCGGGGCTGTTGACATCTGCAGCAGCTGCACAGGCACCTTCTGGGAAGCCATAATTGCAGGCAAGAATCATGGAGTGGATGCGAAAGTTTGTGGGTGAAATGTCTGATGAGGGACAGTGTTGACATAAACTCAGAGTCTCCCCTACAAGGAAGATGTGCAGAGGGAAGCTGGTAACGACACAGCAGAGACTCCTCACAGTATATCCCATCCCCAGCATGGAGGCTCCTCCTGGTGTCCCGGGTGCAGGCCTGAGGGACGCGGATCTGGGTAGCGCCTGTGCTGTGCCCGCCCGTGTGCCGGCCTGCATGGACCCTGACCCGATGGAGGACAGCCCCAGACACTGGGAAAGCCCCACCAGCACCGAGGCCCTGAGGACAGACGCCCAGGTCGGAGCAGAACCTGGCAGAATCTGCCTAAGGTTGACCGTATGTTCTTTAATAAATCGCATCGCTGCCTGGTTTCTTGGTTGTGAACATTGTGGCTGGTTATGGAAGACGTTAACATTTGGGGGAGCCTGGTGAAGGGTACACAAATGTTCTTCGTACTATTTCTGGAACTTTTGGTAAGCTTGGCAGTATTTCAAAATGAAGTTAACAAAAACAAGAACAAAAAGCAGCCCCATGGAGGTGAGAAGCTATGAAGTCCCTGCTGCTGCTTCCTGAGGTCTCAGGCCGTCTTCTTGGCTCCCTGCTCCACTGTGATCAGGAAGGCTGGGGCTTCCACACAGGACTTGGGTCAGCCAGGCCCTGCCTTATTCCGCTCCCTGAACAGGCTCTGCTTTCTTAGTTCACCGACTGGCTGACTCTGCACAGCGCTGTAATTCCATCTTGGGGTTTCCGGTGGCTTTGCTGGCTATTTGAGCTTGGCTGTGGTAACCACTAGAATCCCTCATTGGAAACTTAGCTCTGTAATTAATTTACTGTCGTGTTTCTGTTTTCATTATTATGTTCTGAATTCAGATTAGTCCCACGGATTCTTCTGCATTGTGTCCTAGATTGGATTTCATACTTGTTGGTTGTTTCTTAGGAAGAGCTGATTTAGTACAAAAGCATTTTATTGAAACTCGAAATACCATGCTCCATATCATGCAGAAAAGACACCCTGAAGTTTTTATAAATATAATGAATGCGCATAGGCTCCAGGGGTTACCTTCTATCGGGTAATAATTAGATTGGAGGAAATGAATACGTTGGGGAAGCTTCTGTGAGCCGTGGCGGTTGTTAATGTGTGACTCAGAGATTCTTAAGTCTGGAAGAAACTTGACGAGGCCATTTTCAGATGGAAAGAACATAGACTCAGAAGTTGGGTGACCTGTTTTTACATGCGAGAGCCATCACTTCGTTACAGTGGCTTGGGCAGGTCACTGAGCTGTGGGGCCTTCAGTTTCTCACCTGTCAAACTGGAATAATAGTAGCATCTTGAAAGTGAAGGGGAGAATGAAGAAGTGGTTTGCAGCTCAGCTGGCCGGACGTGGGCCTCTCCATGTGCTGGCTCTGCGCTGGCCCCAGCTAGGTAGGTGCGTTGCCCCGCTGCCCGCAGTGGGCGAGAGTCCGCTTGGCTTCTCGAGCCTGTGCAAGGATGCTGGCGTGTGGCGGCAGACTCTGCCACAGTGCCTAAATCGTCTTGTCAGAATTCTGTTCTCTTATTCCAGAGAAATCATTTTCTCTGCCAACCACACTGGTTGTTGCCCCACAGTCTGCTACACAAGTGGCCTCGTTTACCGGACCCCCCATGGCGTGGCCGTGTTCTCTGAAGTCATCTGATGCAAAGATGAATTAGATTAAGAAAGTCTTAGGACACGAAGGCGCAGGAAGACATTAGACCACAGGGAGCAAGCACTGAGCTGGCGTGTGGTTCTCCGAGAAGGACCAGTTACTCCCAGAGCTCCGCTATTGTCCCTGTTTAGCTTGTGTCAAGAGTACTTTCCTTTCCTAACTTTTCTGATTTTGATGTTGCCCTGTGGTTGTGTACGTGAGTGACTTTGCCTTTAGGAAAGATGTGCTGAGGTTAGACGGAAGGGGTGTGTCCAGCTCACTCTCACGTGGTCCAGAAGAAAACACGTGTTTCTGGGTGTGTGGTTTACCTGTCCATTAGGGGGAGAACGAGGGCCTGCTGGCAGTGTTAGCAGCTGGCCAGTGTCTGAGGAGAGTTCTTGTGCTTTTGTTAAGTATAAACTCTCCAGGTTTTACTAGAATGAGTTCCATTCCTGTGCCCTGAGGATTAGGAAGCAAGGGGCTGCTGGGGAGCAGGGAGGGAGGGAGGGCGAAAGGGCGGAAGTTCTGGGTGAACAGGGAGCGGTGAGTCCTTCAGTAAGTCCTCAGTCACTGCCAACAACTGGTTGTTCCCTTAATGTAACCTTTATTCCCAGCGGGGACAGAATGAGCTTTGTACAGAAGGGCCTGTGTAGATAAGGGCTATGCAGTAAGTTGCTGCTGTATCCAGGCAGAGAAAATTCCTTGGAAGTAAACTCGTGATACTTACACAAGGACAAGCAACATGCACAGGCTGGAACATCAGACCTCACCAGTTAGCCAGGGTGCAGGTGCTCGGCCTTCCTACCTGAGACATCCAGGTTAGTTCCCTATAACAGGCACCCACCTACCGCTTAATAGGTTTTAGCTGATCCTTTATTTTAAATTGCTGACTTCAGAGTTGATATTTTGTGTTACTGAAAATGTACATATGTTGATCATTTTGCCCTTCAAAAAGAGTCTTCCAAACTAAAACATTTAAATCCTCTTTTCTTTCATGTCACCGATGATACCTCCTTCGGGAACTCAGGAGCCAGCCAAAGGTAAGAGGTTTGGTTTTAGGCAGTGCTTGTGGAAGGTGTTATGTGCATGTTCTGGAAGTACTGGTAATTTCCTTCGCAAAAATATTTTCTGTCTGTCACTTCTGTAACAGAAACATAAGCTGTAGCCTGTTCATGAATCCAAAGCTGGTTTTTGGCTTAGGAGAAGCCCCCGGCCTGTGGAAACGCTGTCCGTGTGCTTGACCACTCTGGCCGGTCTCCTGGCGTCGGCACACAGATTCCTTTTGTGTGCTGTTCGCTGTGGATTGGCTCAAAACTGGTCGTTCCAAGCTGTGGTCAGCGCCGTGCCGGGCAGGCCCATCCATGAAGCCGCCTCCGGGATGGCAGGGGACCCTGTGGGGCGGGCAGGAGCCCACGCTGGTGGCGTTTCCTCTGGGGACAGGCTGGCCTACTGGAGCGGAGGCAGATGCTCCAGAAACCCCCTGGGCGTGTTGGCCCGTATATGCACTGCAGGCGCCAGGGGGCACAGGGGCTGTACTTTTGAATTAACCACTTGCTGAAGTTACTTGGAACTTTCCAGGAAACTCAGATTTTTATCTACATTCTTGAAGTCTTGTTTTGTTTCAGAGTCTATGGTTGAATTGTAATTCTATTCTTTATTATTGTTGCTAAAACACATGATAAGTGCGGCTGGGATCCTGAATGATTTTTAAGAATAGTTAAAATGGCTCTGACTGCTTTATATGCAAAAATGTGATTTTACTAGTTTTTTTTTCCTTCATCTTTTTGATGAAGAGGAAGATGCCCCATAACAGAGTGGGGAGACGGGTACCCCGAGAGCCTGCTGCCTGCAGGGTGCCTGCGGGTGCAGTGGCCCCCGAGGGGAGAGCTGAGCTTAGGCGAGTCTCTCGCCCTTGTTAAGGACAGAACCAGGAGGGTGTCGGGGAGGAGTTTGACAGCTTGGGCAGGAGAAACCGAATTTGGGCTTCTGCAGGAGGCGCAGTAACAAAGGTCGAAGGTGGGGGAGTTTAGATGCAAGCTGGGAGGAACCTGAAGACAGTGAATCCTTAAGGATTATAAAGCAATTAGATGTAAAGCCAGCAGACAGGGAGGTGCTTTCCCTTCCGTGAACAGTGGTAGCGCGGCGATGGCTTCCGTTTAACATCGTGACTGTGTTAAGGTTTTATTCACACATGCCGCGTCTGTGCTTCCCCAGGTGTTTGCGTACGACCACTGCTTCTGGTCCATGGACGAGTCTGTCAGAGACAAGTACGCAGGTGAGAGCCACGCCCGCGTTGCCGCTGTTGGCGGGGACGGGGGTGGGGGGGTCGTTTCCTGGGCTTCCCCCCCTTAAGTGTCATCGTACCTGCGTGACTGTTCTCCCTCCAGCCCTTGCTGTTGAGGTTTTCAGGTTGATTTAGACACTCACTGTGCTTGGTCCTTGGAGTGACACGATAGGGTGAGATTCAGGGTCCAGGATGGGCTCGTGGCCCAGTGTGGGGTCTGGAGGGGCGGGCGTGGGGGGGAGGGAGGCACTGGCCTGTGGAAGGCAGCGAGGCCGAGCCTGCCTGTGCTGTTGAGGGGATCCCTGTGACATTGGTTGACAGCCTGTGCGTGATTCAGAGCATAGCATCACATTCTCTCTCTCTCATTCTCTGCTCAGTGGAGAGGAAGTTGCCAGGCTGCTTTCCACCCCAAGCTGAGGGCCCGGTGGTTGCCTTTATTGCTTTCATTCCTCACTGCTCATGGCAGCGGGTAGTTTGCAGCCGCTCTAAATGCTGTCATGCTGTATTGCACAGAGCTCGGGCTAATTTGGCCTCGCTGGCCGGTGATGACTTTAAGGATGCATCCGGCGTGGGAAGAAAGACGATGGTGCCCTAGTCTGGCAGACCCGCTGGAAGGAGGCTGCGATGGCCTTCAAATCCCAACTGCCCTCTCGGCCCATGGTTCTTTCATATTGCAGCCAAGTCTCAGAGTCGGCCGAGTGACTTCTCAAGGTCACCGCTGATTATTGATGTATTTGATTTAACCTGTGGAGGAGAATTTGATTCTATTAGTTGTGTCTGTGATTGGAAGAAAGCTGGAAGATATTTACAAGGTCTTTCTTCCCTGTCCTTGCTGGTACATATTGTAGGACCTGTAGTTAATGGTGTCACTAAGGATCAGGAGAGGCGATTGGTACATGGGATTGTTTTGAATGTTAGTACCCAAAGAAGACAGCAGTAACCGAGCCGCACACAATGAAAACCAGGTTCACTTAGATCTCTTTTTTTAAAAAAAGATTTTGTTTTTATTTTTGTATAGAAGAACTGGGGTATAGGCCAGGTACGCAGGGGATTCACCAGAGGATTCACCAGAGGATTCACCAGAGACAGACTGGGGAGCAGAACAGGCAGATCCACTGAAATACACTGCTGAGGGGAGCAGGTGAGACAGGAGAGGTCTGCTGTGCCATGTGGGTCAGCTCCTTGGCTGGGGATTGAACTCAGGCAGTCATGGTGACAGTGCTGAGACTCAACCCATAGCCCACCAGGGAGGCCTCACTTAGATCTCAGTGTGCATTTGGGTGTTTATGGCCGCTGTTTATAAACCAGTTTGGTAGCTCTCTGCACTGCAGAGGCCCCTTGCCAGTATTTATCAATCCCAGCACGCGTTGCTGGGCGCTCTGGGCTCCTTTTTATCCTGCGCTTACGACAAATACCTGAGGGACAGGAGCACTGGCATCACTCACAGAGATTAAAAGCCTTGTTTGGAGATAAGTAAGCTGAGAAAAAGTATGATTTTGAGCATCCTTTTTAAAAATTTGTTCACATGCAGTTTGACTTAAAATATCCTTTTTTCCTCTCTCTCTCTCTCAGGTCAAGATGATGTTTTCAAGTGCCTTGGGGAGAGTATCCTCCAGAATGCTTTTGACGGCTACAATGCGTGTATCTTTGCCTATGGGCAGACTGGTACGTGATCTATGGTGTTTTCCTTTATTTTCTTACATGCTAAGGATCATAACAGAGAAAATACCAGCAACAGTACAGTTGTCGGCAGCTCATTAGTCATGATTGATGAGGTGCACTGTGTACCTCTGGGGCCAACAGGAAAGAAAATCTCGAAGTGAAAGAGTCACTTTTAGGAGCCTGTGTCCTGTAGCCTGTCAGGTTGGACACAGTCTTCACGGGAAATGCTTTTGTTGTTTCCAGGGGGTGGGGCGGGTCATGGTGGCGGGGGCCTGGCTCAGCCCACCAGCCCAACCCTGCTCCGGCACCTAAGCTGCCGGCTGGGTGTCCTCCCGGGTGAAGGGAGACAGCAAGGATTCTCCCTCCGGGGCTATCACCATGAGCTGGCTCGTGAAAACAGCCAGAGGAGCCGGCATGGAGCACCTCACCTGCGGGGGCAGATTTAGGTGTGATGACATGGCAAGGGATGGAGGCAGCAACGTGGAGGGTTGAAAGGATGTTTACAAAATTGCTGCTACAGAAAAGGGAAAAGGAATTCTATTTAAGTTCGGACTATGAGCAATTTAAATTTCGCTTGCTGATTTCTTGTATTTTCTAAATTTCCCTTAATGAATTTGTATTTCTGGTCCAAAGGAGAAAATAATTGTAGAGTAGCCAGAGACTCTCTTTTGGTCTCCGCACTGGCTGAAGGACGCGGGCTCACCCTGGGGCCTCCAGGGCGTCTCTGTGATTTTTTTATTTTTTTTTTAAAGATTTATTTATTTATTTATACAAGCACTGGGTACAGTCAGAAGTGTGGGAGGGTGAGAGAATTCGCCGGAGCCAGAGCAGGGAGCAGAGCAGGCAGACTGACAAAGTACACTGCTGAGGGGAGCAGCGGGCGTGGCAGGAGAGGTCTGCGCGCCATGTGGGACCCTCACGGGTGGCCGGGGATCGAACCAGCACTGCAGAGGCTGTGGGCAGCTTCGCAGCCCAGCGCTCAACCACTGCGCAACCGGGGAGGCCCCGTCTCTGTGTTTTGTATGTGACAAGTGGTTGGAGTTGCCCGTTGTACTCACCACATGGACCTTTCCACTTAGTGTCAGAAAACTATCCAGGCCTCGCTGTGTTTTTGGGGGGCTTTGGGGGGGTTTGGGTAATTTTTTTTAAAAACATGGAGATGGTTTAAATGGGCTTTGTTTTCTTCTCAAAGGAGGTTTGCTTGTTGACACACCTGTGGGGTAGCTTGTGCACTTGTAAACATCCTTTTAACCCTCCACGTTGCTGCCTCCATCCATCTTCGTGTTTGGGGGGTTACCGTACTGGGGGTATTTCATTAAGAGCTGGTCACTTGTTCTGAGCCGTGGAAAAAGGGTCCCACAAGTAACTTCTCCAGGGAAATGCTCACTGGTCTCCACTTTCAGGCTCGGGAAAGTCGTACACCATGATGGGCACGGCTGACCAGCCCGGGCTGATCCCCAGGCTCTGCAGCGGCCTCTTCGAGCGAACTCAGAAAGAGGAAAACGAAGAGCAGAGTTTTAAAGTAGAAGTGTCCTATATGGAAATTTATAATGAAAAAGTTCGAGACCTCCTGGATCCCAAAGGGTAAGTGGGCTACAGACGTCAGTATTAGTGTTGTGACGAAAACAGAATTAATGTTGGCTCTGGGGAAGGATTTGTATGGAGCTCTAGGAGAGGACCTTCTAGTTCTCATCTCTGTCTAGCTATCAAGTAGCTTCCTGGCTTTCACCTTTAGGACTGGGGGGTGGGGGCTGGAGAGCTCACAGTGAGAAAGGCCTGCCTGACCCATGCTGAGACGCTGTTATATTGTGAGGTGCCCTCTCCCAAGGAGGTGAGACCTCAGCGGGAGGGCTCGCTGCCCAGAGGGGAAGGACAGGGCAGGAGATGTGGTGAATTCCGTGCTGACCAGGAGAGTCTGCTGGTGCAGGGGTCAGAGAACCCCCGTGTGGGGAGGGACCCAGCGTCCAGTACGGCGGGGGGGCAGTGGGCTGGGAAGTCATGAGCGGGTGCCTTGCCTGGCTCCTGCCCCTGTGTTTGCACCTCTGCTCTGAGAAGACCCCCGCGCTCTCTGATACCCAGCCAGACCTCCTCTTTGCAGAGCTGTGGACTGAGGTCACCCGTGGGTTTTGAGCCTCGAGCTGGCGCAGAGCAGCTGGGCTTGGCCACAGGGCCGTTTGCGGTCTCCGGATCCCGTGTGTCGTGTGGGCCAGCTGGGGACGGCTTGAGCTTTGGGCCGCCTGCCTCTGCACGCAGGTCCTCCACCTGCTGTTGAACACGTTCCTCACGCTTTCTAGGCCTCAGCTGAACGGAGGCAGCGATGATAGGGAAAACAGCTCAGGGTTGTTGGGAAGATCACCAGGGCGGGGTGACAGCTGCAGGCAGGTGGCAGGCGCCCCAGGAAAGTTCCCTTAGGCACTTGCAGTGTCTCCAAGGGTCAAAGGAGATGGGTTGAGAGTGCTCAAGGTGAACCCCTCGCAGTGAAAGACAACTTGAGAGAACTTAGTTTTTGTTTTTTTCTTTTTCAAGAACTTAGTTTTTTTATTCAAGTGCTGATGTTGTTAATTCAGCGCCTACCAGGCAGTGGGGTGTAATTGTATTGCTCTAATCGCTGGATGACCCACTGTACATTCTCTGTGAGAAAAGGGAGAGACATGGGGAGGGTCCAGTGGACTGTGCCCTGCGTGGGCACTCAGGTGTCTGTTCTCGTTCTCTGTCTGCTTCATGTGCAGTGTAAGGTTATCAGTGAAGTTTTCAGTGGTTGACCCTGGGAGCCGTGATTCCACATTAGAAAACGGTGTTGCTTAAAACAAGAATCACTTGTTATTTCATGTCAACAAGTGCTCTTTCTTTATTGTAGTGTCTGTATTTTATTTTTATTTTTATTTATACAAGAACCCGGGTACAGGCCAGATGTGTGGGAGGGCGAGAGGATTCACCAGAGACAGAGCAGGGAGCAGAACAGGCAGATTGACGAATTACACTGCTGAGGGGAGCAGAGGGGAGACAGGAGAGGTCTGCGTGCCATGTGGGTTGCTCCGAGGCCAGCGGGGATCGAACCTGCGCTGCAGAGGCTGCGGACAGCTTCACAGCGCTGCGCTCAACCGCCTGCACCACCAGGGAGGCCCCAGTGTCTGTATTTCTTAAAGAGCCTTTTTTTTTTTTTGAGATGGAACTCACCATATAGTCATCACCAAGTTTTCTCACTATTTTGGGGGTGAGTCTCCCATGTGCTGTGTGCTCTGGGTTTTGGGATGAGTCTCCCATGTGCTCTAGGATCTAGCAGAAGCTCTTTGCTGGGTTTATCGGTTCCTGGTCTCTCAGAGATTTATTTTTTTAAACGTGAACGAGCAGTTGATTTTCCTGAGTCCAGGTTTTCCGACACTGACCGAGATGACCGTGTGTGTTCCCGCCTTAGCCCATCGTGTGCTCAGGAACGTGAGTCTTTGTCTAGGGAGAAAGCCGCCAGGCAGCCGGGATAAGCACAGTTGTTTCTCAGTCATCATCAGGCTCAGGGCTCCCTTCTCTTTGTGTGTGTGTACGGCTGAGGTCCGCCTGCCGTTTCTCTTTCTCAGCGCTTAACTTTCACTGAGTTCTGCTCTTTGCGCCACATTCTGTGGTCTGACAAGGAGATTGTTTGTGTCCGGGTGACTCTGCATTCTCTGCGGAGGTGAACAGTCACCCACAACCTACCCTTTCCAGCCTCGCCAGTCAAGAGTCTGGAGCTCAGTTTCAGTTCTTCTGGGATCAAGTCAGCTGTCGATTGATTCGGGGTCTCTATTGAAGCTGGGATATGTTTTTAGGGGGCACAGTGGAGTCCTGTGAAAGACACTTTGTCATTTAAAAGTTATTTTTTTTGTTTTAAACAAGCAGAAGTCGCCAAACGCTGAAAGTCAGAGAGCACAGCGTGCTGGGACCCTACGTGGACGGCCTTTCCAAGCTGGCAGTCAGGAGCTACAAGGTAACAGCGGCGCAGCTTGGCGTGAGCTGCCACTTAGCGTGCAGAGTGCTTAGGCATAATTGGCAATGATGATTTTTTTGAAATTAAAAAAAAAAAAACAGTAACATCCCTTAATAAATAACTCCTTATAAAAATCTTTTCCTTTCAAGCTCCCTATGACTGTGAGACACTTTGATTTCGAGGGGAGTGCATACCGGCAGGCACCTCTTCATCTGGGAGGAGACACAGTTCTCATACGTTATCATCTCTGAGATTGTAAACTGCCTAGAATTGCCTCTTAAATTATAAGTGACAGCTTTCTCTTTCCTTCCAGTGGTACATAAGATCACAAAGTTGCTGATGATTATGTTGATTTGATGAAATAAAATATGAGTTCAGTGGTTGGAATTCGAAGCCTGTTGCTAATTTGAGAAAAGCTCACTGACCTTTAGATTTTAGTTGTCTTCATTTTCAAGCATCACAGTTCTGCTTTGTTTGAGTCCATCAGGCTTGTGTGTTGGGAAAACGGGCTGGTGGGTTGAGATGCTGGTGAATTGTACACAGAATTACAAGTCATATTGTTGATAGAGTCACAGTACAGTTCCTGTATGGCTCTGGATCATTTGCCTCACCAAACCTCTCTGTCCTAAGTTGATAAAAGGCTGTCTGAAGAGGTATGTTCGTTTGTTCATTAATCAGTTCTGTCATTTGGTCAGTGTTCATTTATCAAGTACCTCTCATTCACCTACCATGTGCACATACTGTGCAGTTGCACATGAAGGTCCATCCCCTCAAGATGCTTCAGGGCTCAGAGATTTGAGAAGGATACCTATCTTAAGTGGATGTGGAGGTGTCTGGGGAGGCTGGTGTCCAGGAAGGCTTCCTGGAGGAGGTGAGATAATGTGTGTGAAAAGTTTTTGAAGATTTAAGAAGACTTCCATAAATGTTCAGTGTTGTTATTTTAACAATGATCACTTGAGGACTTATTCTTGCATCTTGGGAGAGAGCATATTTTATCAAGAGCTCAGAGGACATTGGAAAGTATAAAAAGATATATTGCTTATTTAAAAATGAAAAGTCTCAATATAGAGATTATTCATGAGATTAGAAACCAATGTCGGGTCCTAGGATAAAATTCTTAGTGTCAACCTCTGGATTGTCACTCAATGGGTCTAAAATGGATTTGGAATGGATCTAGAAAATCTTCCATTTTACCGTTAGTTGTTGTTTTTCCATTCTGGTGCTAGTTATACCTCTCTTTTTTTGCAGTTAACATTTTTACCTTAAGGCTTTTTATTTATGGTGTGGAATTTTTCCATCAGCATTATTCTTTTTCATGTACATATAGCAAAATAGAAGCTTAGGATTTTCAGAGTTTTTCCTAGATGTGTATCGGGATTATGTTTGACTGCTTGTAACAGAGAGGATATTGCAGAATTTAACTTCTTTGGAATATGAATTATTATCTGTTTTGTCCATTATATATTCTCAATATCTTAAAATGTACATGGCATATATAGGTGCTTTCAGTATCTATTTGAGGGGCCAATGAATATGTGGAAGCGTAAATAGTGATTTAAATAAGGCTGCTATTGTGAAAGACAGAAGGGAGATGCTGGAGACTGGGGTGGCGGGGGTGGGGGGGCGGCTCCAGAAATGCTGCTGGGATGGAGGAGCCTTGTGGTACTCCCCGTGGAGCCAGCGTGGAGACGCCCTATTCTCGTGGTCCAGGATGGGTCTCAGCAGGCCTTAAAGGGATTCCCAGATGGATCTGTGCTGTCCTTCAACTCTCATCCAGCATAATGTGGTCATGTGGCCAAGTTGAGCTGCAAGGGCCTCTGGGACATGTATCCCTTAGCGTGGCCACACATGTTCTGGAAAGATGGGCCCCTTCACTGGCAAGATGAGGGGAGCAACAGTGGACGCTTTTACACGCTGTCTGTTTTGCTCCTCATTACTATCCTGTACGAGACGTCCTAGCTCCTTGCTGTCATCTATGAAATGAAATTCTTTCAGAAAAGTATATACAGGTTTAAAATTTGAGTCACTTTGTTGAGGTAACGGCTTACAATACGATCTGCATTAGGGGTGCGGGTTCCCACTACCAAGGTTCCTGTAGCCACAGCACACCCAGCCAGAGCCCCACACCAGCCTCTGGCGGCCCCGGCTCTGAATCAGAACCCAAGGCTGGTTCTGACTAAGTCTTGTCTGTGTTTTTGCTTTGTTTCCTTGTATCCCATGTGTGAGTGACATCCCCCCTGTTTGTCTCCTGCAGACTTATTTCTCTTAGCGTTGCTCCCTCCAGTTAGACGTTATCACAAATGGCAACTTTTTTTGCCTTTTTTATTGAAACTAAAATTCTTGTGGCTCAGGAACTGTTTCAAAGTTTACAGCATTTAACAACATGGAGATCCCTAGACCGCTCTGCTGCGCCCTGCTGTTCTGTTCTGCGGTGCTGGCCGTGAGGCCTGTGGGCCTGGCTGGGGTCTGGCTCCCAAGTTCTCACCCCTAAGGACAAGCCCGCAGGACCCTCCCAGCTGGTGCCAGCGCTGTGTCTACGGGAAGCTTACAAATGCTCTGTCTGTCTGTGTAATCTAATTTGACCTGACTGTTGCTATTTTTTTTTTTTTTTTCAAATTTCTAGGTTGGGTGAGGGTTGGCCACGGCCTCTGTGTCTGTTCTAGGGGGCTCCGTGGGCTTCCACACTGCCCTGACCCTTGGTCACAGGGCCCCCTCTATTTTGCACTTGCAGAAAGTAATTCGATTTGTTTCCAGCGGCCGTGTTTGCCGTTGTGCTTGGGACCTTGCTGTGGCAGAGACGCTGCGTGAACTCCAAATGTGGGCCAGTCGTGAACCTCGCCTGGTCATGCATGTCTCTGTCGTTTCCCCGCAGGACATTGAGTCTCTGATGTCCGAGGGCAACAAGTCTCGCACCGTGGCTGCCACCAACATGAATGAGGAGAGCAGCCGGTCCCACGCTGTCTTCAAGATCACCCTCACGCACACTCTGTGCGACGTGCAGTCAGGGGTAGGTGTTCTTTTCCTTTTCCTTCAAATGTCTGACATGGGTCGTGGTTTTTCTTACTCCCTTAAGATGTCTGATGACTTGAAGGGTGCCCCCCAGGACTCGACGAGAAATTGAGGCTGCTCTGGGGAGATGGGTGATCCCATGGTTGTCAGAACACCTGAGGAGCAGTGGGCTCCAAACTGAAGCCCTGGGAGTAACTCCCGGGGTGTCTCATCCACCAGGGATGCTGTTACCTCTGCACCCCCATGTAAGGATCCCCCCAGGATTGAGACCCCCTTTGCTGCACCCCCCCCCCAGGGCTTCGGCCCCCATGATTCCAGGCCAGGTCCCAGGCAGCAGATCACTGGGGCTGGCGCATGGACCCTGGGACAGTCTGGTAGAAGCCCTCTTCTTCCCAGCCACCTGCCTGCCCTCTGAAAGAGCCAAAAAAGGGGGTTGGGGCCCTTTACTTCTGCCTCCACATCCAAACAAGAGATCTGATTGACAGAAGCTGAGTCACACAGCCGCACCCGCCTGCAGGGGCATCGAGGAGGGTGCTTTCTCGCCCCAGCCTCCCCAGCCAAAGGGAGATCACTCAGGCTGGTGGCCTGGGCCCCTTCGGTGGAGAGATGTTACCTGGGGACACCGTAGTGTGAAATGGCTACGTCTGTGGGAAAATATTTTGAATATTTGGTTTTGAAGCTTAGGACGCGCCAGCCGCGCTGGAGGTGGGTGAGCCCTGGAGCACTGCAGAGGCGGGAAGCATGTGCCCCCCCTGCCGTTTGTAGCTTTGGGCAGGTTTCCTTATGCCCACCTCCCGGCCACGCAGTTTCAAACAGCAGCAACTAGAATTATCATGCTGGCAAAATGGTCTGCTCTGGCAAGGTTTTCACTTGCTGAAAGCATATTTTTCTTTTACCATCACAAGTTTAGTGGAACAACAGAAAGTCCTTTGTTTCCTATTTCCTTTTCAGCATAAAACAAAAAACATACTGAAGAGATTTTTTTTTTTCCACCCAGAGGACTTTGGATTTGAGAAGCTGAATATCCTTTTGTTAGCAACAGTTATTTATGGAAATAAAGCAAAATGTATATTTTAACAGAAAATTTTAAGAAATGACCGGCTGCAGATGGTGTTGTCTGCCCTCGTTTCCTGCGTTGGTGCTGAGTGTAAAGTGTCTGTAAGGTGCAATTGATAATGGGACGTTTCTCATAAAGGCCCGTCAGTGTGTATGCAGGTGCGTGGAGATATTCAGGCACCATCTGGAGTAGAACAGTGTGTTAATTTAATACCTGAAATTACGAAACAAGGGGCCATTGTGCATGGAGAGTGAGAGAAGTTATAGCAAGCCTCACGTTTCTGTGGGGTCCTTTTGTTGTATAAAAGCCAGATTCACTTTTTTGTATCAGTAAAAATTATAAATGTTTTCCTCCAGGATTATTGGTAAAAAGTCATGAAATTTTAAGCATCACTTCAAAGCACGTTGAAGTTTCTGTCTTAGAGGTGCTTGTGAGCACTGACCCATGATAGTGCTCCTTCTGGGGGTCACGTGTTTTCCTGAGATAACCTTACTCTGTATAATTTTGTCTACTACGAGTTACACAGTTTTTTTTTATACTTTGCTGCACAAGGTAATTTTGAGATAGCAATAAATTGTTACGTTACTAACTCTTCAGTAGAGGGTTTTGGTAATAAGCTCATTTGGTAGCGATGGCATCATTTCTGTTTGCTTCAATGGTTTGTTCTGATCCACTGATTCCCTTTCTAGACCTCTGGAGAGAAGGTGGGCAAACTCAGCCTGGTCGACTTAGCCGGCAGTGAGCGGGCCACGAAAACCGGAGCCGCGGGAGACAGACTGAAGGAGGGAAGCAACATCAACAAGTCAGTACCCCGGAGCCTGCTTACTGCTTGCCAGTGCCTTCCATGGTCACTGAGATTCTGAACAGTTAAAGTGATAATGCATGAACAGCTAGAATCTCTACAGAAAGCTGTGCCAGGTTTGGGCACCATGTCTGAGGCTCCCCAGGAGCACAGCAGCCTCGGTCAAGTCACAGGCTTCTCAGGAACGGCCCCGGGGCAAGGGGCTGAGACATGCTTTGTGAGGGCTTCATCCTGGTCACCCTGCTCCGCCCACCAGATGGCGGTAGTGCCTGCCCCCTCTCGCCCCCACCCCAGTTGTGCCAACCCCGGGCATCTCCGGTCACTGCTGGCCGCTCCCTGTGACACTGTCACTTGCCAGGAATGCACGGTCCCAGGGAGGGAGGAAGAGGGTGGGTCTCAGAGTCCAGCAGTTGACCTTGACCAGCGTGTCACCATCTCATCAAACCACCAGGGATCCCCTTTTCTGAAAAGGGAGAACCCCCTATCGGGGTTCCATGTTCTGCCCGAGGCTAGAACATGTGGGTGGGAATCTTTGCTGTCCCGTGGCTCCCAGGATGCAGCGAGGCAGCAGCTGGTCAGCCAACACCCAGCCACCCACCAAGGTGACGACCGTCCCCATGTGTGCCTGTGGGGCAGGCGGGCACCCCGCAGGCCGGCCTCATGCTGTGCGTCAGCTCCCTGAGCTGTGCCTCCTGCTCTCACTCTTGAACACACGTGAAGTCTGTGCTGTTACCTTCACAGATCACAGCTCACATTTTTGCTTACAAAAGTGGAAAAATGCCGAGCTAAGCATGGGATTTCAATAGCAGCAACTAGAATCATCACGCTGGCAAAATGGTCTACTCTGGCAAGGTTTTCACTTGCTGAAAGCATATCAGTGGTGGTGGTGGCGGTGGAGGGTGTCGGTTTTCAGAGCCGATGGGCCTCCCAGTGAGCGAGAAAGCAGGCCGCGGGGGTCGCAGGGCATCTTGAGTCCCCATCTTGAGACCTCGCCTTCCGTGACCTCTGCGCTCCTTGCACCTGCAGGTCCCTCACCACCCTGGGGCTGGTCATCTCGGCCCTGGCAGATCAGAGTGCCGGCAAAAACAAGAACAAGTTTGTTCCTTATCGGGACTCGGTTCTCACTTGGCTGCTCAAAGTAAGTTGTTCTCCCTCTTCTTGGCGCACCCTCGGGGCTGGTGAAAAGGAAAAATAAAGGGAAAACTGTCACCCCTGCCTCCAGCGTTGGTTAGGTCCCGAGGGTCGGACATGGAATCCTAGTTTTAATGGCTTAAGCACAGGTCCCTTCCTGAGTCACCCGGTCCTGCAAGCAGTGGGACTTGGGGCACAGTGACCCCCACAGTTGCCTCTGAGATTTGGGGGCTGGAGAAGGGACCTGGGGCCCCCTGACAGCTGAGCAGGTCCAGGAAGAGGACTGTCCACTGTCCTCCAGACTCCGATGGACGCTCTGTCTCCATCCCTCACAGGCTTCTTTTGTTAGACTGACATTTTGGACTTTGGTTTTCTGTTTAGCTGCAGAACCACCCACCGCCATTCTCCTTTGCTTTCAGCTTCTTAAAGGTGTAGTTCAGCTCGCAGAGTGGCGCGCGCACTCATTAGTCGGTTAACTCGCTGACTGTGGAGGAGAGAAACGGAAACGAGGAAGCCGGTCACAGGAAGGGCTGTGAGGAGAAGGGAAGGAGGTTGGGGGCCTCCCTGCCCCCCAGCCGCTGAGTCCAGTGAGGGAGGGAGACAGACATGCACTGGGCGGACGGTGGCAAGGAGTGGGGCAGGTTTTGGGGGCGCTGGCGGGGGGCCGGGGGTGCAGGGGTATAAAATCTGGTGACAGCTGGAGTCCTCACAGAGCTGCCAGCCTGGAACAAAATGCTGCCCTTGTCCCGTTCTTTCTCTCTCTTTATTTTAAATGGGGAAACAATTTTATGGGTCTTGGTTTTAGTCTCGGGGTGGCTTCTTTCCTCAGTGGTCAGGAATGTATTGAACTCCTGTGACTCATGGCTATGGGGGTGCAGAATGTAACAGTGGGCTGAGCACAGGCCCCCAAGAAGCTTAGGAAAGGACACAACTTTCGTCTTCATCCATGTCTGTCGGGGAGGAGGGCCTTCCGCCTGCTTTCGGCCCTCCCCCGGGGTCTCCAGTTCCGCTTTACTTGCTGAGCATTGTGTGCCGTCCTGCCCTGCTCTGTGAAGAGAAGGGCGCCGCGGGGGGAATAGCAGACAGTCTATTTCCTTTGGCCAACATGCAATAAAACTGGAAATTTAAAAACCGAAGGGGAAACAAACAAAATGGATGATTAAAAACCACTTGTCAATAACTCTCGAACTAAAGGAGTGTTACAAAACCTTTCATGACCAAGGAAATCATTGCCACTATTTGGCAATAGTTAACCTTGGAATCCCGTTTGTTTAATTTTCCAGAAATCTTGCTAAGATCCTGTTCCTCCAAGTTCCTTCAGAAACACTGCCTGATCCTTCATGATTATTCCCTGGATGTAGCCGATTTAAAAAACAGAATTTTTCGTCCTTTTGTTTCTGCTTCAGTCCTTTTAAATCAGCAATAGGAAGCCGATTGACATTACATTGATTGGCATGTGGAAAGGGCCTGAGGACCCTGGGTTGGCCATTGGATGGGCAGGAAGCAGGAGAACTTGTCTAGGAATCTCGGGTACCACGCAGCATGCTTGACCACCTGATCGCACTTGCTCCTTCAGACAGAGGGAGTTGGTTCCATTTTACAGATGTGGCCACCGAAACAGAACTAGTCACTGTCCGAAGCGGAACTGGGCTCCAGGGCTCCCTCTGCTGCGTTCTTTTGCTTGTGCTGGGCTCTTTTCCTAGGTTCCTTTTCATTAGACATAGAAGCTCCAGACTTCTACTAAGCTTTGGTAGAGAGTGTTGCAAAGACTTGAACTTAAAGCGCAAAATTAAGCACTTTTCTTAAAAGCTTGCTTTTTCTTCTGTTTAGAAAAATTAGATTACATTTGCAATTTCTATGTGTAAATTCTTGGGTTACAAGAATGAAAAGTTCGCTTGATTTTTGTCATTGTTTTATCTTGAAAACTCTATGACTTTCTTTACTGTGTTTGACTTTTGCAGCAACATTATAAGTAGGAACATTTTTTTAAAGATTTGTTTATTTATGCATATAAGAGCTGGGGTACAGGCCAGAGGTGCTGGGGGGTGAGAGGAGTCACCAGAGACAGAGCGGGGAACAGAACAGGCAGATTGACTGAAGCACACTGCTGAGGGGAGCAGCGGGTGAGTCAGGGGAGGTCTGCTGCGCCATGTGGGTTGCTCCCTGGCTGGCCGGGAATTGAACTCGTGCTGCAGTGGCTGCGGACAGCTTCATAGGTTGCGTCTTAACCCTTGCGCCACCAGGGAGGCCCCTAAGTAGGAGCATTTTTGCAAAGCATGCTATTGGGGGTTGTAAGTAGTTTTCCCCAAGGCCTCTGGGAATCCACTGGGATGGAGTATTCTTCTTTGAGGTGACTTTTAGGTCCTGGTGGCTTTTTCCTTCTTTAATTCTTAGTCTAGCTCTCTCTAAGCCTCCTTGGATGTGGTATGGTTCTAGTATCTTCCAACATAACTTGCAGTGAACTCATAAAATTGCTCATCCTTTACAAGATTTGCAATTTCTTTTTACAGTTTAATATTGCACTGTATTTGCATTATAACTATGTTGTTGTGCTTTTGATGTTTACCACACGTGGGGGGATTTGGTGGGGGGCAGATGTGAGGGCCGCTCCCTGGGAGGGTTGCGCATGCTCATTTGGGAAGCGGTCAGTAGGGGCAGTCACCTCCTGTGCTGCCCTGTCAGTGGGTGTCTGCACGTCAGGTCCTGCTGGCGGTGAGTGTCCCGCGATGAGTCTCTTTGGAATCTGTCCACTTTCCCCGTCCTTCCTGCCCCACCTCTTGTCCAGAGGACTGAAACGTCTCCTAGCACCTGCTTAGTCTGTTCCACTCCTTCCAGTTAGGTTGGTGACACCTGTTAAAATTAATATACCCTGCTACACTTCCAGTGCCGCATCGCACAAGGCCCCTCGGGGCTTGTAGCTAATGAGGTTCTCAGTACCCCGACAACACTGTCCTTCTCACCGTCCATCGTTTTGCCCCTTGCTAGTACCAGGCTATCCTGGTGGTGAGCGAGCTATCGCCTTGTGAACGCGCCCCCTCGTCCGTTTGCGCCCACCTCCCTCCCCTGTGCCTGGCCGAGGCTTCTCGTCCTCAGGACGGACACTTTCACCGGTAGCCTTCCTTAAGCGAACCTTTCAAGACTGGGCTGTCTGTGTTTCCCCAGACCCTGTTGTATTTATCCTAGTTCTTCTGACCACGGAGTGCTGCCCACTCGCGTGGCCCCCTAGGTGGTAAACTCCAGAAGAGTTGAATGAAGGAATGGTTTTAGCTCTGCTCCAAATTAGCTTTATGACCCTTGGTAAGTCTATCAATCTTCCTGGGTCTCCATTTCTCCTCTGTAAAATGAAATAATTTCATTAGATGACTTCAAAGAGGTCTTTCAGCTTGAAAAAATTAGGACTTCCAAAATTAAATTTCTTTCCTATGTTCATTTCATTTGCAGTGGCTGCATTTGAAACAAAGCTCATTTGATTTGCCTAATTAAACAATTAAAGAGTAAACAAGAGGCTTTATACTTTCTCCTGGAACAAATGCCGGTTCTTTTGTCGCTGTTTCCTCTTTGCGGATGGCACGAGGCCACTTTTGCATATAAGGACATTGTTGCTCCTGCACAAGGACTTTTAACACATCAAGGATTTGTTTGCCAGGTTTCCTTTTCTCCCATCAGCTGAAGCACAATGCGTGTGCTTTTCTGCTGATTATTCTTACAAATCCCTTTTACCGGCAAGCATTTGCCGTTGGTGGGGGTTAGCAGAAAGCAGTAGTTCTGGAAAGGGTAGCCTCTACCTCGTGCTGCCGGGAGCCGACTGGCACCTGAGATCTGCTCCCTGTGACCTTCCTCTGCGGCATCTGGACGTCACGGCCTTGCCCGGGGCTGGCCATCCCATCTGTGGATGCTGCCACCGTGGGGCGCCGTGATGTGAGCTCGTGCCTGGACGTGAGGAGTCGAGCGAGCCATCACCCAGGAATGGTGGCAGTGGCTTCTGCTTCCCGAGGCCCAGATTGCTTGTGTTTCCTTCCGTTCCGTGCAGTAAAGAGTATTTCCTTCAAAGATATAATTATCTTAGCAGTGTATTCTGTGGTAAACCAAATTGCAGTGATGGATGGATAAGCAGACATATTGTCTGTGATTATTTTGAACTTTTAGCAGTATTTAGAGAATTATTTTGTTTCCAGCACTGGGACAAAACAATCTGGAAAGGTGCGGGTCACGTCCTTGCTCCTCAGGTCTGAATTCCGTGTTGCCAAGTGAAGTGCGTTCTTCTGAGTACCGGGAGGGCGGGCGGGATCACCTTGCACTCAAGGCAGGAATAGTGTTCACTTACTGCTTTTGGGGTTCCGGGAAGAGTACTTAATATTTAAGTTCCTTTCTCAGATCAACTTCTGTTTTTTCCTCCATTAAATGGGGAAAATTAAGTAATAACGAAGTAAAGCTTTGGTTCAAAGAGTGAATCACATGTTGCTCCAACAAGGTTGAGAGAGACCACCATTGGGAGGACTTAATATATTCAGCAGTAAGAATCATCCATCAGCGGATGTGCCCGGAAGGTAGAGCGGGCTCCCGCAAGCTCACGGAGTCCCCTTCCCGCCTGCCTGCGTGCGCCCTGCCTGGAGGCCTGGGCTGTGAGTCTGTTCCTTCGGGTAGTCTCCTCAGCCTGTGTAGCTGTCGGCTGCCGTGTGTCTGATTACCCCACACTCAGCTGCTGCAAATAACAACATCCAGTATCTCTCCGTCCCTGAGGGTCAGGACTCGGGGTATGGTGGAGCTCAGTGACCGGCTGGTCGCGCGTGTCACCTGTGATTGTTGCTTCGCGCTCCATCGTCCTGAGGCGAGGCTGGGGACGGAGCGGCTCACCTGAGTGGCTGTTGGCTTCACCAGGTGTGCTGCAGACACCCCACAGGAGACTGTTGTCCTCACAGGACACTCCCCCAGAGCAGTGGTTTCTCCCAGAGGGGAGTACACCTGGGACCGTCCTTCCGTCCTTCCGCTGTATTCTGTCTCTCCTTCGGGGCGGGGGGGTGGGGCACTGGGGGGCGGGGTAGAGGTTGATGCAGGAGCACGAGCGCCAGGAGGTTGGACCCCTGGGGTCCTTTGGCACCCTCCCTAGTGGGTGGCAGAGCCGGCCTATGTGTGGGGAAACCCACCCCCCACTGGGCTCGACATCCCGGGTCAGGTCTTATAGTTCTCAGCTGCATGGAGCAGTTTTGTGACCCTGGTGGAAGCCAGCGGCCAGGCCAGCTGGCTGTGTCCTGGGTCTTCCATGGTGCTGAGGTGCTCTGGCAGTGCCCCCGTGTGACCATAGCAGCAGGCTGGGGAGCACCGCGGCTGTTTCCATGGTTTTTGAGTTGCTGCCAGAGCGAACAAGGTGAAGCACCTGCAGGCGTCTTTTCTCTTTAAACTGGGGTTGTGCCTTGTGTCTAAAAACCCACAAGGTGGGGCCTCCCCGGTGGCGCAGTGGTTGAGCGCTGGGTTGCGAAGCTGCCGGCGACCTCTGCGGCGCCGGTTCGATCCCCGGCTGCTCCCCGGCCACCTGAGGAGGGTCCCACATGGCGCGCAGACCTCTCCTGCCGCCCGCTGCTCCCCTCAGCAGTGTGCTTCGGTCTTTCTGCCTGCTCTGCTCCCTGCTCTGGCTCTGGTGAATTCTCTCACCCTCCCGCGCTTCTGACTGTACCCAGTGCATGTATAAACAAAACAAACAAACAAACAAATAAATAAATAAAACATGCCTCTATTAAAAAAAAAAACCACATTTAAAAATAAAAATAAAAAATAAATAAATAAATAAATAAAAACCCCACAAGGTGCCTGAGTGTTCCTGCGAGCAGCACTTTGGAGCCTTCTTTGGGCGTGACTGTGGCTCTAAGGACACGGTAGTGGAGGAGGTCAATGACCCCTGGTAGCATGGTGACCGCTCAGCCCCCCTCGGAAGGTCTGTGGGCATCCGCGAGGCCGTCCTCCGTGTTCTGAGCAGCCGGTGGACATGGGGCATCCGTCTGCCAACAGCACATTGACTTAGAGTTAGTAGTTACTAAGCCAAAATAAACGTAGACTTCACACGTCTTTTCTCAACCACCAAAGCTGCCTTTTGTAAAAAAGGAGCTAGACAGGAAGAGGAGAAGCGGCAGAGGCTGGGGTCTGGGTGCCCGGTCTTAGCCCGGCCGGGTCCTGAAGCACCTGGGGGTCACTCGCTCTGTGACCTGAGCGTTCTCTCTTGCTTCCTTGGCCCATTTTAAATGCCACTCGCTCTCCCCCCCAGGACAGTCTCGGGGGCAACAGCAAGACAGCCATGGTGGCGACCGTGAGCCCGGCAGCGGACAACTACGACGAGACCCTCTCAACGCTGCGCTACGCCGACCGCGCCAAAAACATTGTGAACCACGCGGTGGTGAATGAGGACCCCAATGCCCGCATCATCCGGGATCTGCGGGAGGAGGTGGAGAAGCTCCGGGAGCAGCTGACCAAAGCTGAGGTGCGGCTGGCTGAGCGGCGCTGGGTGCCGGGGACCTCCAGGCCCCCGCTGGGGTGCTGCCCCTGGCCTGTGACGAGGACGCCTCTGAGAATGTTTGCATTTCCCGAGGGAAGCGAGATTCGAGCAATAAATAAAAGGAAGGCTGGTGGTGGGAGTTGAAGTGTAGCGACTTCTGACAGGTGTTCAAGGACTGAGTGGGAGAGAGGAGAGTGGGACTCGAGGTGTCACGGTCTGGGCCGCAGACGATGGAGAAGAGGTGAAATAGAAAAGAGGGGACAGAGAGAGGCTGGAGGCACAATGTGTGCAGTTCAATTTTAGTGCAGAGGATGGTGCAGAGTGAGTGGAGATAATGGGATTTTTATTGTATCCTTTGTTCATGGTTGAAGTCAGAGTGGAAATCGCAATGCGGCCTTGAACACCATCATCTACTTTTTCCATGGCGTGGGCTGTTTGTAGAAAACAGCACCTCCTAGCAGAAGGACCCTTCCTTGGTGGCGTTGTTTTCCATGGGACATGCGTGTTCCATTACTGAGTTTGGACTCCCGCCCCAGTCTAACCTACAGCCCAGCGTTGTCCCATTGTCAGGAGTAGAATAAAGTTGTGGGTTCAGATCCCTTCTTTGATCAGCATCTGTCCCCAAGGTCCCCAGCCCCAGGGGGTCACCTTTGTGGGGCTGGGACTGATGCCCTCTTCTTTCTTGTAACCCGTTTCCTGGTGGGTTTTTCTGGTAGTAAATTCCTCCAACACATGGTTAAGGCATTTATCTTGATTGTATTTTTGCCTCTTGAGTTTTGCCCGTTTTTACAGGAGTAATTTTAAGTTCACCAGGCTTCTTTGAAATGTTGTTTCTCTTCCTGGTGTAATAGCAGCGCCCAGTTCGCGGTGTGAGCAAGTTTAGTCTGGGCAGATGCGGATGTCACTGTCAAGTCTTGGGCCCATCAGAGCCGAGGGGCGTCCCTTCGCATGCGGTCCCTCTGGATCTAGCTGACTTTCTCAGGGCTGCGTACGGACATCTCACGAAGTGAACATTTCGCTTGCAGGCAATGAAATCTCCGGAGCTCAAAGACCGGCTGGAAGAATCAGAGAAGCTGATCCAGGAGATGACTGTGACCTGGGAGGAGAAGTTACGGAAAACCGAGGAGATCGCTCAGGTCCTTGCTCCCCGCTCTAGCATGGCCACCCCAGAGCACGCCCCAGACTGTGAATTTCTCTGGAGACTGTCCCAAACCTTTTGGCCCTTTAATGGTGCAATACTTGCTTAATTTTTCATACATGGTCTTATCACCTAATGAGTTTAATATTTGCAAGGGAAAAAATGCCTTTTTTTTTTGTTTTTAGGTATATAGAAGGGTTCATATTCTTATGAAAGTAGTGCTTGAATGCCTGTACAAATTGCAATTGGGTAAATTCACAAAGGCACATTTTAGGCACCTGTGCTGAGACAGTGGGCAGAGAGGGCCCGAGCCCTCAGAGACAAATGGTCAAATGAGTAGTTACCACGTTTGAGAACCAGTGTGCTCCAGGAAGAAGGCACAGGTGGGGAACCCCTAAGCCAGGGGATGCATCACCAACCCTCCAGGGCCTGGAGGCTGTCCCGTACCTGCTCCTGCCTGCAGGGCAACTCTGCGCGTAGCAGGGCAGGACAGGGCAGGACAGGGCAGGACGGGGAGGGTGGAGAGCAGGATCGAAGGGCGGACTGGGGCCAGGGCTCTGTCGGGAGGGGTCACTGGGGCTGTGCAGCTGGAGAGCATACTGAACACGTGGCTTTTGAGAAAGGTCACAGTTGAACAAACCATCCCTTTTCACATATGCAGAATCCAGTGAGAAAGATGAGTTCTATTTAAATAGAAATTAGTTATTTTCAAGAATGAAAATTTCAAACTCAAAAGTATAAGTACTTGGTTGCTATTTGTGAGGACTTCGTTTTTCAAAAATAAAAAGAGGTTATAATTAATAAAATAACATTATAGAGTCTAGAAAGAGAAAAGTGCAACAATCTAGAATATATCCTAAGAGACCATATCGGGATCACAGAGTTATTTAATATGACACTAGGCCTTGCCTTTCCCTCACACTTACAGGAGCGACAGAAGCAGCTCGAGAGCCTCGGGATCTCACTCCAGTCCTCGGGAATCAAAGTCGGGGACGACAAGTGTTTCCTTGTCAACCTGAACGCTGACCCTGCTCTGAATGAGCTGCTGGTTTACTACTTAAAGGTGCCGTCCTAGGCTCTGCCGCCACTTTTGCCATGAAAAATAATCGTATTTCTCAGGGGTGTCATGCTTCAATTAGTTAGCAAGTTTTTATTTAAATTAGCTAAAATTTGGAAAAATCTTGGGTTTCTGGGATCAGTTTCCCTCTGCGTGACATTCAGCCTAGCAGTATGAGCAATCCCATTCAGCAGTATCCCCGGCACACCAAGTAGCTTAGCTCCCGCTGCTGAATGTGCTTACAGATGGACTGTGGCAGAGGACCCTGGGTGGCGGGTGGGCGGGCTGCGGGGACCGCACCGGGGGAGCCACACCCACGAGCACTAGCAGGGCCGTAAAATGGTGGTACGTCAACAAAAAGTTTTTAAAATTAAAAAACTTCCCTAGAAGGAGAAGGGCAGTTCTACCCCTGCTGTCTCCCGGGGTGCGTTTGTTGTGACGGAGCCGTATACACAAAGGCCTGTCCGCTGAGGGGCAACACTGAGGTAGAATAAGATGAGAAACCACCGACGTGACGATCAGGGGAATGGGCAGCTCGGGAGGAGCCAGCAGCGACTCAGGAGCAGATCAGGCCCTGGGGCTGGATGATGTGCCCGGGGAGATGGGGGACGTGGGGAGGGGCTGGTGGGTGGGTCCCCCACTTAGAAGTTCAGAGGGAGCCCCGGGGGTGTTAAATGGGGGAGTCACAGGGTCAGCGCTGAGATGGGAGTGGATGGGGACCGGGCGAAATAGAAGGCTCTTGCATGTACCCCCTAGGCAGGAGACCCTGGCGCTGAGCTGGGGCACGGCCAGAGATGGGGAGATGAGCTGAGTCCTGCTAGAAGGACAGGGTCCCCTGATGGATGCGGGTGGGGGTCTGGTAAGGGAAAGAGAACTCGTGGCAGCTCCCAGGGCTGCCGCTCATTAGCTGGGTGTGGTGGTGCAGCATTTTGGGGGACAGACAGACTCATGGGATGAGGGACATGGGCATAAAAGTTCTGCCTTGACCCCTTCACTGGAAATGTCTGTGGACACCCTAGACGTGCGGAATGTCTTGGGCCGGCAGGGCGGTAGAGGTGGGAGCTTCAGCTCCCAGCTGGGACTCCGTGTCTGTGGCGACGGTGTCAGGCCGCGGGACTCAGCGACGCCCCATCAGGGGTCCACCATCAGCCCCCATGGGCCATGTCCCCCTGCCCGCCTATGTGCCTGGAAGGGCAGCAGGAACGGCTTGACTTTTTTTAATGGCAGAAAATTTATGAAAAGAGTTACAATATTTTGACACATGAAAATTCTATGAAGCTCACGTTTAGATGTCCCTAGCATGTTCTGTGGGAAAGCAGCCGGGCATGCCCATTTGTGTGTTGTCTGGCTACTGTCACACTGCAAGGGCTGAGCTGACGCCCTGCGCGTGAGTCTCAAACCTAAAAGGTTCCCTGTCTGACCCCCAATCCCGGTATGTGGGAGACAGTGGCCTTGGAGCACCTGGGCCACAGCCATGTGGGCTCCGTGTAGGAGCAGAGGTGAAGGTTCCTCATGCTGAGACTTTGCTCAGTGACTTGCCAGAAAGTACGGCTGGCAATTGGGCCTCAGTGGACTGGACCATTGGGGGTCTGAGTCAAGACCACAGCTGAGGTGGCCAGGGGATGCTAAACTAACTCTGGTCTTTTCAGATTCCTGACCTCTGAGTGGCCTTCTGTCTTTGTAGTTACTGGTCTTGGGTGAGGCCAGGTGAGTGACGGATTCACCGTCACTCACCTGGGTGTTCCCAGTGCGTTGCTGACGCCTGGCTCGGGCTCAGAGGATAGTGCAAAATCCTTGAAATCAAGTTTACAGTGGAATGAAGGCAAAGGCTGCAGGGGACAGGAGTGGCTATCACGTAGACGCAAGTACATGGCACAGATTTAAGTGGAAACGCACAACCTAAGTCGGGCATTTTTGCCTGGGGGGGAATGGAACTCGTGAATGAATGAATCTGAGAGGGAGGCGCCCCTCCGACCCCACCCCACCCCCCACCAGCTGAGGACTGGGGTGGCACCTTCAACTCCGCACTCATCAGAAGCTGTGATTGTTTCTAGGAACACACGTTGATAGGCTCGGCGGATTCCCAAGATATCCAGCTGTGTGGGATGGGCATCCTCCCTGAGCACTGTATTATAGACATCACACCAGAAGGCCAGGTGGAGCTGACGCCGCAGAAGAACACCAGGTACCGGACCACAGTCTCCTCTTTCAGAGGAGGATAGGTCTAGCCGGGCAGTGACAGCACACGCGGCCTTTGCTTGCTTTGAGGTTCTCTTGATGAAGATTTCCACATCCTCCTGATTTAACTCCATTCCATGGCGCCCTCCCCGTACCTGCCCTGTTGAGGCCCTGGTCTCCTTGTCATGGCACCTGCCTAGCTCACCTCATGACTGGGGGGCTCTGCTGGTTTGGGTGCAGAATGTCTTAGGCCCAGTCAGTCCTATCGTGGTCTGATTTTCTGTTTATCTTCTGCTTCTCCAAACTCCTCCCTTAACAACCTCTGCTCATCATTTCTTCTCTTTAACATTTGTCAAGCCGTCGGGTGGGCCTGACAAACTTTCCACTGACTGGAAGCGTGTGTGTGTGTTTTACGCTAGGAGGCTGTGGGAGACTCTCACATGGGTTCCATTTATTATTGATGCCTGCAGATATTTCTAGAGTCCAGTGGCTGATTGGCTCTCTTTATCTATCTAGTTTGGACATTCTTTTTTCTGTTGTGGCTGTACTGCGTACCAAGCACCATCTTTTTATTATTACAGTAGGGTCATGTATTTACTCCTTAAAATGCTACCTAGGAAACCTAAAACTCTGAAAACTGGAGGCTAATACCTGCTGTCCTTAGTCCCATAGCATTTCAGGAACATCACCAAGAAGTAAACACAAACACTGCAGTTCACCCTGGGCAGGATTTATTTGGGGAAATGGATCATTTTCTTGTTGCTGGTAACTAGAGCTCTGGTCTCACGAGCTTCAGGAGGAGAATATGATCATCGTTCTTGCCCTGCTTGGTCTTTCCTCTCCGCAGGACGTTTGTCAACGGCTCCTCAGTGTCTAGCCCTCTCCAGCTGCACCACGGGGACAGGATACTCTGGGGGAACAACCACTTCTTCAGGTAGGATGCATCTGTCATTCTTGAGGTGGCGATTAGCGACGATAATGCCTAACACAGAAGGAGACACTCTAGAGAGTAAACTCCACAGAAACGGTCTGTTCTCTGGCGTCTGTGGGGTTTGTCTCCAGTGTGAACCCCGGCCTGAAACAGCCCCGGGGCCTGCGGGCGCTCTCTGTGTGACTGCACACCTGTGTGCCTGCACGTGTGCTTGTTTCCCGCCGTGAAAGTGTAAACTTCCCGAGCGCAGTCACAGTAAGTGCATGTCTTTATTTAAAAAGTCATCTCCCTGCTCCCCAGACTCAACTTGCCTAAAAGGAAGAAGAAAGCAGACCGGGAAGACGAGGAGCAAGACCTGTCCACGAGGAACGACACCAGCTCAGAGCAGCTGGACGTGGACGGCGACTCCTCCAGCGAGGTGTCCAGCGAGGTCAACTTCAACTACGAGTACGCCCAGATGGAGGTGACCATGAAGGCCCTGGGCAGCAACGGTGAGCACGTTGGCGGGACGGTGTTCCTTGGCCACGTTAGCCAGAGGGAGACCCTTGGTCGTGGGTATCTGGACTTTGTCCCGTTGTCTTGGCTTCTGTGTTATTCACAAACGTTTCCCTTCTCTCCGCCTTGCTGTGCGAGTCACTCAGGCATTACCCTCGCGGGTAGCGCCCCTCGGCTCGGTACTGGAGGGCATTGGGGGCACTTGCCTTGCCTCAGGCATGCGCAGGCAGTGGAGCAGACCTGCCTCTCCGAGGTGTAAGTGGCAGGGCCCTGGGGCGGGAAGCCGCACCTCACCCAACGACTTTACGAACCAGACACCAAACAGCATGATGAGGCGAGGCCGTTGCAGGCGTGCTGTGTGCTCGGCCCTCACTCTGAACCACCCCCTCAGACCCCATGCAGTCCATCCTGAGCAGCCTGGAGCAGCAGCATGAGGAGGAGAAGCGTTCGGCCCTAGAGCGCCAGCGGCTCATGTATGAGCAGGAGCTGGAGCAGCTGCGCCGGCGCCTGTCCCCCGAGAAACAGAACTGCCGCGGCGCCGACAGGCTGTCCACGCCCTCGCCCAGCGCCCAGCAGCGCCTGCGGCAGTGGGCCGAGGAGAGGTGGGTGCGCCTGGGCGAGCTTCAGACGGAAAGGTCTAGATCTTACTGGAAAGAAGGCTGTGAGCAGAGGGTGTTGGAGTGAAGGCCACTTGGCATCTCCTCTCTGGCTTTTTCCTGTTTGAGGAGACAGCAGGGGCCGTTTGTACTGGCCTCTGTGAAGTTGCCCTGGGAGGCACTGCCTGTCTTCAGCCTGTATGTGTGGCTTTCTGCTTGGAATAAACATATGTTTGTACTTAGAAGTCACACTTTCTATCACTGTATGGTACTTTAGGTTCTGAAGCTTGGGTAGACGCTTTTTAAAAAAGAGAAAAAAATGGGCGCTGATCTCAGCGGTTCCCTCAGGTCGGCCAAGCTCGGAGCCGCTGAGATTCCGGGTGCGGATTTGATCCGCTCCAGTTTGTTGGCCTCCCGTGCCCGCCTAGTCCGAGGTGACGGGCTGCACACAGCACCCCCTGGCTCCTTGGAGCTGGGTCTCCAGGCTGGCAGCCTGTAGGGCCTGCCTTGGTCTCCTGGTTCAAGTCTCCAGTTCTGAGATGCACCACTGATCTGCAGCCAGTCAGGGCAGCCAAGCAGCCAGCTTGGCTGGCTGCAGCGCCAAGTGGCCAAGCTTGCAGCCCCCCAGGGTGGGCACGGGTGGGGCCAGGGTCCCTCGGGGCTCCAGTCGCGGGCGCAGAGAGGACGATGACCTGGGCCCGCAGTGTTGAGAGTCTGTCGTCACGTGCTCTGTGATGTCTTGGGTGCTGCCTGACGGGCCCCCAAACCCCAACCAACGACTTTTTTTTTTTAAAGAGAAGCATCCCTGAACAACAGCCTGATGAAGCTGAGGGAACAAATCGTGAAGGCCAATCTGCTGGTGCGAGAGGCCAGCTACATCGCGGAGGAGTTGGATAAAAAGACGGAGTACAAAGTGACCCTGCAGATCCCAGCCTCCAGCCTGGACGCCAACAGGAAGGTGAGCTCAGGCCCGGCTCTGGGCTGCCCAGCACCGCCACCAGGGCTCGGCCTCGGCCCCCGGGGCCCTCAGCCCAGGCCCGGCACCTGCCCCGCGATGCTCTGCCTGTGCTCACGCATGTGCTTCATCCTCTAGATATACCCTGGCCCCTCACCCCCTTCCCAGCCATGCTCTGTCCTCAACCCCTTCTCTCCAAATCTGTTAAAATGACCCATTTTAAAGCGAGTTTCTCTTTGCCTTAGTGCACTCACGGTGCTCGGCATCTCTGTCGAGTTCTCTGTGGTTTAATAAGTCCCGGCTGTGAGTATCGGGAACCCCGGATCACGTGCTGTCTCTAAGTGGGTGAACAGGAGACTCTTCAGTGCCCTCTCTTGACCATTTTGTCCTTTGTGCCACATTAAGATGCTCCCCATTCAAAAAAACCTCAAACTTGAAACTCTTGAAAGGTAAAGGGCAGTTTGTGAGCTGTCCCCTGCCGGCCAGTGCTCACCTCCCAGTGCTCAAGGCTCTGCTGCTCTCTGTTGTGTGAGGGGCCAAGGAGACATTTCTGTCTCAAGTCCCGCCAAACAGGACCTGGGCTTTGGGCTTTCAACGTAAACGCACACCCGAGTCTATACATCTTTAAATTTAAATACAAATTTTAAACTGTGGTTGGGTAGAAAGGTGGTCCGGGGGCCTGTGAGCTTTCCGGGAGCACGAGGCCCCCGCTGGGACCACTCGCCCCTGTTGGGGGAAGGGCCAGGGTCCTGGTCCGTCCCGCAGGTCTGCGTCCTCACAGTGTCGCCCCTGTCCCTGCAGCGAGGCTCTCTGCTTAGCGAACCCGCCATCCAGGTGAGAAGAAAAGGAAAAGGAAAGCAGATTTGGTCTTTGGAAAAGCTGGACAACAGGCTGCTGGATATGAGAGACCTGTATCAGGAGTGGAAGGAGTGTGACGAGGACAGCCCCGTAAGTTCTCTGTGAGAACGACTCACCCGTGTGTCATGCAGGGGCCCAGGCCCGCGTGCGCCTGCCCGCTCCGGGGAGAACCGCCGTGTCTGCAAACAGCAGACCTGTTTCCAGAAGAAACCTCACCCTCGCTCTCCAGCAAGAATTCCAGCAACCCACTTTTTGGCATGTGTTTCTTGCTTGTTTTGTGTCCGCGGGATTTCTGGTGGAATCCTCACATCTCACTCTGCCTCCTGTCCTGGCCCGGGCCGAGCCCACGTCACTGCGTCCCTTCCATCTCCAGCGCCTCTGACCCCCAGAGAAGAAAGGCCCAGTGTCTGTGCCTGTGTCAGTGTCTGTGTCTGGGCGGGCCCTGGTATCTGTGTCCTCGGGCCGTGTTCCGAGGGGTTAGAGCCCCGCGGAGCTGCCTCTGCGCCTTCTCTTCCGGTGTGGCTCTTCCCGCTTCGGCCGGCAAGGGCCTGCACGTGCTGAAGTAGAGATGCGTAGGGTGCACTTTTCTTTTGTATTTCTAACACGGTGGCGTCTGTTTCTTTAGCCTCGTTTCATAAAATGTTCATTTCTCCCAGAGAGTCACCAGTAGAAATCTCTTCTTCTGGTTAGGGGACGTTTTCGCTTAAACACAGTTCTCACTGTCTCCTGCGTTCTCTGATGTGAGCTCAGCGTGGTCCCTGGGGCCACCGCTCTGTGGCAGCGCTGCTGAGAACCTGGCGGAAAAATGGATGTGAATGAGAAATGCAAAGTAGTTTCTACCTTTCTAGTCCGTGTGTGTTTCTCTGTCTCCCCGACAGGAGGAGAGATACTGGGAGTGCTGATGAGCAGGGCGGGCGCTGGCGGTGGAGGGCATGGGCAGGAGGAGGCGGGGGCGCGTGGCAGCACGAGACCTCAGCCGGGCTGTCTTGTTGAAGTTGAATGTTCCGGATCTCTTGGAAGGTCACGCGGTCTTACTTCAAGCGAGCCGACCCTTTCTACGACGAGCAGGAAAACCACAGTCTCATCGGGGTGGCCAACGTCTTCCTGGAGACCCTCCTCTATGACGTGAAGCTGCAGTACGCGGTCCCCATCATCAACCAGAGGGGAGAGGTGCGTCTTCCCCTTGCGCGTGTCACCTGTGGCGCGGCGGCCCTTACCCTGGGGCCGTTCCTCATCGTAATGCCGGGTGATGCTCTGGGTCTCACATTCCTGGCGTTTCCACGCTGCTTAGGGTGGTGAGCGCAGGCCCTGAGGGAAAGTCTGGCCTGGGCTTGCGGATGTCTGGAGAGAGGCGGCGACGTCTATAGAGGGTCTGCTCCCCACTGCAGGTGGCCGGGCGGCTGCACGTGGAGGTGATGCGTGTGAGCGGCGACATCGGGGAGAGGATGGCGGGAGGGGACGACGCTGCAGAGGTCTCTGCCGACAAGGACATCCCGGACAAAAAGCTCGTGTGCATGGTAGGTCCCGGCCGCCACGGGGTAGGCGCGTGGCTGATTTTGAGAGTTGTGGGTATTTAGAAAATCAATGTCACGATCTTTTTCGAATTTCAAGACTGTTTCTAAAGAGACCTCAGTGTGCCGTGTCCTGCAGCCCATGTTTTGCCCTGTGCCCGGGTACTGGCCTCCAGGAGCTGCCCGCTTTCCTTGAGAGGCCCTCCAGAGTGACCTCTGTCTCTGGGTTGCTCTGCCCGCGCTTGGGTGGGTCCAGGGGTCTGCGCACTTACCCAGGGAAGCCAGTTTCCACCCAGGTTTCCTCCCCTCACCAGGGCGCTTGATTCCTGCTGACCACAGGGATGAGCCCAGTCCTGGGCCTGACCCTACATGCCCGCCCTGAGTCCTCCTCGTGCCCCATGAGTCCTCCTGGCACCCCGTTTTTGCTTCGTCGTATTCTGACCCCACTTGTCTCCCTGTTCTCCCCCTGCATCCCTCCAGCAGGACACCTGAGCGTATCTGCCCACAGGGACACAAGGGGGTGAGGGCTGCGCTCAGGCTGCAGGAGTGTGTGGGGCACACGAGGGCACAGCACCGTTGGCCTGGGACATGGGCGTGGGCATGGTGGCCACGCCTGTCCTAGGTGCAGGGGAGTGAGTGGCCCTTCGGACCTCAGGGCCTCGGGTCGCTTCTGGAGAGACCAGGCTCCAGCTGACTGGACGAGAGCGTGTGTACTGTCTTCCCAGTGCTGTGGGTCACAGGGAACTGTGGCTTTGGTTCTTAGAGCCCGCCCATTAGCAAGGGTGGTGCCCGCCAGCCCTTAGTCATCACGTGGAAAACCCACTGCCAATCAGTGTCGAAACCAGTTCAACAGGTTTTTGAGGCAAGAGCTCAGCAAAGTGCACAGGGAGGAGTGTGGGGAGCAGCTGAGCTCAGCACTGGCTTCCTGCTCTACTCTCGCCCCCTTCCTGTCTCAGCGCATGTTTCCAGGACTGAGAAGAGTGGCTCGGGCGCAGCTGCGGGTGCGGCGAGCGGGAGCTGGGCAGGCCGGCTCCTCTCTGTGGTCCCGGGTGTGAGGGGGCCTTAGCGTTCCCGAGCTGCTTCAGTCCCGTGGGGGGCTCGGGGTGGGAATCTCACATCACCAAAAGGTCAATCTTGATTGTTTTGCACTTGATTTCATAATATTTCCTTTGTGGCTATATGGGCATCACAGATTGGGCATAGGCCTGAGGACGCTGTCATGGCCCATTGTTTTATTTTTTAATTTAAAAAATTTCACGGTTTTGAAAATGATCGGAACCTGATGGGGGCACCTACTCGGTGGGGGGCGGCACAGAAGGTTATCCCCTATTGAGTGGGAGAAAATACAATACACAGCTGGGGAGGACTGTTGACTCCATCAACAGTCAGCGTCTTCACCGAGCAGCGGTCAGCAGTGGTGGACTTCAGCGCTGCTCAGGACAGTCCCCCCCGGCCCGTGTCAGGACAGCCCCATGGCAGGCAGGTGGCATCGCCCCCTCAGACGGTGGCCACACAGCGGAGAGCCGCGTGTCCATCAGGGTGGCTGACAGACATGGAGGCACAGACTTGAACTTCGTTTTCTTTTTAAGGTTCTGTGTGAATTTATTCATTCATTCGTTCATTCCCAGCACCACTCGTTTTAGCCCCTTGTCCCCCCCTTAACTGTGGAGCCCCCACAGTGTTTATTTTGATGTCCGCTGGCTCGGAGAGTACTCCACCGTCGGTCACCTGCCACGTGATGTCCGGCGCCCACTTTCCCGAGTCCGACTCGCTCTCCTGCACGCGGGTCTCTTGCGCGCGGCCATCTTGCTGAGTGGGCTGCGCCTCGTCTTCCCCCGCGGGCAGGTGTTGCAGCCTGTGGCCAGGCCACGCTGCTTGTTGTCGGGTCACAACCTGGCTGCTTCTGCGTCCCGCTGTTGGGAACGTGTGGCTGTGTTGATGGACGCGGATTCAGCGGACAGAGGCCCAGCGCGGGATCATCGTCTGGTGTTTCCATTTTCAGTCCTGGTGGCTTTCCGTCAGGTGGTGCCGTCGCTTCCCCCACCGCGTGCCGGGGCTGCCCCTCCTCTCGGCCTCCCCGGAACTGCATGGTGGGGCCTATCCCACGTGTCGGCGTCAGGGTGTGAGATGCCGTTTGTGGTGTTAACCTGCCCTTCTCACTAGAAGCTGGGGTGGGCGTTTTTTCATGTCTGTGGGTCTGCTGGGGCTCCTCGTGGGCGGAGTGTCTGTTCGCGCCTGCTTCCCGTTTACTAACACTGCTTGTTTTTTGTTGTCGGACTGAGTGCATGTTCAGTATTACCAATAGTAACCCCTCCCTGGCTGTGTGTTGTGAGTATTTTCTCCCACTCAATAGAGTTTCTTTTTAACCTTCTTGTATCTTTCTTTTGCTGTATTGCAGCTTTTGACCTGTTTGTTTTGCTGTCATTTCTCTGGCCCCACGGCCCATTTGCAAGGCTGTGAGTGCAGGTGGCGAAAGCTCATGCCGCTGTTGGTAAAATAGCACAGAGAAGTGCGTCGTTGTCACTGAAAACTGTACCCTGGGTAACACGAGCTTTGTTTAAAAATGAAGTTAAAACATCTTAAGGTTTTCATAATGGAAGTTATCAAACAAATGAGTAGTGAGAAAAGTGGTGTGGGCCCCCACGCACCCCTGGCGGGCATCACCTCCTGGCCATCTTGCCTCATTCTTACACCCCAGCCGGCTCTGTGCCCGCTCCCAGGGGTTGTTCTGAAGGGATCCCAGACACCCCACTTCATTTGTAAAGGCAGGGGATAAGTGCCAAAGGAAGGCACTTAAAAAAAATAATAAATCAATACATTCTTAATATCATGAAATATTCATTTAATTTTCTTAATGTCTTGGTTGATGTGTCTCTTAAGTTTATTTAAATCTTAGGGCTCCGCTCTCCCTTACCTGGCAGCTAATTGTGGAATGAGCTGCTGTCTTGCCTGGATTCTTAGTACGGGCGGGCAATGGAAGGCGGGCCCGGGGGCGGGGCAGAGGGCGAGCCGCGGGCCTGGTGTGCTCGCCCGCCAGGGACACAGCGTCCGGTTTCCTCATAGGGACAGGGCCACCCCGGCGCGCACCCTCAGGTAGATCGTTAGGAATGAGAGAAACGACCGCGACCTGCTGTCCCTTCATTCACTAGCCGGAAACCTCTGGACCGCGTCTTCCACGGGCGGCGCTGTGGCTCTCTTGCTGTCAGAGATGCGGTTTGGACAGGAAGGCAGAGGGCTCCCCTTCCTCCCTCTACTCACTACTTTCAAAATGACGGGGCTGGGACCCAAAGGTGGTCAGTGATACTTTTTTTGGAGGTTTTGTTTTTAGTCTTAATCATTATGAACTCTTGGAGCTGAACATACCGGTGTGTTTTGATCCGTGTATTTATTACCTGACTTGGAGCTCAGGTGACCCTGGCTTTGGTCCTGGGCTCTCCGGGGCGGCTCTCCCACCTGACATGACCCCAGCCACGCAGACTGCCCACCCTCTGCAGCGCTGGACCTTTCGGCCTCATCTTGTTCGTTTCCTGTCCCGGGTGTGGAATCAGCCATTTCTTCAGGGAGCCTGTTGCCTTTCGGGGGGCACGTGCTTCCAGGACCACTACTGAGCTCGGAATAGCCTTTGATGTGAAAAAGAGGAGAACCAGTAACCCATATGACAATAAACAAAACGTGAGTGAAAAAGCCACATAAACCCAGCTGGGAGGCTTCAGATACGAGGAGGGATGAGCCTATAAGAGAAGTTGGGATTTGTTTTTCCATGATTAAAAAAAACACAAACACCCTTAGTATTAGCATAATACCATTGTCAATTCCACGACATAAAATCAGTTTATTAAAAAAAACCCCACAAACAGCGTCCCTGTCCGCTGACATTCTTGCCTTCCTGCATCGTGACCTGTGGAATTCTGACCCCTGGTGGACATTCTGATTTTGGTGTTTAAAAACTTAAAAACAAGCTGCGTTCTCGATATCCAGCTATTCCTCGTTCCTGGCGTCTTTCTCCTGAGAACGAACCTGCGGGTGTGAATGCTGCACATTGAATCTTGCTTTCTGGTTTATTGTGAACTGAGATTAACTTCTAAGGCTAGAAAGTGGCTTCGCGACGGCCTCCGTGACAGGAGCACGTGTTGTGAGCACTTGTCCGCTCGGTGCCCGGTGTCCTTCCCTCTCTCTCACTGCAGTGGCCAGCCCGGACCCCGTGTCACGACGCCTCGCCCGCTTGGCATGAGAGAAAACTAGGGCAAGAAAACTCAGATTTAAGTAATTTGTTCAAACACACAAGATAGTGACTGGTAGCTAATTTACTTGAACATACGTGCCTCCAAAACCTTGCGGTCTTCCCGAACCCTCTGTTGCTCACCTTAAAGAAGCCAGTAAACATTTTGAAACACTTAATGAAAAATTGGGAGCTCTAAAATGTCCCAGCAGGCTGGGTGCTGAGTGCTGACGGCTCTGTGGGTTTGGAGGAACAGGCCATGCGTGTTGGCCTGTGCGCCTGCCAGGGAACCTCTCCAGGGGTTTTCAGCTCTTGCTAACACCACGGGAAGAAATGGAGGATCTGGGGGGGGGGGGTCCCTTTTGCAACCTTCCCATTTTGTGACTGGTTTGGGAGCAAATAAAGCCGCTGGCTCTGTGTGACTTTGGTTCTTGCTAACGTTCCTAAAACGTTAGGGTTTCTGCGTTGGCTGCTGGACGACCTCGGCCTCTGCCACACGCTGAAACCTGCATCTGTCGTGTTTCCTTGCTGGCGGTTGAGTGCCTCGTGAGTGAGACGGGTCGGATGGCCCAAGGTGGGTGCCACAAGGCCTGGTCACTTGGCCTGGCACGCAGGAGTCGGTCTTACCAGCAAGGTTGGAGCTCAGTCCAGCTTACCTAACTGCAGGCCTTAGTTTCCTTTCTAGCTGGGAGGTGGAGGTTTCCTTCGCAGTTTCTTTCCAGAATTTATCACTAAAGCGCCAGTTTTAAAAATCAGCCTGACGCAGCCAGCAGAACTAGTAGGACTGTTTGGATGTTTTCAGATTCACAGGCATGTTTGCTGTGGACATGAGGGTCTGGTGAGACCCGGCCTCTAGCTCCACACTGCTCCTGCAGGCCACGCCTTCCACAGGCCAGGTGTGGAGAAGGCATTTGGGAAGCATCACAGGGGATGGCCAGGGTTCACCAGCTCTAATCTCCCTTCTGCCCCCTCCCCCAGGTCTTTCAAGTGCACATCCCCGATGCTGGTTAAAGATCTCCCAGAAAGCACCCTCCAGCAGGGGACACTTCTGCTTGAGACTTTGTTTCTCTTTATGTTCAAAAACATCAAGTGACTGTCCTGCCCTTCCTTGAGTATTTGTTCTTTATCTGCATCAGCACGATGCCCTGCCTTCATACTCTTTTCTGTCCTGCGTTCCTAGGGCGCACCCACGCCAAACCCGTGTTCCGAGTGCTGCTGGCTTGAGAGCGCCCCTCAGTCCGGTGTCACTATTGTGTGATGGTGGTGGTGTTACAGGAAACGAGAATTTGAGTGCCAACCATCAGCCTCGAAGATGCTTTAAAACACCCCACCTGCGTTGTCAAGGTGGCTGTTACCTTGTGTCAACCTCTCCCTAAATGTGACAGTCATGCCCTTTCACAAACACTTCAGAGCAACTAGGTTTGGGTCATAAGAACCCACAGTCAGCGGCGTGGCAAGACAGCAGCTGTCTGAAGGGAAATCCAGCAGAGCCTTCCCTTCCTTCAGGTTAAGATCCTCCAGGCCACCGGGCTGCCGCAGCACCTGTCCCACTTCGTATTCTGCAAATACAGCTTCTGGGATCAGCAGGAGCCAGTGATTGTTGCCCCGGAAGTGGATACGTCCTCCTCGCCTGTCTCCAAGGAGCCTCAGTGCATGGTGGTCTTTGATCACTGCAAGGTAAGTCTGTTCTCCATACTGGCACTCAGTCACTGGGTGCAGCCAGTGGGAAGCCAGCCTGCTTACTGAATTAGTGGGGAGCAAGGCGCATCTTGGACCAGTTCTTAGGGGGCTTGGGGACACCTCAGGCCTGCAGTCTTCTGTGTCGCCACTTCCGTGAAGCTGGGACAGAGGCCCTCGTGACAGTGCAGTTCTCCCCCAAGTCAGACACTCACGCTGCGTGAATGCACTCGTGTGTGTAGCGTGTATTGTGTGTGCGCGTGGGTGCTCCCGAGATGACTGCAGACGCTGCTGTCTAAACAGGCTGCGGGCTCGTGTCTCAGGCAGTGAAGCTGGAGTGCAGACGGGACCCATGTGGTCCTCCCACTGGTTCCTCGCGTGCCCCCCGGGGACAGTGCCCTTCAGCTGAGGCGACGCCAGCTCGGCCAGTTGTGCCGGCACCGCCAGCCCCAGGCTCTTTTTCCTGCTGTCCAACACTTGATGAGTCTCGGGTTTTTTCTAAAGGGGGTCGTTCCTTCCTAACCTGTCTAAACTTAGAAATACCTGTAGTGTGTTTAGGGTGGAGCGAGGAGATTCTGTGACTTAAAAGTGAGCCTTTTTAGAGCTCACGCCCACTTATCCCAGAGCACCACCTTACGCCTCATCTTGTAAAGATGGACAGGGTGGGAGATTTTTCATAATTTGGTGATTTTTTTTTTTTGAACTGAATGATCATTATTTCTATTCTCTCCCATCATTGGAGAAAATTTGCTTCCTACAAACTAGGAAAAATGGTTTTTCCTACACATTGTTACATTATTTCAGGTGGTAACTTATGTCAAGAAGTCATAGGTGAGGGGCCTCCCCAGTGGCGCAGCGGTTGAGCGCTGGGCTGCAAAGCTGCCCGCAGTCTCTGCAGCACCGGTTCGATCCCCGGCCACCGGCGAGGGTCCCACATGGCGCGCAGACCTCTCCTGCCGCCCGCTGCTCCCCTCAGCAGTGTACTTCAGTCCTTCTGCCTGTTCTGCTCCCCGCTCTGGCTTTGGTGAATTCTCTCGCCCTCCCGCGCTTCTGACTGTACCCAGTGCTTGTATAAACAAATAAATAAATCTTAAAAAAAAAAAAGGAAGTCATAGGTGATTCTTGTGGTTCTTGATGCAGTTTTGTGCTTTTAAAAATATCTCTTAAAACATTGCCAACAAAATAGGAAACAATGCTGGCCTCGCACAGTAAACTTCCAAGGGGGAAAGTGTTCAAGAATCAGTTACAGTTAATTTTAAAGTCGAGAGCTTTGGCCACTGAGCCCCCACTGTGGAGGTCAGTTCCACGATGGAGGAGCTGGTGCCAGCCGTCAGCAGCCCCAGGCAACTGGAAGGTGCTTCTTTTCTGCACTTGTTTGTTTCAGGAGTTTTCTGTGACCGTCACTGAGGACTTCGCTGAGCATCTTCTGGAAGGCGCCTTGGCCATTGAGGTGTATGGCCACAAGGTCGACGACCCCCGGAGGAACCCCGCCGTGTGGGACTTGGGGATCATTCAAGCAAAGACACGAAGTCTTCGCGACAGGTGAGGGAGTCTCCTTCTGGCTCCATGGTGAGGGAGACCGTTGCCTGCACACTCCCCAGGGCCCAGGGAAAGATGGGGGTGCCTGCGGGGATTTTAAAGGCACAGGTACACTCCTGTAGAGGAGGCAAGTGATGGGAAAGGAAGGATGTAGGGGTTTAAGGAGAAACAGCGCAGTGAGTTTTTGGCTCATAGGATGCTTGTGGTTATGAACTATCTCTAGTGAGGGAGCTGGAGAGAGAACGGGTCGGGGCGCGCTCTGGAACCCAGCACGGCCTGTTCTGTCCTTGCCCGACACCCTTGCAGTGATGTCAGTGACGAAAGGAGGCTTGTTGGTTGGCCAGAATTTTACTGTATTTTATTTATTTATTTACAAATCCTTTTTGTTTCTTGAAGATAATGTTGGGTGTTAGCACCATACCTGTTTTAGGCATACAGGTTCGGGTGAACCACACTATGCTCACCACCAAAATACGAGCAACACCCCCAGTGTCCCTCCCCCCATGCTCCTTCACCCCCTCAGATGAACCTCTGTTCTACAGTTAGATTTCCAGGATTTTGCTGGTGTCTTTGCTTCATTTCTTTATATTCCACATGAGTAGAATCAGCCTGTATTTTCCTTTCTCCTCCTGACTTACTTGCTCAGTATCACCCCTCAGTTCCATCCATGTTGTCAAGGGCAAGAAGTCATCTTTCTTGATAGCTGAGTGGTGTCCCCTGTCCACACAGGCCACACCTGGCCCCCACCATGGCCGGAGCACTTGGGTTGCTCCACCCGTGGCCATGTGGACAGAGGATGCAGCCGTCCTGTGAATTAGCATTTCATGTTCTTCGCGTGGACTCCTACGAGTGGGCTTGCTGGCTCACATGATAGATCAGTGTCTCGAGAAACCTCTGCATTGTGTTCAGGGGCTCGGCCGTCTCATCCCACCAGTGGTGACGCAGTTTTCCTCCACACCTTGCCCAACAGTCTTTTCTGGTGTTGGCTGGGATTTTAAAGGAGTTAAAAGGAAATGGCTGGAAGAACTTATGTCTTACTTTTCCTCTAAATATAGATGAGAACCAGATATTCTTTTTTTGCATGAGGGAGGTTTTTGCACCTAGTCAGTCAGAAGCTGAGGTTTTGGTCCCTTAACCTCCTACTGACCTGGCGGAGGTCCTTCAGTCACTGAAGCCCAGCCCGCTCTTGCAGGCTGCATGTCTGAAGTGACCAGTGCGAGATAGACTTGTCCTTTTCATGCTTTAACCATTTCTAGTTCTAATATAGTTTGGCTTTGCCTTGAATTGCATTTGCCGGTGTGTGCATGAGTGTCCATCGCTGACCGACCGCCGCTCGTCCTGCCTGGAGGTTGCCAGCGCGGTTAGGGCACTCAGCTGCCTGCGTGAGACGGAAACGTAAGGTCTCCCAGAACTCCGCCTCTTTCCTAGGTGGAGCGAGGTCAGCAGGAAGGTGGAATTCTGGGTTCAGATTCTGGAGCAGAACGAGAACGGCGACTACTGCCCGGTGGAAGTGACCCCTGCGAAGGATGTGCCGACTGGAGGGATCTTCCAGCTCCGGCAGGTAAGAAACCAAAAGTTGCTGTTCCAAGCACAGACGTGAAGGGCGTCAGCCTCACATAGCTTAACCCTTGGCTCCTTTTGGTGGCGTGAACGGAGTCAAGCCTGGCCAAGTCCCCATCTCGCGTTAAAATCATCTCCCACACAGCTGTATTTTCTTTCAAAGTCCGCCTTTGGGATATTTTAAACGCAGCATCTGTTAGGTGTGAAGCAAGAGGAAGATGAGCTCGAGTGGACAGCTGGGAACTGAGGAGCGGAGATAAGCAGACGCATCACCTGGCTGTGCACGGCGGGCATGGGCAGGGACAAGCGGGGTGGACCCCGCCCACCTGTGCAGGCCCAGGGGCCACTCGCGCTCACTCTGGGTGTGACGTGGCCCTGGCAACACTCCTTCCTGGGGTTTGTACAAGGACTGACTCACTGGACCCCTCACCCAGGTTGAGATCTGTCCAGTGTCTCCAACTCACCCTGAGAGAGAATGTCTTCATAGACTCTCACAGGAGGCTTGGAAAGAGCCTTTGCTGGCCATACTTTATATATAGTGACTCAGCGTTCGGTAGAAGACTGAATTCTGTGATGGCTCTACGACAATAGTTGAATATTAAAATAGCTCTAGAAAACGAATGTTGAAATCATTTGAAGCAAAATATAAAAAAAAGGTTAAAGGAAAAAGATATTGCTTAAACTTTGGGAAGGTCAGAAGCACTTGTGCTTTGGTCCCAGCAGTGAGGTTTAGGGGTTCATTCATGTGTGGTGGGGAGCAAAAGGAGAAGCTGGTTTAAGCCATAGCTTGAGATATATGCATAAAGGAATTTTCAGGGTGTGAAGAACATCTTTCTTGAACATCTGTGAAGACATATATATATATATATATATATATATGTATATATATAATCTTCTTTGGATGCTTTAGAAACTCGCCTCCTAGAAGACAAACCAGGCGATTTTCTGTGGTTCAGTGTAAATTGAAAATTGAAGTGTTTGTCTTGCTTCTGACCTTTCCTGAATGTGTCCAGGGTCGTGTCGGGTTCTTGGAAAAGCCTTTTTTGGCAGATGTGTGTCTTGACCTGGCTGCTGAAGGAATCCTCCAGGCTGGACGCACTGTGGAGGAATACTGGCATGGAAGTGGGAATTAGGAGAGTGGGGGGGGGGCAGGGCCGTGGAGGAGGGGACGCAGCACCAGAGGCCAGGGAAGCCTGTGCAGCTGGGTCCAGAGGGCAGGGCCGGCTCGGGCCTCAACATACTTTGCAATGGAACAGGGATGTGAAGGAGAAAAACTGCTTTTATAGTTAAAAAAACAGGCAAATATCAGCAATTACAAGGAGTCAGTCTCATTGCTCAAGACTTCTGTGAATGTTCCTTAAAGCCGCCCTCTGCCTCCTCACCCGCTCATCCTGACCCGCCCAGCCTGGACGCACAGGCTCAGCGCCGTCACTCTGGCCAGGCAGGGGGGCCGACGGGGCGGCCGGTCCCAGGGACACACAGACCCTGGGGAATATTGAATCAAAAGACATCTGCTGCCCATCTTCCAAGTCAGGCTTGATGGGGTCCATTGTTGCCTTCCTTGATTTTCCTGATGACACCAAGCCCCCTGCAATTAAAATCTGATGGAAGAGGGGAGAGGATCTAAATGGAAATTATATATTCAAACTCCAGTTTTCCAGTTCTCTTACGTTCCTAAACGTATAAGCCAACTTAGAAGTCCGTAATTTGGAGATGCTGGGAATTTTCTTTAAAAATATTACTTCATTGTAATATACAAGCTACATAGTATTTCTGCTGAAAATGTGCCTAAGAAGCCATGACTTCTCTGATGAATTCCACTGTAGCCAATCTGGTTTAAAATGATTGGATTTGGTGGTTAGAGTGGTGACTGTCTGCTACTAGTGATTCTCCTTGTTTCTAATTGTACTCACTTTAAAAAGCGGATCATACCGTTTATATTGGGTTTGGTAATCTGCTCTTTAACCTAATATAGCATGTATGATTTCAACTGCAGTATTTTAATGACTGCGATATCTTATTACATAAACTACAGTTTAAGCAATTATATGATGCATTTAATTTGTATCTTTTTTTTTTATTTTTAGCATTGCTTTAAGATACTTCACATGTATGATTATTTATAGATTCCCTCAAGGTCGAGGGATATTTCTAAGGCCAATTGCCCAGGAGAAAGTATGTTCCACGTTATGATCCCACAGTGCAGTAACTGCCAGTTTCATAAACTTTGGGCTGTGTTAGAAATTGACTTTATAGATGATTGCTTTCACCTGTTTCACAGGTGCAACTAGAAGTGTGTCCCTGCTTATTTTAATTTTTATTTGATTATTAGCTCATTGAACGTCTTTTGGCATCCAGTCTTTTGCGTTGCCTTTGTTAGAATGTTTTCTTTTAATTGAAAAGAATATGAAAACCATCTGTTTGTTCTGTGTCTCTCTACTCGCGTAAAAGATAAACCAATTTCCTGATTACTTTGCAATCTGTAGAGTGGTTTTCTCAACATTAGCCTGTAGGGGTCTCTCTACACCACACTTTTGGGGATCACCCTGAATTTCAGCAACTCTGACGACTGTGTGTGTGTGTGTGCAGGGCCAGTCCCGGCGGGTCCACGTGGAGGTGAAGTCGGTGCAGGAGTCGGGGGCACTGCCCCTGATAGAAGAAGGCATCTCCTCTGTGGGCATCGGCTGCGTGAAGGTCCGGCCGCTGCGGGCCCCGCGTGCTCACGAGGCCTTCCACGTAAGTGCCTGTGCTGCTACACCCTCCTCAGAGGTCCAGCCCCCCCAGAGTGTCTTTGGAACCTGCCAGAAACTGCCTCTGCAGACAACTTTCAGTTGCCCCTTGCTGCTGCTCTGTGTTCTTGCACGCGGCACCCCCTGCTGCTTTGTTGGCGTGTTGGGGGTTAAAGCACCTCAGCCTCCAGGAACCCCTCCAACTCGCCTGATTAACCAACTCCACCCCCCACTACCCTGCAGCAGCCCCCTGCCAGGCTGTCTAGATGCTGCCAGCAGGCCCCATGCTGACAGCAGGCCTGGGTTTTCCCTGGAGAGGGGCTGTGCCCAGCGGGAGCCTGTTGTCCTGCTTCCCCAAAGGTCTGTTCTTCCCTTTCCCTGGAGAAGCTCAAGATTTTATTCCAACTTCCTGAAACCCACAGATCCTGGAGGGAGGGCCGTGTAGGTGGCAGGGAAACAGGTGTCCATCAGCAGACAGTGACGAGTGTGGGGAAGCGCGATAGTTTAGCGGAGTTTTGGCTTCACATCTGCTTTCTCTCTTAGGAGGAAGAGGAGGACATGGACAGCTACCAGGTAATTAGGGCCTATTGGCCTGTCCAGTGAGCTTGATAAACCCGAAACGATATTCTGACGCTTGTTACACACCCCGAGTAATGAGATAGTTCATTTTGAGTCAGATACTGCTTTTTCTCAAAAACAAGGAATGTTTTCTACTGATAATGTAAATTCTGCTTCGCACAGGAAAACATTTATGACTGTTACACTTTTCCACACCCGGGGCTCCCAGCCTCCAGCTTTCTCATCATGTGGGGTGCCCTGTCTTCTCTCTTTGGGATCTGTCCCCTGCAGAGCTTGAGCAAGTCTCACCCCTCGGGTCTCCCACATTTCAAGCTGGGTCTCCCTGCTTCCTGGGCTGCACAGGATTGGTGCTGGTTCCCCCGTCCCCTCAGCTCCTGCACGGTTCATCTCGCCAGCTGTGTTAGTCATTGTCTGGACTGCTGACTGCTTTGGGCCCGGATTATGTCATCCAGTGCAGTCACACTGCTGGTTTTGCATCATTCTAATTGGATAAAAATGTCTGCCTTCCAATAAGTTGTTGATAAAAGTATCCGATGGGGTTAACTGCAGGGTCCTGTAGCAGTGGGGGAGACTTCCCTGAAGCCCACATTCCTCCATTAATCACCGTGCTGTGGATGTGGCATCTCAGCCTTCGTGACTTCTCCCCCGTGCATCGCTCCTCCGCTTGCCCGCAGCGTGTCACGAGGCATTTGGTTAAGTGCCTTAGTGAAGTCCAGATACCCTCCGTCCCCCGCCTCCCACTGGGCTACCCGGTCTTGTAACTTTATTACCGAAGGAAATGAGGTGGAATTGGCGTCCGGTCAGGTGTTGACTGGTTCGGTTGATGACACCCCCCTTCCCCGCCAAACAAGCCCACAAGGCAGAGGAACCGGCACATGTTCGCCCAGACCAGAGATTACATGCTAACGGCGGCCTCCGGGGACTCGAAGGCCCCTGTGCTGGCTTCAGGGGTGCGCCCTGAGGGTTACGGAGTCACCTTGTGGTTTGTATGCAGCAAAGTGACCGCCTGGAGGATCTTAGTGGCGAGTGTGACGTCTGTCCCGTGAGCCTCTAGCACTGAAGCTGGCTTTGATCACACGGGCGGGTTTGGAAACGGTCTCTAGCACGTAGCGCTTTAATGTCTGCAGGTTTCAGTTCTGAAGCACCGAGCCAACACATAGTGGTTCCCAGATGAGCCTGTGCGGGCTCCACGTGCGGGGTCCTCCGGGGGTGTGGGTGCAGGCCGGTCATGTCGAGCAAGGCTGAGCTCACCTCCTTCCCTCCCCGCCAGGACCGGGACCTGGAGAGGCTGCGCAGGAAGTGGCTTACCGCCCTGACCAAGCGCCAGGACTACCTGGACAAGCAGCTGCACAAGTCCGTCACCAAGAGTGGTAGGAGAAGCGCTGAGTGCGCCCCACTGCCCCGCCGCGCCCCTGAGCCAGGAGCAGGTGGTCATCCGTAATGGGGAGGCGGGAGCCCAGGGGCTTGGCCTCCTGGTGCGTGGCGCCTTGGCCCGCGTCTCCCCCCAGCCCCAGCAAGGAGAGAGAAAGCACAGCACACATGCACGTCCCCCGGCACCTGCGGGAAGGTGCTGATGTGGCCTGATTTCTTATCCAAAAGTGCCGGCGCCTCTAAGCTTCCGGTGCTGTTCCCAGCGGGCCGTCCACGGCCAGCAGCCCTGGAGCACGGCACCCTCCACCTGTGCTTCTTTGTCCACTGAGACACACACCCCCGCTCAGGGGTCGCCTTCCTCGAGCCCCCCACCTACTGCTGAGACGCAGGCGTGGGCCAGGCCTGTGAACGGCAGGTGAGGGTCTGCCATTGCTCCTCGCTCCCCTGCTCTAGATAAGACAGAGGATGATGCTGACCGCGAAGCCCAGCTTCTGGAGATGCGGCTGACGCTCACGGAGGAGAGGAACGCTGTGATGGTCCCCTCCGCCGGCAGCGGCATCCCGGGGGCCCCTGCAGAATGGTACGGATGCTGCCCCGGCCTCAGGAACCCTCCGAGGCGCCTGCTTATGCGCGGCCTGTGCTCCGTGGGTGGGGGGCCTGGCGGGGCGCTTCAGGGGTTATGTGGGTGGAGGCGTTAAGTTCTTTCCTCGAGTTGGAGTAACTGTGGCCTAAAATGGTGCTTTATTAAATATTATTATGGGCCCAAGTAATGAAGATTTCTGAGACTCTAAATCAATATTTAGTATCATTGCACTTAGCACTAAAAAAATTATTATGTTAATTCCTTGGGCTGTTCCCTTAAAGACCGCTGGTAATAAAGTTGCATCTCCAGGAGTTTTGGGCTTCGGTGCTTAAACTGTGCTGTCAGCAGATGCTCCTACAGAGATGATAAAGAACTTTATAGAAATTAAAATAGCAAATTGAGTCACGTGGGGCCCTCCAGTTTCTAACAGAATGAGGAAGTCCCTGGGCGGGGGTCAGCAGCGAGCAGATGTGGGTCTCCTGTCCGGGCAGGTAGAGGCCGGGTGGGTCCTGGGAGTCTGTGTGGCTGCTCTGGTGGAAACCACCGTGAGACCACAGCTGCTCGCTCGGCCCGCAGTGCTTGTGGGTGTGCGTGAGCGTCGGTTCTGTTGGTGATGCCACCTGTTGTTCCGTCATAGGACTCCTGTGCCCGGGATGGAGATGCACATTCCTGTCATCTTCCTGGACCTCAACGGTGAGTTTGCAGGTTTTCTCGAAGGCTCGTCCTGCTGAGGCAGCACTGGTGTAAGGGGGCGACTCCATGAGGCTAAGGTTGGGCCCCTTGTTTGTGCCCCAGAGGACTCTGACCTTGGGCCGAGAGTGGGGCTCTGGAAGGCAGCGTTTGCGTGGCGGGAACGGCCCCTCTCCCCAGGGCTGTGCCTGTGTGTCCTCCCTTCTCTCGCCAGTGCCCGTGGCGGTGACCTTACCTGCACCTGACATGCTTTCTTCTTTAATTCTTAGGGGACAGCTTGTGTCCGGGAAGCACTGATAACTAGCGGGGCCCTTGTGGCCTCTTTTTTTAGCACCTTTTAAGCCCCCCATTTTCTGTGGGTCCCTCCCTGAGCCATCTCTTTATCAAGTATTTCTTGCCAGCTCCCCCAGATCCTGTAAAGTGTTTCAGATGTGGCTCCCTCTTACATACATGCTGTCCGGAAGGGAAAAGAAAGCGAAAAAGAAGATTCAGGAGCTAAAAATGAGTTAACAGGCAGCCTTCGATTCCTCAGACATTGACAGAAGTGTGTTAAAACAACCCATCTTACACGTCGACAAGACTGGATGTCGGCCATGGTTTCCCCGAGCGAGCCAGAAGGGCTGCACTGCCGCGGTATCAGTGCCTCACGCTGCGTAGCTGATTAGACACAGGGGAGATCTTCAAGTTCATGTGGAATCAGAGGATAGTCCTTGGCCACTGCTTCCCCTGGGGGTTGGGTGCGGTGCCTTGTCCAGCCTTAGTGTCCCCCGAGCTTGGCGGCTGCGGGTGACTGTCCTGTTCTGTCAGCAAGACAAGATGCTGGGGGAGGGGGTGCATAGAGGGGTAAGAAAGTGGAAACAAGCTAAAGATCTGTTAGTGTGGCTGTTCTGAGACACGGCAGGACCTTGCTCAGCCTCATGCCCGTTTGTGGATCCCCCAGGCTCACAGACCAGGACGGGTACTTGTGGTGCTGCCTACAGGCTAATGGTGGGAGGGAGTCGAGGGGCCAGGCTGGGCCCGGACAACTAGTGGGCCTCGGGCTGCCCTTCAGTTCCCGCCCACGTATTGAACTTAACTGTCAGATCATCTCTGTCACTCACTTCTTGCTTAGGAACTTAGGATGTCCTGTCTTGCAGGCCTACGGGCTGACCTGGAGTGACCTCTCAGCCTGTGGGCTTCTGGGTAAACTAAGGCATGAAGGTAGAGGATGGGATAGAGCAGTTTCTCAGGCACGTTCCAGCCCTGAGCCCCCAAGCCGTCTAGCGGGGCTCGTCTGCGCCATGTACGATTTCAGAGCCAGAGGCCGATGAGGTTTGAGGCAGAAGAATTTTAACATGAAGCATCTTGAGATCTTGCTGTTAGCGGTTTTCAGCACAAGGATCTCTATTTAATGGAGCTTCTTTGCTTTTAGCTGACGACTTCAGCTCTCAGGATAATCTTGATGACCCGGAAGCTGGCGGGTGGGATGCTACCCTCACCGGGGAAGAAGAGGACGAGTTCTTTGAGCTGCAGATTATAAAGGAGCATGATGGAGAGGTAACAAAGGAGGCTCAGGTCGGGGGCGCCTGCGGCCTACCTCCGTGGGCCTCTGCGGCCTCCAGCACAGTCATCGTTTTGGTGCTTGTATTTCTCAAGAGATGGAAAGAAAAGGCTCCCATTATGAGTCCCAGAAAAATGGGGCTTGGACATGCGAGTATGTCCCCTCCGGTGCAGCTTCCTCTCCTGGGAAATGCCTCTTTGCTCACGGTCAGGTCATGGTGACCACTCCCCAGGGACATGCTGGGGGCACAGGGAGGTGAAGAGGCCCTGTTTGCTGTTGCGTTGCAGTTTCTTTTTAGTGAAGACTTTTTAATAAAGGGAATAAAAGAGTAGATGAGGCCGCTCAGGGCATCCTGACAGTGGTCAGTCTGACCGGCAGGTACCCAGCGGGCCTCACCGAGTTGAGGTTAAGATGAGTGTCACAGGACACTCGAAGGACATGCAGCGCCATGGTGTCCTGAGATATGAAATCAGATGGGTTGGGTCCACCTGGCGACCGGGGCCTGCCCCAGTGGCTGGGCCCCTGCGGGTCAGGCAGACATGGGGCTTGGCAGGGGACGCGCTCTGTGAAGCGCGTCTGACTGTGAGCCATGGTCTGTGGTCTCAGGCCTTTGTGAAAGTTCCAGAAACAGCCCTTGACTGTGGTTAAGTCAGAGGACATCCTTCCTCACAGAGGGGGTCGCTGAGGTGTTTGGGGTTGGAGTCCTATGTCTGTGACCGACTCCAGAGTGACTCAGCAAGAATAACAACACTGGTGTGTCTGTGCCATGTGCGGGCGGAGGACGCTGCAATGTCGAGCAGGCACGGGGCCTGGAGGAGGCACCTGCAGACGGCGGTTCTGGCCGAGGGGCACTCTTGCTGGCGCTGCCTCTTCAGCCCGGGTCCAGGGGCTGCCTTGGGGTGCTTGTTCCAAGGAAGGGAGGGACGCATGCTCCTCTGTCTGTGCAGGCGAAGGCAGAAGCCTCCTGGGACTCGGCGGTGCACGGCTGCCCCCAGCTCAGCAAGGGCACCCCCGCGGACGAGCGCGTCTTCCTCATCGTGCGGGTCACCGTGCAGCTCAGCCACCCAGCCAGCATGCAGCTGGTCCTGCGCAAGCGCATCTGTGTCCACGTGCACGGCCGGCAGGTGAGTCCTCGGCGGGAGCTGCAGCCCAACCCCAGGTCTGCCTGAGGGCCCACGGTGCTGCCGGCGCATGCTGCTCTCTCCAGGGTCACACCAGTGCCTGTGGCCTGCTTGCTTCCGTCCTGGGATGGGGCTTCCTGCCTCCCAGACTGTGCTACACTCTGTGCTGGGCCTTTCTTATTGCCTCTTCCCCAGCGGCCACCCCTCTCAGCGCCACCGGGCCCTGGCAAGGGCACGGTCAGTGCACAGTGGCTGCCGCACACCGGAGCCTGCGGGACGGGGAGGTTTGCAGGATGGGGAGGTTCGCTGCACGTGGGCTGGGTCCGCTCTTCCCACCCCTCCCCTGCCCACACCTTTCTCCCCTTCTAGTCACCTCTGCTGGGTGCTCAGTTACATATTTGGAGAGAGCAGACTTCAAGCTTGGGTTAAAAGATGAAGTAGCAGTAGTCTGCCTACTGCAGGAGTCAAGTCCGTCAGCAGGCGCAGGTGTCAGGCTGGGATAGTGGCTCGTGGGGCGCTCTGCCGGGATAGTGGCTCGTGCAGGTGCCCCTCGTGCAGGGGCTCTGGGTGGCGGGAGGGTGTGTCCAGGGCCAGGGTGGCAGTGAGGCTTCGGAGAAGAGGGTCCACGTGAGCTGCGCCTCAGTAGATGGGTTGGCAGCAGAGTCGGAGCTGGCTGTTCTGTGCCAAGGAGGGGCTGGCGGGGCTGGGAGGGGCAGAGCTGGGCTCCTCCCAGTGCCTGTGCCCTATGAAGGGTTTAGTAGAAATCTTATAGGTGAAATTATAAATGAGTTCTGTTACTGGCTTTGCAAATGCAGGATTTGGGAGGTTAAGGCTGAGGATCCTTTTAACTGTCTCTGCTCACTTTTTTGAGACCTTTGCAATCACTGATGAAAACCAGGACAGATGAAAAGAAATCTTTTCATTTGGAAGAGCACAGTCATGGTTGACAGAGCTCTAGATGTAATCTCTACCCCTAAAAATTAATCTTCACTTCTAAATGTCACACTGATATCAATCTTGGGAACGAGGACGGGCCGTAATGCTGTTAAAATTGCAGCTCCTTAGCTCGGCAGTCCGACCTCAGTGAGACCAGGCTTGGGTCAGCTGCAGCTCTTGTGTCCAGCTTCCCGTTCGGGCAATCTGTGAGGGACAGAAGGGACAGGCTGCTCCTGGGGAGCGCTGAGAGAAGCCACAGTTTCAGAAGTAGAGCTTCTGTTGTCAGGCACTGGCCTGCTCAGGTCCAGCCCCCGGGTCCACGGCTCCCTGCGCAGAGGGCAACATCGCCAGCCACCACGTGTCCTCCATTTCTAAAATATTTATTATTTTTTAATATTACTTGAAAATTGTTATCGTAGGGACAAGAAGTTGCCACGTTTCCCCCCCGTGGTTGAAATGGTTTGATTGTTTCAAATCGATGCTGAAGGATGACAGTATTTCAGGGCGTGCCAGCCTCCTGCCAGCCTCCTCCCCCACCCCGCCGCCCCGGTGCCGGGTGTTTCACTCCTAAAGGCTGCTCCTCCCTAGCGAGAATGTAGCGTGTCTCAGGAGCCTACTGCCCGCCAGCAGCACCAGTCATTCCAAACACACGGAATACAAGGCCCCACACCACCAGGCCCCACACCTCCCCCGCCACCCGAAAATCCAGCCTGGCTGTGTCGCGACCACTGACATTGGCAGTGACCCAGCATTGCAAGGCCCAAGGCAGCCAGGGGAGGGGTGGAAGGAATGGTCTGTCGGCTTCCCGAGAGGTCAGAATCTTTCAAAAACTACCTCGAGATCAGTGAATAGGAAGGAAATAAGCTTGAAGCAGGCTCGTGAAAATGCGCATTTCTACGCCCAAACAGCTTCTCCCTTCCCCTGGGAGGGTGGGCGCACATGCTTCCAACTTGCCTTTTATCTGGGGACAAAGGTTGAGTGTGAGTGGAATGTTCTGTTTTCTTATCTTCATTCACGGAGTGCTCTCCGCCCTCCTCCCCGCTCTCCTCAACCTCCCCAGGATGCTCGGCCTCAGCAGCATCTTCCAATGAGTCATCTGTGCATTAATTCAACAGTTCAATTCTTAACTGTGCAGAGAGCACAGTCAGCATAAACAATGACCATGCACTCTTAAATCATTCTTCATAACGATCCTGCTTTGGTCGAGAATTTAATGCCTGAACTTGTCAATATTCATGGTACAAGATGTCCATCCAGCTGCCGGAAAAAAAAAAAAAAAGTGTGAGAAGCACCGCCAGCCCTGCTCACAGCTTAGCTAGAAGGTCATTTTACTGTCTCGAAGTCAAAAGTCTTATTCGGTGGCCTTTAAGCGGCGTTGAGCCAGAGGCCTTGTGTCAGACCAGAGGGGGGCCTGTCCTTTTCCCGTATTGGGTCTGGGGCCGGCCCCATTGCAAGTATCAAGTAAATTGGTTCTGTGCCCTAAGAGGAGGTTGGGGAACCTGTGTTGAGTGCTTTGGGGTTTAGCTAGCTGAAAAAGGAAATGTGCTCGGATTGTTTTGGGTGAGAGTGGACCAGGTACCCTTTGTGCTGTGTCTTTGTTAACGTCAGCTCAGTTTGTGAGATGGGAAGTCATATCTCCTCTTTTGTTTTTCTCTAGGGTTTCGCCCAGAGTCTACTAAAAAAGATGTCTCACCGAAGTTCTATTCCTGGCTGTGGAGTGACTTTTGAAATTGTCTCCAATATTCCAGAGGTGAAGGATCATAGGCAATTTGAATTTACTAAAAATAAACATGTGAAAAGCGCTAACTCCCTGAAAAGTCACCTACCCAAGAATCATGTAGCAAGAGAAAATGTGTATTTAGGAATATGCCATATAGATTTGTAGAGGAATTCCCTAACCTTAACTCGCTGCAGTCAGTGAGGTTCTGGGTTTACTATTTTGTTAAAAAAGAACTTTCTTTTGAAAAGCAAATTAACACCTTTTCACTCATAGAAGACCTAAGATGACAAAACGGTAACCTTTGAAGGGAATTAAGAGAGAGAGGTGGAGGGAGGTTCTGTTTTGGAGTCAGAGAAATCTTGTTTCATTTCTTGGGCACGTGAACTTGGGTCAGTTGCTTTGAGCCAACATGTCCTCATTTATCAGGGGGTGAGTGGTGTCCTCTGGGCAGGCTTGTTTATAAGGGTTACATGAGACCATGTGGGAAAACCGATGTGCTTTAGCAACAAATCGTAATTGCTATTGCATGATTGCTAGTTGCTATTAGTTGTCATTTTATTGTTAATTTTTCTTCTTCTGAGCTAATTGGGATATTTATGGAATCAAACAGATGGAGCTTAAAAGATGTCTGACAGGAGTGGGGGACGTGGCTTCTAGTGCTTCCTCGAGGTGAATGAATGCCCAGGCTAGACTTACTCACCAGGCGTTGGCACTGTGGTCCTGGAGGCCTCCCTGGAAGGAACAAAAAGGAGGTTCTGAGAAAAGGGAAGAAGAGCAGCTTCTTCTGCCGCATCCAGAGGGCGAGTGGTTAGGGAACGTGGAGTGGGTCCTGGGGTGAGCCCCCTGCCCCCGCCGTGGCCTCCCCGTCATGCTCTCCACCGAGGGCTTAGCAGCCTGCTGACCGGCTCGGTGGGGCACCTGGACCATAGGTGGATGTGTCCTCCTTCACACGGACATCAGTCTGGGAAGGAAGCAAGCGCACCCCCCAGGCTCAGGCCTTGTTTTAGAATTTTTGTACCGCAAACACATTTCCCTCTCAGGTAATGCCAGGCGGCTGCTCTTTTCCTGTGCTTTCTGCCCTCAGCGTCCCTTCAACACCATATAACCTGGGGCTGCTGAGCTTTTCAAAACTGAGGCTGTTGTCAGGTTTGGTCAAGTTGCGAAGACCTGGGTGGGGTCGTGGGTAACTCTGGGTGCCCTGTGTTCAGTCTGACTCTCCCTCTGGATGCCGTGCCTGCTCTCCTGCAGTTTCTGGGCTAAGTCTGTAAGGGGCTTGACTGCTGCTGAGAACAGAGCAGGCCCCGGGGTGCATGTGGTGGTAACAGGCGGTTGTGGGCGAGGCAGTGACTCCCCTGCCCCCACCCCTGGGATGCTGTCTGCCAGGGGAGCAGGAAGCGAGACACCCTCAAACTGGAAACAGCCCGGGCAGCCGTCAAGGGGCGAAGGCGCCTCGGCCCGTTACCGGCTGTGTGAGGAAAGGAGCCGGGTGAAGGGGCCTCAGAACCGTGAGACTGAGTGAAAGATGTCACGACAGCAGGATTTCATTCTGTGAAGCCTAAAGCAGGACAGGCTAACCGGTGGTGAGGGAAGTTATCTATCCAGCCTCAGGAAGGGCCAGGACTGACTGACAGCCCCCTCCCATCCCACCCCAGGGGTCCGAGGCCTCGGTCAGGCAGGTGTGCGTAACATGGCCACTGTTTATCAAGACTCAATTCTCCCCCTTCATATAAAACCACGATAACGTCTGTCCCCTCAGACACCGAGTTTTCTGTGTTGTGTGGTGAGGACAGGCCACCGGAAGTCAGAGGCCTGTTTCCCTCTCACCTCAGGCTGGCACTGGCCTCCCTCTTTCCTCACCTACAAAATGAAGATGAGCCTTCCTTTCCAGATTATTAAAAGTCTCTAAGGAGACAAAAAAAAAAAAAAGTGAACTTAAGCCAAATTCCATATTTTAGATAAGACTCATTTAAGTTTTTGTTTTTTTTCTTTTTTTTTTAATAATGTTGTCTTTTATTTTATTACTATTTTTTTAAAGATTTATTTATTTATACACGCACTGGGTACAGGGTACAGTCAGAAGTGCGGGAGGGTGAGAGAATTCACCAGAGTCAGAGCAGGGAACAGAACAGGCAGACTAATGGAAATACACTGCTGAGGGGAGCAGCAGGTGTGGCAGGAGAGGTTTGTCATGCCATGTGGGACCCTCACCAGCGGCCGGGGATCCAACCGGCGCTGCAGAGGCTGCGGGCAGCTTTGCAGCCCAGCGCTGAACACTGCGCCACCAGGGGAGGCCCATTGTTTTTTTTTAAGATTTATTTACAAGAGTTGGGGTGTAAGCCAGAGGTGCGGGGGGAGGGCGAGGATTCACCAGAGACAGAGTGGGGAGCAGAACAGGTGGATCTACTGAAATACACTGCTGAGGGCAACAGCGGGGAGACAGGAGAGGTCTGCTGCGCCACGTGGCTTAGCAACCTGGCTGGGGATGGAACTAGTGCCGCGGTGCCTGCGGATAGCTTCATTGTGCTTAGACTTAACCCCCTGCGCCACCAGGAAGGCCCTCATTTAAGTTCTAAAATTTCTTTGAAGTTAGAATGTCTTATAATCAATATCACAGAACTATTCAGTGGGTTTTTTCCTCCATAGTGGTATATAAAACATTGTGTTTTCTTATAGTTGACAGCATCTTACAAGGCTGTGGCTCACCAATGTATGTTCTATAGCTTTTGACATCATTATAACAAATTCATGAGTAAATAAAGTAGGTTTTCCCTGAGAATAACCTGCCACGAACCAAGTTTGCTTGGGATAATTAAATCAACCCTCAGAGTCCCTCCCTGCCCTGTGAAAGTCCTGTCTGTGTGCAGAGGGCCAGGGCCAGGGCTGGGCTCTGCCTGTGAGCAAGGCCAGTTGGCTTTGTTGCCTCCTTTGGTGCTGGTGCCAGCCACTGGCCTCTGCTGCCCCAGAGTTCAGGATCCAAACCATGTAGAAGCTGCGCGTTTTGGATACGTCCTAAGGCTGCTAAGCGAGGAGGGTGCAACCCAAGCCTCCTTCTTGATGGCATCCTCGGCCCCTTGCCTGTCTCCTCTCTGGCCTGCCTCACCCCACTTCTTCATCCTCTGGTTCCCCAGGTTAGGGTCCGTATTTCCGGCTAGTCCACCAGGTTCTTTCCAGCCAGCAGTGTTGTTTGTGGTGGGAACCTGATAGAGACTGGCCTGCTTGGACACGGCTGGCCCCACTGCGCTGGCCTGGCCCCACCCACTCGCCCAACTGCCATTACGGCGTGTTTCTGAGGGAAAATGCATTCGGAGCTCCAGATGCTGACTTTAAAATGGAAATTTGGAATACATCCCATTTGTTAGTTGAGAAATCTCTGTATGTGTCTGTATAGATCAAGAAGCTTTTAGCATGTTTTCTACAGCAACGCACTTGATGTTAATATATAACTTTCCATTCTCCAGGATGCCCAGGGAGTAGAGGAACGGGAAACATTAGCAAGAATGGCAGCTAACGTTGGGAGCACAGCTTCTGCTGACTCAGAGGCTTATATTGAGAAATACCTCCGGAGCGTGCTGGCCGTGGAAAACCTCCTCACTCTGGACCGGCTCCGCCAGGTGGGCCAGCCACGGGCCTCACCTGCGCCCCACTCACTGCCCTTGATGGTGTCGTTGTGTTGAGACTTTTCAAGACTGTCCAGCAGAGCGTGATCCTGTAGTTTAAGCTTGCCTGGGCTGTCTTTAATGCTGTTTTTGAAAAGTTACTTTTTCCCAAGACACAAGGTGGAATCTAGTTGCTTTGATGCCAAGGGATAGAAAATATTTAACTCCTCATGGCCAGTACTGTTGGTGGGAAACACCTCATGACGAGGTAGGACAGGCCCTGCCTTGCTCACTGGATTTGAGGGCTCTGACCTTAGGGTGTGGTCACAGAGGTGCCAGTGAACCCGACCCTTAGAAACCCTAAGCCTCAGCTCACCTAGCAACATGTGCACTTTCCTTTTAGCTTTATTTATTTATTTATTTACCAAAAATGCTAATAAAAGATAAAAGCGCATGTGTGAATGTTCACTGCCTTCCCCCGGGACTCACTTCGGGCTAGCTTCACTGGGACGCGGCAGGTGATACGTGGTCCAGGTGCCCTGTCCCTGGGTGTCCCCGGGCGCGGGCGCTGGGCTCCTGTGTCCTGTGAGGCAACAGCCGTTCTTTAGGGAGGAGGACTGTGTGGGGGGTGGTATCAGGCCCGCGTGAGAAGGGACTCTGGGCCAGCGTTTAATCCGTGTGCTTTCTTGCTGACAGGAAGTCGCAGTGAAGGAGCAGCTGACAGGAAAGGGGAAGCTGAGCCGGAGGAGCATCAGCTCTCCCAACGTGAACCGGGTGAGCCATTCAGGCCTGTCTCTGCTGGGCCACCTCTCTCGCCTGCCGTCTCCCCTGTCTCGGCAACGCATCCGTCCTCCACATCGCATGTCAGACCCCATTTCCTCCTCTGAGCTGACACCCCTCCCCACCCTCACCTTCGCCCTTCGGTGCAGGCCTGTCAACCGCCAGGCTGACACCGGGGCCTGGACATGTCAGGACCCTGCAGGTGGCTCCTTTCACTTTCCACCGCTGGCACAAAGGGGCTCGGTGAATGAGTGTTGAACTCAAGCAAAACTAGCCAAGTGCCTAGGGCATGCAGTCGAAATTTACTGGGCTTAACTTAATTACTTTTAAATTGAGGAGAAGTCTGGACAAGGTTTATAAACTCAGTTGCTCACAGGCTATATAAATGAGTTAAACAAGTTAAGTTTGTTCCGTAACACTGCCCTATTGTTTTTGTTTTTAGTGATAGAATTTATTTGCATGTTAAACACACAGATGACTCTTCACAGGGAGCCAGGCAGTGTCCTGTGGCTTAGCCTCCCTGCTTATGATAAGGATGCAGATCTGAGCGCTGTCCCACCTTTGTGTCATTTTACCCCAGTAAGAGCCACTGTGGTCTTGAGCGGCTGCCCCACGGCTTAGTGTTTGAGGGACAGTGGTGAGACAGGGCGTCTGCCAAGCTGGAGGGCACGTGTGCCCTCAGGGACCCAGTCACATCCCTCATGGCCTCAGGCTGAGAGGTTGGGACCATTGAGTTGGACTCAGACAGTAAGAAATGTCCCTTTAATTCAGGTAAATACTTTCTTGTTCCTTCAGAACGTGATGTATTAAAAACACATGACACACATAGAGGTTCGCCATGTGGGATGCCTGGGCTGAAGGTACTTTGTAAGTGAGAAGCCAGAGAGGAGGCCTGGTCTGGGCACGCAGACTCACCAGCCGCCTGCTCAGGACAGGCGGCCACCAGCAGGCCAAGCCGTGCCCAGTGCCGGCCAGTTGTTGCCCTGGTGTGAACTCCACGCCCAGGCTTATCTAACTCTCCTGCTTCAAGTTGCTGGTAACTAATCCAGTGAAAAAGTCGTGCCTTGACAGTGTTCCCGAGGCCACAGTCCGGCTCCCCCTCTTGCGCTCCCCAGCCTCTCTGCCCGCCCCTCTTTTGGTGGGTGCAGTTTCGCACCTTGCTTACGGGCCGGGGTTGTCCTGCTTCCGCCCTAGGCTGACCCCTCTTTGCTGTCTCCACAGCTGTCCGGCAGCCGCCAGGATCTCATCCCCTCCAGCAGCCTGGGCAGCAACAAGGTCAGTGTGTCTAAGCGTGTCCTTTCCACGCAGGCCCCCACCCCACACCGCCCACTCCCCCTTGCACACCCAGGCGCCCCGACTCTTCCAGGCCATGTGAGGTTGGCTGGGAAGTGCTTGAGAGCCCATGCCAGTTAGAAGAAGGTGGACTACACCCACTGACTGCTCTCCCTTTTAGGGGCTAAGAAACAATTTTGCTGCCTAGGTTGATCATTTCTGTTTAAGAAACCCCTCCTGCTGGACTGTGGGTGCTCTGGGGTGGGTGCATGGCGGTGGTGGGACCTGATGGGGGGCGCCAAATGTTACCTCCATTAAAAAACTGAGAAATGTGTTTCCTGTTCCTATCAGAAAAAGAAACTTCAAATCACATTTTTAATACTAAGATATTGATGTGGTGATTGAAAGTTTACGGGAAATAAGAACATTATACGTAAAAGTAAATATTACTTGTCAGAGGAAAGAAAATAAGGAACGGTGATTTTGTGAGCTGGGATTAATTTATTTCCTTGGTTTTATAGCTTTTCCTGCTCAACGGGGTTTAGCGCGTGGGTTTTTCATCACTGTTTGAGGGGCCAGGCGCCCGAGGGTGGACGCTGGCCGGCCGTGGCATCTGTGAAAGCCGCGTGGGGTGCCGCGTGCTCCCTGTTACCGTTAATTATTCTGCAGTTTCTGTGTGTTTGAAATTTTCTTTATAAAAACCTACGGAAAAGAGCCGTGAGCTGCCGAGCCAGGCTCCCCGCCGAGGCCCAGGTCACCCGGCGCGGGCGGCCTCGCTGCATGGTCGCTGCGGGTGCCGGGGCCGCCGCCCTCCCGCGGCCGGGGCGTGGGGGCTCTGGGCGAGGCGGGTCGTCCCGCGGGAGCCTCTGAGCCCGCCGGGCTGTCGGTTTCAACCGTAAACACAGCGTTTTCCGCAGAACGTTCTGGCTGGACGCCGGGGACCCGTCTCTGCCCCGGGCCCCGGGGCCGCGGCCGCCCGGCGGGGGCGCCTCCCCTCGCCTCCCCTCCCGCTGCCCCGAGGAGCCCGCGGGGTGGGGTGGGCACCCCAGAGCGGCTCGGGCGGGAGGGGGAGGGGGAGGGGGGGAGGGGGGCGGGCCGGGAGGGGCCCGTTCGCGGCGGGGGGGGGGGGCGTCGCGCGGCCTCGGGAGACGCTGTCTGGCCCGGCTCGCGGGGGTTGGGGGGCGGCCGTGGACAGCTTGGCCTCGGGGCGCCGACGGGGACCCGCTCCCGCGCCTGAGGAGCCGCAGGGCTGGCGCGGAGCCGTGCGGGGAGAAGCGGGCCTGGGGGGGCCCCGCGGGGCGAGGTCGGAAGGGGCTCCCCGCTGAGCCTCTCGGTGTTGCGGGGTTCCGGCTCCTGTGAGCAGATGCCCTGCCTGAGGAGGCAGCCGAGTGTGGGCGGGGGAGCCCAGGCCTGCTCGCGCCGCGTTTGCTCTGGCGTGTGACAGACGTCCCTGAAAGACGTGTCCGTGGTTTCCTTTCCTTTCGGGCCGCCCGCCTCCGTCCGTCCGTCCGTCCTCAGAGATGCGGGGAGAGCTGACTCCCCGTCGGGCGCTCCTGCTGGGGGCGCAGCCCGCCCGCCACCAGGACCCCTGCCGCCGCCCCCCAAGGCAGCTTCTGCGCTGGCGGCCGCGCGCCTGCTGCACCCGGCTTTTGTGGACGGAACTTTGCCGTCAGCGTACGGTTCCCTTCCAGAGCGCCTCGCTGCCTGGGTCTGACACCACAAAGTGTTGACCTGTCGAAGGGACCGTCTTCTCCCGCAGCCTCTGCAGCGCGGGTTTGATCCCAGCCAACCCGCGAGGGTCCCTCATGGCGCGCAGACCTCTCCTGTCGCGCCCGCTGCTCCCCTCAGCGGTGGATTTTCAATCAGTCTGTCTGTTCTGCTCCCCGCTCTGTCTCTGGTGAATCCTCTCACCCTCCTGTGCATCTGGTCTGTACCCCAGCTCTTGTATGGATAAATAAATAAATCTTTCAAAAAAAAAAAAGGGACCATTTTCTAAATTCAGAAGGTTCTGGAATGTGAGGAGTTGTAACCAGTGGTTATGAAGTATGAATCCATAAATTGTGTGTAAATACATTACATACGTCAATACAGGAGCACTTTTCCTCAAAGCCGGGAGGGTGAGGGCCCTGGGCACTGGCTTCTGGGCTCCACAGGCCTTTGCCAACACGACTATCTTGGGGTCACATGCAAGACAGTCCAGTGTGGAGTCCAGTTTTGAACTTGGTGATGCTGACAATGTTCAGAGATGTGTTCTGAGGTAACAGAAGATGGCGATCACATTAGTTACTTTGCAGGCTTGTGTGGGCTGTGTCCGGCTTCTCCCTTCGCATCACTGTGTGTGCTGCTCCGTTCTTGACCGCCAGGTCCGAGCTACACATGATGGAATCTTTCCTGGGTGGTGCGTGGTGCGTGGTGCGTGGTGCGAACCCGTCTTTAGTTCTGGCCAACACTGAATATTCAGGTAGTTGAATGATGCTTAGAAGCAGGGAGCCCCTCTGGGACTGGTTCAGCACCGCCTTTCCCCCCTAGGTTTCCCAGGAGAAAGTTGGTTGGGGACAAAGTGAGTGAAGGTCGTGGCAGGGGGGCCGGGCCGGGCGTCCAGTGGGACAGGCTTTCCAAGGAGGTGAGAGGATGCTCAGAGATTCTGAACCATCTCACAGTTGACCTGAGGCTCAGGAAAGGTGGCCGCCCCCCCCCCCCCAACCCCAGAGGATCTTATCTTTGCTGCATGTAATCTAAAGATAAACTGAATTTGATTTACTACTCCCAACTTTTAAATTTACCTTTGGGCCTTAAGGAAACTGCTCTTGAGATTAGCTTTTCCATCAGAAATAAAACATCCCTGTTGCAGTGATGCAGCTTTTCCTGGGGGACGCTGGTCACAGTAAGGCTGCTTTTAATGGCTCTGGTGAAACAGCCCTCCGGCCGGGTGCCAGCAGGTAGCCGGTCTTCCCAGCTGGCTAGATTGTGAGACCTCACAGCACAGGCAGGACTGTCATCATAAGTGCTGGAATCGCTAGTGTCCTTTCAGGCAAAGTGGTGTTTTTCATACGTCAGTAAGACAGCGTGCCCGTCTTCCCACAGGAGTTTTTATGCAATCAAAAGCAGCCAAAGCCCTAACAGATATTCAGTCAACAAACCCGCATGCTGGTTTGGCTCCATTGTCTCCTTGAAAACTGCAGTGATTTAGTGTGGCCAAGTATGAGTCACTCCTTCAGCCGCATTAGAAGCCGCCCTGGGACCTGGTGTGTCACTTGCACTTCTCTTTATTTGCCTCCTTGTCACTTCCCTGAGAAAAAACAGACCTCTTTACGGGAAACTTGAATGTCGCGTGCGAGGTGCGGCCACGGCCACGGGAAGCCAGCAGGTGCGGCCAGACCCTTCCGCTGCTCAACACCCACCTTCCCACCCAGCAGAAGGCTGGTTTGGGAACAGCCTGACTCTCCTCCTGTGCCTTTCCCATGGGGGCTGATTCTGAAGTTTGAGAGACACTAAGACCCACATGGTGGGGTGGAGACCGCCGTGGCCAGAACTAAAGACGGGTTCGCACCACGCTCTGCCGTGTTGCAGCTGGGGTCAAAAGAGAAGTAAAGGCCCAGGGGTCCCGATTCCTTTATGTTCATGGGCCCAAAGTCGTCTCCTCCTGCAGCCCATTTACCTGGCGCTTCCTTCCTTCCTTCCCCCATTTCAGGGAAGGGGTGGCTCTGCAGCCCCAGGCTAAGGACATTTGCTGAACAGGAGACACTTATGGCCTTCCCTTGCCTGGGGGGTGGTGCGGGGAGGTGGCAGCTGCACCCGGAACCCAGGCTTCATGTCTGATGAGAGTGGACATGCGCCGCAGGATGGAAGGAGTCCAGGGGGTGAGTCCAGGGGAATCCTTCCAGATCTGGGGGCGTCAGCCAGAGGGAATTTGCTCGGTGAGTCCTCAGGACTGGAAACTCAGAGACGCCCACGACTTGTGATGACTCGTGGGCTTAACTGGAACGTGTCTTTAGTGCTTGTTAGTCATGGACTGTTCTAGAATTTTTGCTCTCGGGGCTCGTGTGTGGGTGGGTGTTTCTGGAGCCTTGGTGTTGTCCTGGGCCCAGGTAAGCATCCTTTCTACTCTGTGAGGACCATTTTTGTTTTCTGTGAACACTTTCACCACAGTTTAATTCATTTTCTTAATCTCACAGCACCAACTTTTGGCCTTGCCTTACTATTTATGCTGTTTCATTACTTGCCCTTATTTCTCTCTGCATTCCGTACACGTTGGTTTATATTGCTTTCACCGTCACGTGGAGAACATTTGCTGCTCTGATTTCTTGTTTGACTTGTGAGTCATAAGGTACCAGGAAAAAGGGGCAGAACAGCGGAACTTAAGACATCCCTGAGAAATGGCTAAGAGAGCCGTGTGGTGTGGAAGCAGCAGGGACACAGGAGGTAGGATGGAACTTGGAGGCTGTACGTGGTAACTGGAGGGTGTTCCGGCGAGGCGGCAGTGGCCTCAGGGAAACTGATACCATGAAGGCATTTCAGTCATCACAAGTGACATGTTATGTGCAGGAACAGAGCATTTTCAACATGTGGCCTTTTCCCATAAATATCTAAACTTTTTGGTAATTAATTTGAAATAAAAATGGCGGGGCTTGTCCTGTTGTTAATAGGGCCGGTGGGAAAGTCAACAGGACGTGTCGCAAATAGCCGCTGCCAGAGGAGCCGCGCCGGCTGACCCGTCCCCTCCCAGGCCCCCAAATGGCCAGTCCCTCGATCCAGGTAAGTCCTGCCCTAACTGTCAGTCACTGTCCAGGAATTTGAGCCTCTTTCTGGAAGAGCTTAAATGGGGTCTTCTGCCAGGCTACGGCGCTGGGTGGCTGGGCTGTCTTCCTGCTGCCGGGCCATGCTGCACGCTGACCGGGAATGTTGACTTGTCCCGCACCCCTAGGCTACGTCTGCAGCCCGACTCCATGCCTAGTGTTGGCTAAAGGGGTTTGTGCTTATGTCCAATGACAAAGGTCCTTCTTCCCGAGAAAGCCTTGACAGGCCGGTGTCGATCCCATAAAACACCTCAGGAGACGTTTTCTGCTCACCTTAAACGTTTTGCAGAATTTCCTGGTGACACTATCTGGGTCTAGAATTTTCTCTGTGGGAAGCTTTTAAATTATGACTTCAATTTCTTCTATGTAGAGTTGGGTTTTGTTTTTTTTTTTTGGGTCAGTTTCCATGAGCCAGGCTCTCAGGGAACTTTCTATCACAGTTCAGGTGCCTTTCCTACATGTTCCAGTGCTCCCTTTTTGCAGTATTTGTGGGGTCCGTTGTGATGTTCCCTTTTACTCTGACACAGATCTTTTTTTTCCCTTTCTGATTTCCTTGAATACTCTTGCCACAATTTTACCAGTTTTCTTAATCTCACAAAACCAACTTTTGGCTTTTAAAAAATTGTTTTGTTTCACTGCTTTTTCTTTTCTCTCTTTGCCTCTGAACCTTGCTGGCAGACATCGACCACACAGGCATCTCCTTGAACCCTGTGAAATCCTTGATGCCACAGATACAGATGCCAAAGCTCCTCAAGTCTCTCTTGCCCCTCCGTGACGAGAAGAAGGGCAAACAGCCATCGCCCTTTGCACATCAGGTACCAAGCAGCCGTGAGCCTTTTCCTAATAGATTGCTGGTGAGACTATGCTCCGAGTTAGCTGAGGCAGAATGCGAGGGCCAGCGCAAGGGGGAGGTGGGGGCTTCAGAACCGGGCTTTTAGGCCCAGTAAAAGCTTGCGATAATTTCTCCTCCACTCTCATCAGAGATAACAGAGCTGCTTAAACTTACTGACACTCTCCTCCTTGCTTTTAAAAAATGCCAAGTACACGACTAATGTGATTCATGGTAATATCACTTAGAGCAACAATAGTAAAATTTATGAAGGGCACTTAGTGGTGTTTGTGTATTGCCAAACAGCAAATGTAATTCTATTTTTAATTCTTGATTTCATTTCTTGCTTCAAACAGTTTGATATCATCACCGTCCTTCCCTCTCAACCCCTTGTTTCCTCTGCCGTGGTTTACTTGTTCTTTCACTTAGACTATTAAGAGTGATTGCTGGTCTTATTTCCCTTTTTTCTTAAAACCTTGTAACCAGCCTTAGAATAAGTTTTTGAGAAACATTAAAAGCTTTCCCAGACAATCAGGAAAATGTTCTTATGTGAGGGAGAAGGGTGAAGGGAGCTTCCTGGAGGTGTGAATTCAGCAGAAAATGATAAATGAGGATTTATTTATACTCATTCAAAAACACAAAAGAGAGTGCAAGTTCAGTTGTTGAAATAGCTCTTTGGCCATCAGCCTCTCCCATTTGCTTAGCATTCCAGTGGCAGCAATGCAGATGAGTCCTGTCTGAGACCGTCTAACTATTTAGAAGAGTTTTTGGAGGTTGTGAATGTGTATTCAAGGCTGATGTTACTCGTTTTCTAAGGCAGCTGTGCAGACATAGAGTTTTTCCTCTTAGCATTGTGCATCCACATGAGCATACACATACACAGAGTGGATAAAAAGTAAACTTTGAGATTTTGGAAATGTGTAAACCACACTTAGCTAGATACATAACAGTTGCTTGATAATTATGAACATGAATCTGTGACCATGTGAGCTAAAAAAAATAGCCAGTTTAATACTTAGCAGGGGTTGGAGTCAGCGAAAGTGGTTTTTCCAAGGGTATGTTCCTACCTGCCTCATTCTCTTCTAAACACCAGTGCTGCTGTGCAAAGTGTGATTCGTGGATTGTCTGTGTTAGAATTTTCATGTAGCTTTTAATTAAAATAGGTGTCAAAGGAAGCGTGGCCTGACCTCATCACCCGTACGTGGGGGCATCTCTGATGAATCCTTCTCACACTGAAGTTGGATGACCAAGGTTTTTTGGCTGCTTATTCAATAGAGACAGTTATCTAAGTTGAGGGAAATTGGAACAGCATTAAAGTCAATGAATCGTCCCCAAAACAGTTTTTTGAAACTACTTTGAGTTTTTTTTTTTTTTTTAATAGAGGCATGTTTATTTATTTATTTATTTATTTATTTATTTATTTTATTTGTTTGTCCGTTTGTTTATACATGCACTGGGTACAGTCAAGCGCGGGAGGGTGAGAGAATTCACCAGAGCCAGAGCAGGGAGCAGAGCAGGCAGAAGGACTGAAGTACACTGCTGAGGGGAGCAGCGGGCGGCAGGAGAGGTCTGCGCGCCATGTGGGACCCTCCTCTGGTGGCCGGGGAGCAGCCTGGGATCGAACCGGCGCCGCAGAGGCCGCGGGCAGCTTCGCAACCCAGCGCTCAACCTCTGCGCCACCAGGGAGGCCCGAGTTTTTTTTTTTTTTAAAGGTTTTTTTTTTTTTGGTAAGATTTTTTTTTTTTTTGTAAGATTTACTTATTTATTTATACAAAAACTGGGTACAGTCAGCAGCGTGAGAGGGTGAGAGAATTCACCAGAGCCAGAGCGGGGAGCAGAGCAGGCAGAAGGACCGAAGTACACTGCTGAGGGGAGCAGTGGGCGGCAGGAGAGGTCTGCGGGACCCTCCTCCAGTGGCCAGGGAGCAGCCGGGGATCGAACTGGTGCTGCAGAGGCTGCAGGTAGCTTCACAACCCAGCGTGCAACCACTGCGCCACTGGGGAGGCCCTACTTTGAGTTTTTGACGTCGAGTCGCCTGGCGCAGTAAGGAACCCCTCCCTGCAGTGCCAGTGAGCGGTGGCTCTTCCGGCTCGCGAGGGCACCGCGTGTCAGCGCAGCCCTGCTGGGGAGGGCCCCTGGAGACGTCCCGGTGGAGAGCCATGGCTTCGAAGTATTTTGAAGGCAGCTTAAGCAATATTTGTTCATTCAGTTAACTTTTTTTTTGAACAGAGGTTGGGAAAGTGGTCCCAGACAATTCATGTATCATAAGTAAGTGAAAATATAAATATGAAATCGGCTTTAATGAACATTGCCCAATGGTGGAGCTAAAACACTCCGGTAGGTTTGCAAACCCCCGACTCCACTCAGGGGGACTCCACTCCCCTTTCTCAAGGGCAGCAGGAGCCACTGTAGCCCACGCAGCCTCTGCCTTCGGCCTGGCTTCCCCGCTACCGCTCAGTCCTTCTCACTTGTCTTTTCTGGGACAATTTGTTTCCTCTTTCTTTTGAACCCTAACGCTGGGTAGTGTCGCACGGCTTCCTGGCAGTGCTTACACTGCTCTCCCCAAACCAGACATTGCCCCTAAGCCTGGCCTTGGAGCTCTAACTGCCTGTTCTCCTTTTTCATTCCTGCATCAGTTAGGCACTCACATGTCACACACCCCAGACATTACTGTTCGTTTCTGCTCATGGTCTGTTTATTCCCAACCACTTACCACCTACAGAAATGCACGCCCATCGGGGCCTCCCTGGTGGTGCAAGGGGTTAAGTGTCAACACTATGAAGCAATCTGCAGCTACTGCAGCACGAGTTTGATCCCCAGCCAGGGAGCTACCCATAGGACGCCGCAGACCTCTTCTGTCTCCCCGCTGCTCCCCTGAGCAGTGTGTTTCAGTCAGTCTGCCTGTTCTGCTCCCCACTCTCTCTGGTGACTCTCTCATCTGCACGCCCACCTGTCTGCTGAAACAGCCCTTCAGTAACGTGGGGGATGGCTTCTTAACCCAGTGGCTTCTAGCAGTCTTCACGCCTCACCTGTAGGCCTTCAACATTCCTGCTTGTTAGAACAATAAGCTCACCCTGTTCCCTGGAAAACCAGACTTGCTACCTCAAAGTGGAGGTTCCTTTTTTGATGGTCTACCCTGACCCTTCCTTGCGGACCTTCCAGATCCTCCAGCATAAAGGTCGACTGTCCCAACCACTCTGCTCCAGCTTTCTCTGCTGTTACCACAAGTTATGGGGAGGGAGGAGCCTCAGAAAGACCCTGTCATGCTCAGCTAGAGCCCAGGCTCCACGCCCATGGCCACGGCAGGGCAGTCCTTCCCAGCTGGCCCAGATTCTCCTCTCCAGGGAGATCGTGACGCCTCTGTTAGGTTCGTTATGGCGATGAGTGACATTTGTCCAAGGCCTTCCCTCGTTGGACGACTTAGAAAACCAAAAAGAGCTCATGTTGAGGAATGTTCTAAGCCATGCTGTTGGCTGCTGGCCTGGCAGCGGCATTGCCCTCCTCCCAGGAGTGCAGAGAAGCCCTCCCTATGTGTTGGTCCTGTTTTGTTTGCTGCTCACGCCTGTGAGTGCTTTCATATCCATATAACTAATTGTTAAATAATAAGCAGTATCGGACCAAGAAATGGTAGTTGTCAGGACATCAAAGCAGAGCCCAGAACAATAGAAATCTGCGCAGAACCCAAGAGAAATCTGGGCAGATTCCGCAGTGCAGGGAGGATGTGTTGCATTAACATTAGAAAAGGGCAGAGTCAAGGTAGATGGTAGCCCTGCTCCAGATGTGCACACATCCCCGGTGTGGACATCCAGAGACATGCAGGGTCACAAGCAGCCAAGCCTGGTAGCACCTCTTATTTCTACCCCACCCCAACTTTCTCCCTTCATTTTTTTAAAGATTTATTTATTTATGCATATAAGAACTGGGGTACAGGCCAGAAGCTTGGGGGGAGGGGGTGAGAAGATTCACCAGAGACAGAGTGGGGAACAGAACTGGCAGACTGACTGGAATACACTGCTGAGGGGAGCAGAGGGCGAGACAGGAGAGGTCTGTTGTGCTATGTGGGTTGCTCCCTGGCTGGCCGGGGATCTAACTTGTGCTGCAGAGGCTGCAGATTGCTTATAGGTTGCGTTTTAACCCCTTGTGCCACCAGGGAGGCCCTTCCTTCATTTTTAAAGCCATTTCTCATGTGCCTATCATGAAAGATACTGGAACTTTCTCCTTTTTGCTTTTGTCCTGTTCAGTTTGGAGACTTAAACTACTTGTCAGAAATAATCACAATCATAAAGCACCTTGCACTAACCCCCTGCACTCTGCCCCTCCCGTGAATCTCCCCAACCCTCTGCACTGCCCCCCCCACCCCCCATCTTTGACTACTGGAGTGGACCTCAATTATTGCACATGCTTCTGGATATACTACTACTAGAATCCATTGACCACTTGTAATTATTTAGGGAATACAGTCAGAAATGATTTATGAGGACGGATTAAGGGAGCTATTTATAGTTTGAGCAAACAGTGGTCAAGGCAGGGCAGGCATCCCCAGGGCAGCGGCACCCTGAGGTGGGTGGCAGGTGTCAGGACAGTCCCGCTGAAGTCACAGGGCGACAGAAAGGAAACCAACAGAGAGAGTGCAGCACTGGGTAGGGACAAGGGTTCGTTGGAGAGCAGGGCTCTAGAACACCCGGGGGTTCTGACATCTCTCTTTTTTAAAGACAGGAAGATTTTGAGGATATAAAAATGATCCAGATAAGAACAAGGAAGAGAAAGGTCTGGTGTCTACCAGTCATTGCCCATATTTTCTTTGTTAGATTAGATGGAAGGGAGGCAGAATTTGTGTAATGAGGGAACAATTATTATAAAAAAAACTTTTAATCAGAGTGTCCTTGACATTTTCAACAAGAATGTTCAATTCCCTCCCTCGAGTGAGGATACAAACACGAAACCACGTGAAACTCTAATGAAAAGATGAATGTTTATTAACTTGTACTTTGGATCCAACGGTTCTCAGATCATTATATTTTGGGCATTATATTTCAAAACTTGGGGAATATTCATGCATTTTGCCTGTAAGGTGGAAGTAAACAGTTTATCCTCAAGATTAAAAGCCACAGATTCTTACATTTTACAAAACCTTCAGGTTTGCGCATATTCATAAAGACGCAGGTTTCTCATTTTTATGGAGATTTGTTTTTGTTTGTAATCAATTTCTGTCTGAGTTCCAGAAGTGCAAAGATACTACAGTGAAAGAGGTGGCAGCTGACAAAATTGCTGGCTTTGACCTTCTGATGCGAGTTTAGTAACTAATCTGGAAAATAATGAACTGCAATTAATGAAATCTGCACTCATATTCAAGTGTGTTTCTCAGACAGCACATAAAATAATTGAAGGAACTTCCTGCTCTCTAATTAGTTAGATTGAATTAATTCGGCATAATAGCTTTTTTCATGTATCTAGAAGTTTGTGTTCAGAGGAAGCTGTTCGAGCACTTCCACCTTCGGGGCTCCTGCGGGGGGTTTCAGGAGTGCTGGTCAGATTCCATTCCCACCCCAGAGCGCTGCCCCGCCCCTGCCCGCCCCTCAGGGATGCCCTGGTAGCCAAGGGCCTTTCTCTCCATCTCAGCAGTGACCGGAGAGGAAGATGCCCCCACCTGTGAGTGTGCCCGCTCCCCTGGGGACTCTGCTGAGGGGCTGCTGTCCAGCCTACACCTTTCGCACCAGTGATTGTCCCACATATTAAGCGGGAGGGACAGACGGCCACTAGCTGTCTTGTGCATAAAGATGCTGCCTCCAGCGCATCTCACTTGGCCTCCCTTTATAAAGTGAGCCTGGAAACGCCTCTCTTGTGTCTGGGCTAAGGATGCCTCAGTCAGCTCAAACGAGAAGAAGGTAGTCCTGGCCAGCCAGCCTTCAGTTTTCCTATTTGGGTTCCTCAGGAAATAGGGTGTCTCCCCCTGTAGTTTAGTGCCCTCCACCCCCAGTGAGCATATCCATGTAATGGGGCTGTCCCTTCTTGAATGAGCCACAGGAGGTTGCCCAGGCCTCTGGAGACTTAAACAGTTCATGGCAAGTGATTTCTGTTCAGTTGCTCTGCGTGCAAACCCTCAGGCACTGTTACTTCTGTGAGGGGAGTCTCTTTCCCTTAGTTTTCCAGAATCCTGACATTTGCTGTCATCTGGGCCCCAGAAATGTGTCGACAGCATAGTGACACATTCAGAGATACAACTTGTCTTTGGAATCAGGCTTAGAAGCTGAAGTGAAAAATAATTCAGGTACGAAGCAGGACAGAGTCGGCTGAAGAGGCCTCAGCTTACCAGCCGTTTTCCAGAAATTAGCATCATAAACAGGATTCTCTAGACCAGGGTTGGCAGACTTTCTGGTAAAGGGCTGGAGAGTAAATACTGTATGCTTCACAGGTCATCCAAGTCTGTAAAACTAGCCTTAGATTCTAAATCAGTGGGCCCGGGCCCAGTTATGATCCAGTAAAACTTGATAATCCTGAAGTTTGAATTTCTTTTTTTTTTTTTTAAAGAAGATTTATTTATTTATGCATACGAGAGCTGGGGTACAGGCCAGAGATGTGGTGGGCGGTGAGAGGATTCACCAGAGACAGAGTGGGGAACAGAACAGGCAGACTGATGAAATACACTGCTGAGGGGAGCAGCGGGTGAGCCAGGAGAGGTCTGCTGCGCCATGTGGGTCTCTTCCTGGCCGGGGATAGAACTTGTGCTGCTGAGGCTGCGGATTGCTTCATAGTGCGGTGCTTAACCCCTTGCGCCACCAGGGAGGCCCTGAAGTTTGAATTTCATGTAATTTTCATATCACAAAGGAAAGACAAAATATAAAAACATTCTTAAAGGGATATCAAGCAGATGGTGAACTAGATTAAGATCCTTCCTAAAAGTTCCTCAATTCAAAAGTATTTTGTGTTTTAGGTCAAGGTTTATCTTCCTTATGGACACTTGAAAAGCTAATGACCTTCATTTTGGCTGAAGTGAATATGACATCCTCTTTTTAAAAGTATAAATTGTTTTCTTCACATAAATATTGAAGTAAGTTTTAACAATTTTTATGTGGATACTTTAAAATTAGCTAAATTCTAAAAGTCAGAGACTGAATCTTTTCTTGACAATTCCAGAAAATATTAGTATTTAAAATTCTCCACCTGTAGTCATAAATTAGACTAAATAATGAAATGGGAGACTGTTTAGATGGTCTTGTTCGCTTTTATCCACCATCAAGTCATTTACTTGATAAGAAATGGGCTTTTTAGTGGTTTTGTGTCATTAAAATTAAATCGGAAGATCCGATGTTTGGCCCTGAGTGTCTGTCTCTGACGCACGTACCCGCCCCACATCCCCAGGCATCTATTAATTTGAGCAAGCAAATTAATAGACGTTTTCTTACTTGGTAGGAAATGGAATTAACGTTGTATCCTGAACGGCTTTGGGCCTGATAAACACAAGTAGAAACTTTCGATCTTTAGATAAAATTGTTCATTGTTTTAAAAAGGTGCTGAGCCGACGGGAGTGCTTTATAAGACAACAGACAGGCTTCCGCGGCAGGGTGGCCATGGCCTGCCAGCCCCAGACACGCGCCTGCCCTTCCTAGGTGCCAGGTCGGGCGCACTGTGCAGGGTCTGCTGTGACAGGGTGCGGCTACCATGGGTCCTCTGCGGGTTTAGAAGTTCTGGTAGCCGCCTTGAGATAGAAGCAGCAGGTCAGGTTAATGTCACTCGTCGGCCTTACTTGGCCGAGTCTGTTCATCGTCATGTCCTTTCAACCTGGAGTCGTTACTCTAAAGCTGGTGGAGGTGGCCCCAAGCTTTCTTCCTCTGCTCAGCCCTTGAAGTCAGGTGTGCATCTTACATTTCTAGCACTTCTCCATTCAGTAGCTAAAGTCCCATCGGAAACACTTCATCTGCATTTAGAGTTCATAAAATTTGCAGTTGAAAATGGAGACCCGTATGCCCATGCTGTTTCAAACCTACTTCCAGGCACTTTAATTTTTTTTTTAAAGATTTGTTTATTTATACAAGAACTGGGGTACAGTCAGAGGTGCTGGAGGGTGAGAGAATTCACCAGAGACAGAGCAGGGAGCAGAACAGGCAGATGGACCGAAGACACTGCTGAGGGGAGCAGCGGGCGGCAGGAGAGGTCTGCCACGCCATGTGGGTATCTCCCTGGCCAGCCAGGAATCAAACCTGCGCTGCAGAGGCTGTGGACAGCTTCGCAGTGCTGCGCTCCACCCTGGGAGGCCCCACTTTAATTTTTAAAGGTTCCTACTATTAGTGAAAATACAGTAAATAAGAAATTCACTTCCTCGGTGACACCAGCCAGCTTGGAGGGGCCCCCAGGGCAGTGTGGAGGGCGCAGGCCGCTGAGCACCAAGGACCTGGCCTGGTCAGAGCAGAGCTGGGGTTTGTGTTTGAGAAGCAGCATCTTATGCTTGATTGTGATCTGAGGAGATCGCACAGGATTTAATTAAAAACAGCAAATGAATATTTGTGGCCTGAAGGAGTTGTGGGTGTGCTGTGGGGTTCAGCTGTCGGGGCACGAGCAGCACCCCACCCCCCGTTTCTGCTTCCTGCCAGCCGGGGTGCCACAGTGAGATTCTGGTCAGAGAAGCTTCTGTGACTGCCGTTTGGAGGGAGGTCTGAGGAGGCTAAGCCTGGAAGTTTCTCTTGAATGTGCTCACAAACCTCACGAGGGATCTCAGTCACCTTCCTGGGCTCAACACATTGCTGCCTGGATGCCTTGATCCGAAGGGGCACGCGGCAGGTGGAGTGCCAGGGGTAGGGGGCCTGGGAGGTGGGCAGCATGGGCCTCCCTGGAGGCCCAGCTTAGAGAACTGGGGTAGCTGGACCACCACCTTCCAGAGGTCGGCCCCAGAGTGACCAGTTTTGCACAGAGGATGGTGGATCCATTAATATATGTAGCACAGCCGTCAGGCACCATCACTCAGATACACCCTGTCCGGACCAGCCTGGGGAGCCAGAGGGAAAATCATGGGCACCCTTGGCACTGGGGCCGGCTGGGTGGCCGCCCCGATGGCAGATGGTGGCTAGAGCTGGGCCCTGTCCTCCTCAGCTCTGCCGGCCCCTTCATCCCGCCTGACCACTCACCTCTGATGAAGATAACCTTTGAAAAGCAGTTTTCTATTGATTAGGTTATCGCAGTCTTGATCTGGAGGCGATCGTACATGTCTGATGACACCCACGGCTTATTACTGTTGTCGGATCAAAGAGCAAGGGACAGTCGCAGGCCCGGCCCCTCAGCTCCCTCACCCCAGCAGTGAGACTGCGAAGGTCGGCAACTGGTTGTCTGTAGCAGAGAGTAAATCGTATGTCTCGTCCCACATTCCATCCTTGAGTTTAAATCACCGGGGTTAAACAAAAAGTGTGAGCATGATGTTAACTTAGGAATCATTACAAAACGAATTGGAAGAATTTGTCAAATTCATGGTAAGACACAATTATTAGAAAGGTTTATTCTTAAACAATAAAAAGTGCATCAGAAAATAAGATGTCGGGGCCTCCCCTGGTGGCGCAGCGGTTGAGCGCTGGGCTGCGAAGCTGCCCGCAGCCTCTGCAGACCAGGTTTGATCCCCGGCCACCGGCGAGGGTCCCACATGGCGCGCAGACCTCTCCTGCCGCCCGCTGCTCCCCTCAGCAGTGTGCTTCGGTCCTTCTGCCTGCTCTGCTCCCCTCTCTGGCTCTGGTGGATTCTCTCACCCTCCCGCGCTTCTGACTGTGCCCAGTGCTTGTGTAAATAAATAAATAAATCTTTAAAAAAAAAAAAAAAAGATGTCGGGGAGGTTTTCGAGCCAAGGGGTGGGTTTTAGCCTCACCTGCTGTCCTCCCCTTTACCCCCATTGGGATGTCTGACTTTCTCAGTTCTGTGGAAGTGCACACTCCCCTCTCCCGTCACGTGTGAGTCATCCATTTGTTCACTTACTTGTTATTCCTGAGCAAGCGCAGGCTGTTGTGTTAGGAAGGACAGAGATGAATGAGACCTGGTCCCGCCCTTCAAGGACGAGCAGTCGGGGTCCTCCTGGGCAGGGTGAGGGGCGTGTCCGAGGTGCTGGGCTGTGTGTCTGGGCCTGGCATTTCTATCTGCACTTCCGGAGGAGCGAGGGTGCCCGAGTGGAGACTCAAAAATAAATCAGATTCCGCGGTGGAACTTGACTCTAGGGGGAGGAGGTGTGAGGAAGGTTCTGGAAAAGCAGTGTGTTCGGAGTTCAGGGTGGGCTGCTAGGCCAAGCGAGGCAAGAGTGTGGGTCTCTGCCCTGCCGAGGCGGCGAGGCTGACTGCAGCTGGGGCCTTCCAGACCGCCTCCGTGTGTCATCGTGGGGCCCGGAGCCCGCGCGGGCCGTGGTGGGGGGGGCGACGTGAGGAGGCTGGTCATCCTCCCCCTGGACAGCCTGGGGGCATCACCGCTAGGTACCTCTCTGAGCCCGGCTCCAGTGGTGAGAAATGCAGATGATTATACTTAGGTTTGCTTGTCCCTTGGGGCTGCTCCTTAGTATTTATAGCTGCAAAATACTTTGCAGTCATTTTTATTAATAGTTACCAGATGTGTCGTAAGGATTAATGAACTTATGATCTGAAATGTTTTGAGCTGCTGAAATAGGAGGTGACTTGCCCGCCTGCACGGGGAGCTGAGAGCAGGTCTGTGCGCTCCGTGTGCACCTGGGCGTGTGTGTTGGTGTGAAGGGCAGAGGGCAGAGGGCACACTCAGGATTTCAGTGTATTTGTGGGTATTTTGGTTCCCTTGCTGGGTTTGTCTTGGGGCACAGCCAAATGTCAAAAGCTGAGGACCCCCATGTGCACAGGCGCTGGTGCCCACTCACACTGCTCCCCCAGCCGGCATCCCCGCTTCCTGGGAGCACCGTGGCCTGTGTCCGGCCTCTATGGCCCAGCGCCCGAGGCCAGCAGCCTCCCCCTGCTGTGGCTGGGGCTCTGGGCACCTGTGAGCAGGTCTCCCCAGCGGGTCTCCGGGGTTACGGATGCACCGTCTGTGAGGCGAGTTGCCACCACCACTTGCGCCCACGCGCGCCTGTCAGAGGAGCTCACGGGTCTCCCTCCCCGGGGCCTGGGGCAGCGTGAGCGGCTCCGTAGGGCAGAGGGGCGGCAGGGGCAGGTGAATGGAGGCTCGGCTCAGCCGCCCCTGCCTGCCTGCGCCCCACTCTGCTCTGGCCTCGCGGTGTCCTCCGCCTGGGCCCACTCATGCCGCCTCCGCCCCCGGTTCTCTCCAGCACCAGCGCAGTGTGACTCCCCCGCCTGCCCAAAGCCGATCCAAGTGACCCCCACTTCTGTGTCTGCGGCCCAGTTCCCCTGGGAGAGCAGACCCAGCTGCATGGAGTTGAGTGTGGGTGAGCGTCAGCACAGGCGCGGTGCTGATTTCAGCTGAGTTAGTCTCGTGTCGTGGGGCAGTCTGGATTCTGGGGTCCCCATGTCTCATTTCTCGGTATCCGAGGCCTCCCTTGGCGTCGTGGGCCGTGTCAGTAGGTTCTTGAAACTGTGACACTAGTTTGACCAGAGGCCTCCGCATCTCTCTGGGCTGTGGGGACCAGGAGGCCGTGGGAGCCTGCTCCGCAGGACGAGGCTCCCCCCGCACACACGGCTGGCCGGGCCCTGAGTGTTTCGGGCTTTCCCTCGTCAGGTGACACGCAGTGACTTGGAGCGAAGGTGGATTCGAGGCCGCCGGGCAGGGACACCCAGCGCAGCCTCCCCGGGCTCACCTCCCGGGGCCCCCAGCTCCGTGCCGGTCGGTGCGGAGCTCTGGGGTCTGTTCTGGCCCGTCCCTCACATCCCCCCCGTTCGCTTGTCTCCTCAGCCCGTGCCCCGGATCACGGTGCAGCCGGCCCTCCCGGATGTGGGGGTGACAAGGATGGCGGAGGTGAGTCGCTGCGAGCAGGGCGCCTGCCGCGGCTGCCCCACATCGGGGTGGCCCGGGCTATACTTGGCGCACCCACACCCTCGGCTTTTTATTTTAGCCTCCCCGTGTGGATAATTAACTGCAATGTGGGTCACCGTCTCTCCCTGTTTTCCTTGTTGCACTTGGCTATTTCCAACTTGTTAATCATATGATTGCTGAACGCTTAGGTGCTCGGCTGCTAATGTCGGCGGCTGCTCTAATAGCCCGCTGCTCGGCAAGGGCGATTTCTATAAACAGAACAATCTCCTTATTCTGAGTGTTTGCTTAATTCTCAGTTTTACATTTCATTCTGATTCATGATATCAGCGTGAAAAGACTAATGCTAAGCTGGGGAGAAAATAGTCTCTCATGATCTCCCACAGATCAACAGCACTTCTGATCTTATGAATAGCAAATCTATTTTCTCCCACGGCGCCTTCATTCTCTCCGGAGACGCCGCCACGTCTTCCTGGGGAGATGTTATTTATGAAAACAACAGCCCCCAAAAGGCCAAATAGTCTGGAAGACGGTTCAGACTTCCGTGAAGTCCCCCTTCTCCTTCCTGTGGGGTGTTCACGGCAGCCCCCCAAGGCAGCTGGGGCCCAGGCCAGTGGGACACCCCACGCCAGCCCCGCGGAGGGCCTGCCCGAGGGGCGCACTGCTCCGGGCTGGGCCTCGCTCAGTCGGGGCCCTCGTGGAAGTCTCTGGAAATGTCAGTGGTCAGGGTGTGAGCTGAGCGTGGCAACCAGGGCTCTGCTCCTGGACGCCGTGTCCCGCATGCCTGCGGCTGAGTCCGGGCGGCCGCCGCGGGGCTTGGGGAGGCGCTGCCTGGCGCTGGCCCAGAGGGAGGCCGCAGCCACTGCCGCTCGGGCTCTCCCTCGCCCCGTGCCCTGGCTGGCCCCTGGCTTCGCAGGCCCCCGGCTGAGGTGAGGCCTTCAGCAGCCCGCTGCTGGGCCATGTGGTGAAAGCCCGCGGGTGCGGCACTGGAATGGAGGCGCGGCGGGGCCCGGCCGCATGGGCCCTTGGCGGCAGCTGCCATCTGGCCACGGGGGACGCGCCCAGAGGGGCCGGGCCACGCCCCATGTCTGGCAGGGCCGTGGCTGTTGTTCAGATGTTCTTGGGCTTGTGTTTGTTTTCTTCCCCACTCGGCCAGTGCTGGTGGAGATAAAGTAGAGAAGAATAAATAAACCACGCGCACGCTGCAAAAGACAAATGATTGAAGGGTTGCCTAATCTTTTAGAGTATTTATGCCAGTGACAGTTATTGATCTATTGGATTTCGCAAATTTTGCAGCCTAGAGATCCATCACAAAAATGGGCCGTTAATCTCAAGAGGTGCCGTTCATGCCGTACCCTGGAAGTGTGCCTGTGGCAAGGGAGGGCCCCCCGAGACAGGAGCATAGATGACAGTGCACGTGAAAATGCGTGATTTATCACACTGCGGAGTTAAGCCAAGTAACTGTAAGAGACTTATAGATCTCGGCTGTTTCCCAGTTCAAATAAATCCTGTATTTCAAATGGAAAACGGCCATTCCTGGAATATAAATAATCTTTCCGTAAATATTGGAAAGCATATTTCTTTCTGTGACCGGCGCCCGCGCGCGGCCCCCAGGCCGCCTCCCGTCCTCGCCACGCCTCCCCCCGTCCTCCGGAAGCGAAACAGACAGATCTGCCACGTTCTCCGGCGGACGGGGGCTCTCAAGGGAGGACCCCCCGCGGGTCCCCTGGACGGTGGCATTGGGACGGCGGTGCTGCCGTCACCCCCGCGAGAGGGGCCCTGTGTCTGCCGGGGTGACTCAGACGCAGTGACGTGGGAGCCGAAACAGCTGGCAGCTCCCACCCCGGCTCCTCCCTGGGGCTGGCTGCCTCCTGGCCGGTGCCCCTGGGGCCAGGCCCCGACCCTGCCCGCCCCGCCTCCAGCAGCAGCCTCTGTCCCCCCCCCCCCCCGCACTCCCCAACCCCCGTACCCCTGCCTCCAGCAGGACAAGCAGTCCCGCGTCAGGGATGGAAGGGCCTCAGAGCTTCCGGGCTCCCCAAATCTCCATGTGGTCACCCACCGGAAGCTTCCAGGCCCCCTCCGTTGGGGTGACGTGGGGCTTCGTTAACAGACACGAGTGATCAAGTCGCTGGTGGTCAGGCTCTGAGTGTGTCCTGCCTGTTCCTTCTGGAGGTCGAGGCTGGGATGGGAAGCCCCAGCCCTCGCTCACGGTCACAAACTGCCCCATTTCATCACCTCTGGTGCCCACCGCACCCTGCGACTGCTCAGGACGCCCCGTGGCTCTTGTCCCGGAGGAGGGTACCGGGGTTTTGTGCGCCGTGTGCCAGGAACGGGATGAGGCCACAGGATCCTCACTGTCGCTCACGGCACCACAGCGGCCTCTGAAACGGCTGTTGGCATGAAAGGGATGCCCGGGTCTCGCCCGCCTCTCAGCAGGGTGCAGCCAGTGCCTGTTTGAGGTGCAGCCAGTGCCTGTTTGAGGTGCAGCCAGTGCCTGTTTGAGGTGCGGTGACCCCAGCGTCTGGCGCCCGAGTTGGTCGTGTGGGGGCCCGTCCTCCTCACTGTGGCCGCTGTGTGCCGCAGCTGCCACCCAGACCCGCCCGCTGCTTGGGAACGCGCCCCTCGCGGCGAGCTCTGACCCGTGTCTCCCCGTCTCGCTGCAGGCTCCCGGGACGCGCGCGGGGACGGCGGGGGGCCCGGAGGTGACTGCGCAGACCACCCCGGGGACGAGGGTGCATGACAGACCAGCCAAGGGGCCTTTCCAGCTACCTGTGGCCACCACCTCGCAGACTCCGGACGGTCCGGACGGGCCCCCCAGCCCGCTGAGCGAGGCCTCCAGCGGGTACTTCTCCCACAGCGTGTCCACCGCCACCCTGTCAGACGCCTCCGCTCCCGGCCTGGACGCCGCGGCCCAGACTCCAGGCTCGCCCCCTCCGGCCCTCTACCTGGTCACCCCCGAGGCCGAGCTCCCGCCTCCGCCCGCTGCCTCCTGCGCCGACACAGGCCCTGCCGCCCAGCTGCCTGCGCTGCCTCGGCCAGCTGCTCGCGGTGGTGGCCACGGTGCGCCCGAGGCCAGGGACGTTTCCTCGGAGAGGCAGGACCGGGACCTGGCAAGCGCTTCCCCGACTCTTCCCCGACCCCCCGCTGCCTCCCAGGAGCCCCCCAGTCAGCAGAACGGGGGCCACGTGTCCCCCGCCGCCCAGCAGCTCGGCCGGCCCAAGGACCAGGCGCCGCTGGCCGGCAGCTGCGAGCCAGACGCCAGCAAAGCACAGCGGCCCCCAGACCCCCTGCCTCTGTCGGCCTCTTCAGCCCCTCCCTTCCGCGTCCAGAAGGTGCGAACCTCCTCTGAGCTCAAGTCGTTCTCCCGCATGCTGGGCGGAGACCCCAGCTGCCCCGCCGGCGCTGAGGGGGCCCCCCTGGCCTTGGCAGGGCCAGGCGACGGCTGCTCCGAGGGCCAGGCCCTGGGGAAGCTGGACGTTTCCTCGGATTCTGAAGAAGCCAGCGAGGTCCCAGAGTGGCTCAAGGAGGGCGAGTACGTTACCGTGGGCACCAGCAAAACGGGCATCGTGAGGTACGTCGGGCCGACCGACTTCCAGGAGGGCACGTGGATTGGAGTGGAGCTGGACCTGCCTGCAGGTGAGGGCCGCTCGGGGCAGGCTTCTGGCCCTGGAGGCGGCGTCCGAGCTCCGGGCCCCAGGGAGGTGCCGGTCCTCCCCGGTGGCCTCGGGCGCTCGGCCTGACCGCTCTGAGCCTCCGCGTCGCCGAGGTTCAAAACTAGACATTTCCACGCCCCGAGAAGCCCTACGCGTGGTAAAGCCAGAAATTTTAACTCCCCTTTTTTTTAACCTCCAGAAATTTCTGAGAAAGCCCAACACTAGTTGCAAGCTGCTGTAAGCTTAAAGGCCCCCCCCCCCCCCCCCGCCCCCTGCACAGCCACGGGCGTCTCTGCACTTGACGCGGGGCTGCTGGGTGCGAGCTCCAGGGTCCCTGCGGTGCCGCGTGTGGCGGCCGCCCCCGGAGGTCGCCCGGAGCCTGGTGGAGGACAGTGAGCCTGGGCCCAGCGCTCCTGGCGGGAAGTGGGGAGCCGGTGGGGGAGCCCCACGAGACCTCAGGTCCTCCCTTCTTCCCCCTCCCAGCTCTGGGACGCCTCCGCTCCGCCACAGTCAGTCTTTAAAAATGATTTTGGCAAAGACCGTCCTAAAATCGAGGCGGTTGGCGAAGATGACGGGAGCGCAGGCTGGGGTGCTTTTTAAATCCCCGCCCCGGCCATGCCGGGCGTTAGGAGCTTCTGTCGGCTGTGGCCGGAGCATCCAAGGGGTGGGGCTGGCGGCGGCAGCTCGGCCAGCAGGTCACCAAGCAGCTGCCCCGGCCGGCGGCTGTTCCAGACTCCGGGGACTTGAGGCGCGCCCAGCGCACCCGCTGGCTTCGGGCACCCGCGGGAGCGACGCTCCCGGTGACGGTGCGACCACGCGTGGGAGTCAGGCCTGTGGGACAGAGCGGGTGGGCCGGGCGGGTGGAGGCGGGCGCGGGTCCGCAGGTCTGCGGGAGGTGGAGGGGCTGGGGCGGGGGCAGCGGGCGGGCGCTGCCGAGGGCCGGAGGGGCGGGCCGGGCCCCCTCAAGCCGGCCAGGACAGTGGGAGGAGAGGCTGGGGGCCCCCTGGGGTGAGGCTGGACTTGGGCGCAAGACACACTCGGGAGGCTGCTGAGCCTGCAGGTGGGGGGAGAGTGGGCGGGAGTGGGGGCGGGAGGCCCTCAGGGAGCCCCGGGGCCAGGCTGGGCACAGAGGGGCGGGGGGGACGCCTGTGTGCAGGCCGGGGGCCCTGGGCCTGCTGCCCGCCGGCGGCGGGTGTCGCCCTGTGGCCTTTGGCTCCCACCCCAGCCCGCTCCCCGGGAGGCCGGCTTTTGGGGGTCAGGGTGGTGCTCCCTCTCCCCTCACCCCTCCGCCCCCCAGCCCTGGGCCTCCTCCTGCCTCTGACCATGTCCTGGTCACTGTCGCGGGGACACGGCCTTGGTGACCTCGGGCTCGCGGGAGGCGGCAGTGGGGACAGTGCAGGGCGCCCCTCGGGCCTCCGCCCCGCCCGGCCACTGGGTCCTGCCCGGCCCCTCCCGCCCCCGGCCCCCCAAGGCCTGCTCCCCCCGCCCCCGGCCCCCCAAGGACTGCTCCCCCCGCCCCCCCGCACCCCTCCCCGCGCCTGCCCCCCGCCCCCCCCCCGCGCCCGCCCCCCTCCTCCGCGCCTGCCGGGGTCGGGGCTGCCCGGCCCGGCCCCGCCCGACGCGCTGTCTCCCCCAGGCAGGAACGACGGCTCGGTCGGCGGGAGGACGTACTTCAGGTGCCCGCCGGGCCACGGGCTGCTGGTGCGGCCGGGCCGGGTGCGGCGCGCGGGGGGCGCGGGCCGGCGGCGGGGCGCCGCTCCCCGGCCGCAGGGCGCCCCCCTGTCGGGCTCGGCCTCCAGCCTGGCCTCGCTGACCGCCGCGCTGGCCCCCGCCGACCGCAGCCCGCGGCGCCCCGAGAACCGCAAGTCCTGGGCCAGCTGAGCCGCCGCCGTGGGACCTCGACCGCCCGCCCGCCCCGGCGCCCCCGGACTCCCCCGGGCCCCCCCGGGCCCCCCGGCACCCCCGGGCCCCGGCCGCGGCGGGCGCTGCGAGAACGCGTGTCCCGGGCTCCGCGGGGCCGAGGGGGCCTCGTGCGGACAGGCCCGGGCGCCCCCCCGGCCCGGCCCCAGCTGTGGCTGCTCCCGGCCTGACGCCCCCGCCCGCCCGGGGGGCCGACCCCCAAGTGTTCCCCCGCGCCCGCCGGCAGGGGCGTGGGGCGTATTTATTTATATTTATTTTTTCAAATTCGGGGATCTCCCCGCGAGCCACAATCGCGCGCCGGGGCCGCGGCCGGCCCCCCCCCCGCCCCCCCCCCCCGCGGATCCGCGCCCCAGGACAGGGGCGCTCGGCTCCGGACGGGCCTTGGACCAGCCTCACCCCAGGGCCTGCCTCGGCCCGACTCGGCCCTGGGGCTGGCGGCAGAGGGGGGGGCGGGGGGACCCCTCGTAACAGCTGCGGGGCGGGGGGCGCGGGCCCGCGAGTTTCCTTCGCGCCCGGACTATGAAAAGCGCCCACTTTCTTGGGAGTCTGTCCAGGGAGCTGTGGGGGGCGGGGGCCCAGTGGGAAGCAGCGCCTGGGGACACCCCACGGTGCCCGCGCCCTTCTGCTGCCCATGGGCGGCCCGGCCCACGGGCCCAGCCCGCCCCCGGGCGCCGCCTGCCCGCCCCGCCCCTGCCGGCTGTGGGCGCTGGGGGGCGGCCCCCGCGCCCCCGGCCCCGGCCCCGGCCCCGGCCCGCAGGGCCCCGCCGCGCCGGCTCGCGCCCAGGTAGGTGCCCGTCTGTCTCCCCGGCGGCCCGGCCGCGCTGGGCTTCCGTGCTCAGCGGCCCCGCTGGGCCGCGCCCCTCCAGAGGGCCCGGGGCGCCCGCTTTTCTGCCAAACTCGGGGCTCAGCTGCCCGGTTGCCCCTGGGGCTGGGCTCGTTGCAGCTCCGGGGCCCGAGCCCCTGGGCGGCCCGCCGGGGCAGAAGCCCGTCCGCCCCGGGAAGGGCCCCGCGGGGCGCGGCGCGTGTCCCGGCCCTGCAGCCTGTGGAGCGGGGGCCGGGCCTGGGCGGGCGCGGCGCTGCCCCCGGGCTGGAGGGGGGGGCCAGGCCGGCGGCCCTGGGCGGGAGGGGGAGCCCGCGGGGCGCGGGGTCACCCGAGAGCCCCTGGCGGCGAGGGGGGTCCGCCCGGGCGGGGCCCTCCGGGGCTCCTGGTGACGCCGCGCCCCGTGCCCTGCCGGCCCGCGGGGCGGGAGCCGCATTAGCCGGACCCTTGGGTGCGGCCGGGCCCGGGGCTCCGCAGGCCTCTGCCTGCGCCCCACTGTCTCCCCCCCACCCCCCCACCCCGCTCGACGCCGCGGGGAGCCCCCGGGAGCCCCGCTGCCGGCGCCCACAGGCCCCCCCTCCGCCCGGACCCGGGTCCGCACTGCGGCCTCTGCGCCTGCGGGGGAGGCCTGGGCGTGGGGTTCGCCCGTAAGAAGGGGTCCCCGTGGGGAGCATCTTCGTTCACGGCACGTGAAGGGGGCGCCCGAGGAGCCCGGGCGAGCCCGCCGCCACCCGCGCACCCGGCGCCTCAATAAAGCCGCTCTCCGCCCGCCCGCGCCCGGCTCTTGCTTTCCCGCCCGGCCGGGGTGTGCGCGGCAGAACTGGGGGCCCCGCGAGTCCCGGGCCTTGCGCCCCTTCCTGGAGCCCGCGGCGCAAGGAAATCGGGGCTCTGGCTCTGTGGGAACGCCCCACCCTCAGCCCCGGCCCCCTGGCCCCCGCGATCCCCTCAGCTGCGGGGCAGACGTCTGTGGCGGGCGGGGCCCCGGGCGCCCAGCGTCTGAGGGAGCCGGACTCTGCGGGCCTCGCCGGGCCTCGGCCGGCGTCCAGTGGGCTCGCGGGGGGCGCAGCTGTGGGGGCCCCTCCGCGCGCCTCTGGGCCTTGCTCGGGCTCCTCACACCCGGGCCGAACGGGCCTGCGGGGCGCGCCCAGGGCCGCGCCTGTGACCCCGAGAGGCCTGTGTGCCGCGGTGGGGGGCCCAGGGCGCCCCGGGGCCCGGAGGCCTGTGTGAAGAGGTGGGGGCCCAGGGCGCCCCTGGGGGCCTGTGTGAAGAGGTGGGGGGCCCAGGGCGCCCCGGGAGGCCTGTGTGAAGAGGTGGGGGGCCCAGGGCGCCCTGTGTGAAGAGGTGGGGGCCCAGGGCACCCCGGGAGGCCTGTGTGAAGAGGTGGGGGGCCCAGGGCACCCCGGGAGGCCTGTGTGAAGAGGTGGGGGGCCCAGGGCGCCCCGGGGGGCCTGTGTGAAGAGGTGGGGGGCCCAGGGCGCCCTGTGTGAAGAGGTGGGGGCCCAGGGCGCCCCGGGGCCCAGAGGCCTGTGTGCTGCGGTGGCCGCACTCGCTTCCTCCCGCCCTGGCCATGGGTCTCCCTGCACTGAGGACGCCCGGGGTGCGCTCCGCCCTCCGCCCTCCAACCTCCGCCCTCCGCCCTCCGCCCTCCGCCCTCGGGCCTGCGCTGCGGGGAGCCCTCCGGGCGGGGAGTCAGCCCAGCAGAGCGCCTTGGGGCCCGGACACGAGGTGAGGGTGGTGTCGGGCACGCAGGGCCGAGCGGGGGCGCCATCTTGGCCCGCGCTGTGCCCGGGGCGGCCCCTCTCGCGCGCCGGGGCCGGCTGGTGACGGCCCGTGTGTCTCGGGAGCACCGGACGCCCCGACCCTGCCCCGGCGCCTGCGGCTCCCGGGAAGGCGGCCCAGAGCTCAGGGGGCCGGGCGGGGGGGGGGGGGGGTCGGGGCTCCTGGGCGTCCAGTTTCTTTTCGAAGCGAGGCGTGAACGCGCCGTGTTGGTGCCTGACCCCCCCCCCCCACCTTGGCCGCGGGCCGGGCCCGGGTTTGCCGTGACTGCTTCGTCAGCTCAGCCCCGTTCCTGCTTCACCCGGACGTGACGCCCAGGGGCGGCCATTCCCGGTCCCCGCCGGGCGCCCCGCCTGCAGGTCCTCGGGCGCCCCCCAAGGCCCCCTCCTCCCGTGAAGCCCCCTCGCCCGCGGCTGGGGGGCGGGGGGCGCTTTCTCAGTGGCCGTCACGCGGGGCCCCGACGTCTCCGCAGGGCCCGGGGCGCCGCCCGCCCGCCCACCCGCCGGGGCCGAAGCCAAAGAAACGCCGCAGCCTTTGTCGAGTTATACGTTTTATTCTCTAGTAGGTACAATACTAAAATAAACACAAATTAAAAAAAAGTTTTATTAAAACAAAACTGTACAAAAAAGCGGTATCCTACACTTTGTTACAGAACAGTCTACTGTCCAAAGGCACTAATCAGAATAGGAGACAACGACACCGACTCCGCGACTACTCGACGCCACACAGGGCCGCGCCCGGCGAGGTGCAGCGTCGCCCTCCCGCGCCCGGAGCTGTCTGGCCTCGCGGGCCTCCGGCCGCCGCGCCGCCCCCGACCCGCTCGCGTTAGCACCGGGAAAGTGGGTTCCGAGACGCCCGGGCCGGGCCGGCATCTTGTAACCTGATCAGAAAAAGGCGGCAACTTCCCGGAGGAAGCTGCGGGCCGGGGGCGGCCACCCGCGGGGCCCGCGCCCCCCGCGCCCCTCACCCCGCCGCCCCAGACAGCTCCGGAAGCTCCGCGCTCGAGCGGGCGCCGGCCCCGGGAAGGGCGATGCTGCAGCCGCCCGAACAGGGTCACACGCACAGAGACAGACAGCGTCGGTGGGGACAGAACAACAGACACGGGGGGAATCAAGTCTCTTCTCACAGCTTCCTACACTACATCCTCCTTCTGCTTAGCAGAAAATTGTACGTACACAAAAATACAAATACACGGTTTTGTAGAACAGTCTGATTTTAATATATTTATATATATTTATATTTATACGAGTGGCAGGTTAGTTCATTATATAGAGCTTTTTGCACTTTTGGCTCATATGCAACAAGGCTTATAAATTCAGCTTTAGCTTTCATTCAGGTTTTATAGCTTTTGAACAATTGTTTTCACATTTAAAGCAGCATCCAATTTGCACTAGGAGTCTGTGGTGCTTCTAGGGGGGCCGGCGGACGTACATTCCAGTGTGTGGCGAGGCCGGGCGGCTACGGGGCGGCGGTGACCGAGGAGACCCTTGAGGTAGACCAGACACCTCACAGCAGACAGACGGGGCGGCTCCCGGCGCGGGCGCGGGCCGGGACGAGACTGGGCGCGAGGCCCGCACACACGGCGGCCGGGGCGGCCAGGGGCGCCTGGGCCTGGGCCTGGCCGGCGGGGACCCGCGCCCGCCGCAGACACGCACGGATTTGGTGATGCTGAGCCGGGCACCCCCGCCAGCCGCGCCCTCACGCCGACCCTGCAGGCCCGACTCGCCGCGGGCGCCCCGGCCCGGCCGGCCCGGCGGCCAGAGCGGCCAGAAGGGCTGACGCTGCCCGAGGCGCTTACATTCATCTCAGTGACGCGGGGTGGGGGTGGGGGTGGGGGCGGGGGGAGCCCGCCTGGGGCGTCTGGAGAAGGGGGAGGGTGCGGGTGCGCCAGAGGAGCCCAGCCTGGCCCCTGGGCACTTGCCCCCCGCCCCCCCCCCCCCCCCCCCCGCGAGGCCGGGCGGGCGATCACACGGTCTGAAGGAAACTGGATCATCAATGAAAATAAAGTGCCTGGGTGGGGGATCGCTCCGTTTTGCAAAACCAACGCCCGCGGTCACGAGCCAACCCCCCCCCACCCCATGGACACGAGGGGCGGGGTCGCCCCCCAAGGGGAGCCAGCAGGGACCTGCACTCTCACAGACACCCCCCACTGACCTTGCTCCAGCCCCACCAGGGAGGCCCCGCGAGCCCTCTGCGCAGACTCCCTGGCCCCTCAAGACCCTCTCTGGCTTCTGGGGAGCCCCTGGCCCCCCCAGCTGCTGCCCCAGGCCGGCGGCTCCCTCTTCTCTCAGTAGCTAGACTGGGCTAAGCAGGCTCCTGAACCAAGACCATGACCCCCTCAACAGAAACACCCCAAAAAGCAAGCACGGCAGAGTGACAAAGCCCGCGCCTGGGCTCGCGCGGCGGGTCCGGGGCTGAAGCTCGGGTCCCGGGGCTGAAGCTCGGTAGGCACTTAAACAACAGGAAGGGAGAATCCGCGGCAGCTGCACGCCCGGGCCACGCCGGCCGCCAGGGAAGGGAGCCCGGGTCGGAGAAGGCTGTGGGCTCTTCCCAGGCAGGCAGCGGGGATGTTCTTGGCACCCTCTGCAGGGGCGCCGCAGGGGTGGGGCGGGCGGCCCTGGCCCTGGCTTCCCGCGGTTCTGCAGACCAGGCCGGGGCGGGGCGGCCACGGGTGGGCCGCGGCGCGGGCAGCATCCCTGCGAGGAAGCGACTCGGCGCAGCCGAGGCGGCCCTGGGGGGGGGGGTTCCCACGAAACCAAAGCGCAACCCAGGGAAGCCCTGCGGGAGCTGCCCCCCCGCGGGCCACCGAGGCGGCTCTGAAATGTGGTTTTTGAGGCAAAGGACAACCAGGAACGGCGCTCCCGGCCAGCGACGCCCCAGAGCTTCCCTGGGTCCCCGCGGACACCGGCCCACCCTCTGCCCCGCACGCAAGCCCGGGCTCGCTGCCTTCGGCGAGGCCACGCGGAACAGGCCCCTCCGGCTCCGGCTCCGGCTCCGGCTCCGGCTCCGGCTCCGGCTCCGGCCGGCTGCGGCCAGAGAGGGAGAGGCGCCTGCCCGAGGCCAGCCCCGAAGCGGGTCACGGGAAGGGAGCGGTGTCCCGCCTGGCGGAGGACGGCCCGGTCTGCACCTCCACGGTGCCCAACCGCCTGGGGGCGCCAAGTCGGGGTCCACGCTGGAAGGGGGGCGCGCAGGCGCCACCTCTTCAGGGAGGGTGGGGAGTACATGGTCAGACCCCACGGGCCAGCTGCACAACAGGCTGCCCCGCCAGGCACCGCCAGCCCCAGCCGCACCCCCGGCCTGGATCTGGGTGGCTGCCGCTCGCTGGGCTTTAAGCTCCCCTGACAGAACCGTCACACTCCCTGCCACCATGCCAGGGAGACCCGGGGTCTGCCGGGAGCCTCGGCGGGACAGCAGCACACGCCGGAGCGGCTGAGCAAGACGCTGGGAAACAGCAGCACGCCTGAGCGACGGGCCCTGGGAAAACACTAGCGGAGCTGAGCAGGGAGGAAGCAGGATGGGTGGGGAGTTCGACGCGCTCCCTCAGCTCCCCAGTGGGTTCCAGGTCTCCTCAGAACCCGCCTGGGCCACCGGGTTTCCCCCAGGGCAAGGCCAGGCCTTGGCACGGCGCTCAAGCCCAGGGACTCAGGACAGGCCGCCGGGTCTCACTGCCCGCCCTTCACCATCGCGGACCGGGTCCAGGGGAGGCAACCCGGGGCGGGAGAGGTGGGGGCGCAGGGAGAGGCACCACGTGTGCGTGGGGACTGAGCGCTGCCCCCAGGCCAGGGGCAGGCCTGAGGCTTCTCTCTGGCACAGCGACTCCAAGTGCTTCTCGACTCATGCTCGGCGCAGGCGCATCACTTCTGCTGTTCTCCTCCCAAAGACAAGTCATTCCTGGGGAAGCGCGCCTCGAGTTTCACTGATCTGGGGGAGCGGCTTGCTTTTGCTAGGGCAAGGGCGGGGGCTGCTGGTGGTACAGGAATACGGGGTGCAGGGTTTCTCTCACCAAAGTGGCCTCTGGAAACTTCTGGGGCACGGAAGGTGTCTTGCCAGGTCTGGATCTTGAGCTAAAAATCGAATACTTTGATCCCCAAAACTGACGGTTAGGAGGTTTTACCTGCAGTGCTAATTCTGTTTTCTCGGAACGGGAGCAGACAGTCCACCTCTGCCGGCTGGGCCACCGCACGTCCCCGCAAGCGCACCGTCAGCTCGTCTGCCCCATGCTCAGAACTGCTGCTCTTCGGAGTCTCAGTTCCGGAGAAACAGGGAACGTTCCGCAGTGGGGACACGAGGGTGGGATCCCCTCCTTTGGAGCCTTAAACCCGCAATCATGCCAAGGGCCAGAAGCCCCACAGGACCCCATAGGAACCCTCCCAAGCAGGCTCGTGGGTCTCTGGAAAGCAGCCACAGGGTGGGCGCCAGAAAGTTGCCTTTCGCGCTGAGAAGCGGCGCAGCTCGCAGTAAAAGCCTCTCACAGCCTCGCTTTCCTAACGCAGCCCAAGGGCCACACACAAGGGCGGGTCTTCTGAGGGGAAGGAAAGGGGAAGCGCCCCAGGGAGTGAGAACCTTTCCCCAGACTGTGAGTGTGTGGAGAGAGGAGCAGAGCGTGGCAAGCAGGCAGCCTCGCTGGGCATCTTCATGGAACTGCAGCTGACCATTTCAGTGGGGTGAGGCGCATGGCCCGGGGCGGGGGAAGATGTGTCCCGGAGCAGCAGATGGAAAAAGCAAGCGCTTCTGCGTTTGTTCTGCCAGATTGTGAGTGTCCAGGCCCCAGGGCGGGCTCCCCAGCAGCGCACAGCTGGGCGCCTCTGGGAAGGCAGCGCGCACAGGGCCGCTGGGCAGCCGGGGCAGTGCCGGGTGGTACTGGCCAGACTGGCCCTCGATCACAGGGTGAAGAAAGAGTTCAGCAAGGGGTGGAAAAGCCAGGCCAGCCTCTTCCAGAGAAAGGCCGGGGCGTGACAGGGCAGCTTCCCTCCGCGGGGGCCGGGGGCTGGTCAAGACCACAGACGCACAAGGTGGTGGGGAGAGAAGGCGGGAGCGTGGGAGGGAAACGCTCCCACTGCGGGAAGAACAGGCAGACGCTCAGCACAGCCAGGGGCCGCTGGCAGGGGCGCGGGGCAACTGCGACAGGTGAGGAAGGCCAGGAGAGCTCCTGAGCATCCAGTACTGGCGGACGCCACGCCTCGTGGTTGGCGGGAACCCCGGTACTTGGGCCAGGCCGTCTGTTTCGGATCCCCTGAGCCATGGAGGAAAACCCTCTAACTCGGGTGGCGACTTGGGTTTGAGGAGTACTTCCTGCTGGTACCAACGAGCTGGGGGACAACCTGGTGGTTCCAGGGGCTCTTAAGCAGCCTGCGTCTCAAGGTGGGCCTGCCCACCACGGGACCTGGCAGCGGGACAGTCGCCTGAGGCCTTGGTGGTGGGAATCCGGCGGCAGTGCGTGCCCAAGGGGAGCAGGTTGAGACTGGATGTGAGGGCGAGGGCTCATGGAATTCAGAAGCCAGATGGGGAGCAGCAGCCAAAGGCTTCCATTCTGAAGCTGAACTAACTGCAGACCCTCCTCTCTCCCTGGGCGAGGACGCGGACACCATGTCATTACCACGGCTTCCTGGTTGCTGTTCTCAGTGTTCTCGGGAGCATTAGTGCTAAAAGGGAACAGGGAATGGGAGATCTGCCATTTTCAGTCACATAAAGGACAGAAATCCTTTTAATTATGACCATGCCAATCTAGATCTCGCTAAAACAGCTAATTACATGTCAGGAGGACACTCAGTCATTCAGAACAATTGTCATTATATTTTTATATATTCATTCTCTGCCACCCCCCTTGATCACCATGGTTACAATTTGAAAGGACTGAGGCGAACCTTCCTTTGCTCACAGCACACCAGTGTGCGCTGGAGAGTTAATTACGGCTGTGGAGAGCCACTTTTATTTAAAAGTGAGAAAAAACGAGAGTGGAGTCAAGGGAGCCGGCACCCCAAGAAGCCTGGGGGGTGCGAGCCGTGAGTGCTGCCCGTCAGCACAGCGCCAGGCCCAGCCCCAGCCCCGGGCGCCACACACGCCGCTCAGACGTGGGCCAAGCAGAAGGGGTGTCGGGGCAGGCAGGCGCCGAGGGGGTCCTGATGCTTGCTGTTGGGGGGCTGGCCAAGGAGCAGGTGGGTGTGAGGCGTGAGGGGTGAACGGTCACACTCAGGTTTGAACGGAACCAACTGGATTTCATTTTGCTCAAATGTCACAGGAAAAGGGTTGAACAGTCACCCAGGGCCGCGCACCCCTGTCCTCCCAGGCGCCCCTCCAGCCCCGCCGCCCCGGCTGACGGCAGAGGGCGGGACGTCAGGCCCTCGGGCGCCCCGCGCGCCTCCCCGGCTTCCCGCCCGGCTTTTCTCTCCTCCCGACAAGCGGGAACCGGAGGATGGAAGGAATCTGATTTCTCCGACCACTCACTTTGCTCTCGCTGCTGTTTCTCACCCCAAGAAGGACGGGGGACCCCGCGAGGAACCCGCCCAGTTTCCCCCGCGTCCAGCCGGGCGCAGGGCGAGCAGCGCCTCAGGCCAGGGGGTCCCGGCGCGGGGCCTCGCGCTCCAAGCCAGGAGGACGCCGCGGCCTTTCCACACGGGCCGACAGGGCCGCGCCGGGCGAGGGGCGCTGCGCCCCGACGGGCCCAGACGGCCTGTCCGGCCTCCCGCGGCGGCCCCGACAGACGCGCCGAAAGCCCCGCGAGCGAGTCGTCCTGGGAGGCAGCGAGCGGCTGCGGGGGGGGGGGGGGGGGGGGGGGGGCGTTCACAGTTGCCTCCTGGGGAAGCAGCCCCGGGGCCGCGGCCTTGGGTTCCCCTGGCCGGGAGGCGGCGGGAAGTCGGGGGCGGCGTTTCCGGGCAGGCGGCTCCGTCTGCGCTCAGTGTGGCCGCGGCCGCCGGTCCTGAGTGAAGAGCCGCGCGGCGGGGCGCACGCGGGGGCCGGTCCGCCGGGCACGACGACGGCGCGCGGCGGGGGTCGGCGCGGACCCCGGGGCGCGTTATTGCCGAAGAACCGCAGGGACGCGCGGGGAACCCCTCAGGGTCTCAGCTCGGAGCAGACACACCGCGGAGGACGAGGACGGCGCGCGGGAAGACGGCTGCGCCCGCCCTCCCCGAGCCGCCGGGCCGAGGACTCGGGGTTCACATTCTCAGGACGGGCCGCGCGGCGCCGCAACGGGAAGGGGACGGGAAGGGAGGACCCCCGGGCGCGGGCAGCGACGGGCTGCGCGGGACGCGGGGTCCAGGCGAGGGGCGCCCGGGCAGAGACGGTCCCAGCAGGGGCGTCGCGCGGGAAAACGGGCGCTTCCGCCGGCTGCAACCCGAAGGGCCACGCCGGAGGCGCGCGCCCACAGGAGGGCTGCCCCCCCCCCCCCCCCCCCGCGGCAGGGGCCCCTCAGGGCTGCTCCCTTTGAGGCAAAACTTCACCCGGCCCGCAGAGGCCTGCGGGTCCCGGGCCTGCCCGCGCCCTGCCGGGGCGGGTCTTCCTGCTGGGGCGGGTCTTCCTGGGAGGGGGGAAACGGGCCTGGCCGGGGTGCGGCTGTGGGGGGGCTGTCCGGCCGCAGGCAGGGGGAAGGGAACCCCACCCGGCACCCGCTAGAGGAGAGGGTCACGCCTGTCCGGGACCGCGCGGCCAGGCCTCAGGGAAGGGTGAGAGCGCCGCCCCCTGCCTTCGGCTGACGGGGGGGGGGTAGGGGGGGGTGGTGGTGCCCACGGCAAGGTGCCCCTGAAGGCCGGCGTTTAGGAGAGCTGTTGACCCGCACGACCACAGAACTCAGTGGAACTCTCTGTGACAGGAAAACCACAAGAGCTGCCGGCAAGGTTCTCCCACCCCTGCTGTTACTCTTCCTCACCTAGGAAGGTGCAGGCCCCAAAATAATCCTTTGGGACCCCCCAAAAGTACAAGAGTGAGAAAAAAGGACAGACCCACCGAAGAACAGAGAATGGGATTTTGTTTTGAAAGAGCCTGGCGTTTCCCCCCCGCAGCAGAGCAGTGGAAGGCTGCTAGTTTAATGCCACCTGACAGAGCTTTAGAAGAAAATCTCCCATCCAAAGACATCACACATGAGACAGTGGTGACTCCAGGTGCCATCCTAGGAGCTAAGGTGGGCTGTGGGATCAAACCTGGTGCCAACGCCGCCCAAAAAAAAAAAAAAAAAAAAACAAAACAGTAGATTTAAATCTAGGCCCCAAAGAAGTAGATTTTTGTTCTTGGTGAAAAAAAGAAGAGCAAGTTACACGTAAGGCAATGGGTCTAGAGCTGGCCAGCAGTCTTCTCTAACCATGAGACTCGGGGTGAAAGACCCCTCCAGCGGGGCCTACTGAACAGAGCGGGCACCGCCCCGCCGGGCAAGCGGGTTCCCTGCTGTCCCGGGTTGCCAGGTGAGGCCTCCGGCTGCCTTCACCGACACTCACTTTGCTCGATTCTCTGCAGCCTTTTCCTTCCCGAAAGGTCTTAAAACAATGAAACCTCTTAGCTCTGCCCCGGCAATCATTTCTTTAGAAACCGCAGCTGTCTCAATAGTTTGAGTGTTTCTTTAAAGAGACGAGCACGCACAAACGCCACCAGAGTCCCGCGCTGGAGAAGCTATCAATTATAATAATCTCCTTAACAACAGATCATGGGTGTGGCCTGTCACAGTGTATTTTTCCCTCCTTTTCTTTCCCGTTTGACAGAGAATAAGCAGACAAAATGCCACGGAAAGGCAAAGACACGACTTTCTTCTAAGCAATTTAAAGGAAAGAAAGAGAACACAACCTCCTAACCGAAATAAAAAGTCAGACACACCAAGGAAGAAGGTGAGCGGGGAGGATCATTCCTGAGAATAACAAATGCTCCTCTTGAATTGCTGTTCAAGTAATACGGTAAATCAGAAGAGGCGCCTCCAACCGACTGGAGTCTCGGAAGCTGGAAGAAGTGCGTGTCCCCCGAAACCCACGGACAAGAGCAGGCCCCCCCCCCGTCCCACCCACGCTCCTCGGAGTCACAGACCCCCTCAGGTGCCCCACCGCCCGCGGCACCTGCGGCGCGCCAGGGGGGCGGCTGTCGCCGGCAGGTGCCCGCCACGCTCGCCGAGAGGGAGGGACAGGAGCCCGGCCGGCAAGTCTCACGCCAACGGGTTCAGGTTGAGGACACGGGGGCGGTGGGGAGAGGCGGGGTGAGGAGGTGAGGAAACGGCACCTCACTTCTCTCTCGGATGGTTTCGGGTACGGACACACAGACCAGCCCTGCAGCCAGGCCCGCCTCCCCTGGAAACACGGCTCGGCTGGGCGCGGGGAGCAGGGCCGGCCGCTGGGCGCACCGGGCGCTGCGTGGAGGCGGCGCGTCCCACTCACGTGGCAGCGCCATTCCATGGGGTGCCAAGAGACCACTTTCATACAAGGCCAGCAGATGTCATTTTTTTTGACGCATGAACAGTTCATCATTTTGCTACTAGATGACAAGGTGATCACAGGGCGACTTTATAACGCAAGTTCACTGTTTGGTATTTTTGAGTTCTCAAAATGAAAAAAAGATTTATCAAATATAAATATCTTTAAAAAGTAACAAAAGTGCTACATATGTGATCAAGGAAAAAAATTCCGTTAGTTACTGCCGCTTAAAGTAGATTAAACTTTACAAATATTACCACATCCATTAGCAATATGGCTTCCAATTATTAAATAAATTGCCTGTAGCAATACAGCTTTTCACACCTCCACGAGGACAGAGCAAAGAGAACACCCGAGCAGTGACATCCCAGCGCATCTGCAGGCCCACCGCGGCGGGGGCGCGCATCCCCTGCTTTTCTGCTCCTGTTTAGGCAAGTGTTTGCGTCTGTGATAGTCAGCACAATCCCACCACAACGTCCTCTATCAACCGCTCCTAGTGAGGGGCTTCAGCTACTGGACACAGAGACCGGAAGTTCATTCACGCACTTTTGACCTTATCTCCATCCTTGAAAGACTTTTTGGTAGCAGGGGGAGGGGACACAGACAGGAGGCAAAGCCGCTTCTGGGATGACCTCAGCACTTCCCAGGCAGGCGGGGGCCCGAGGCACGCGCGGCCTGAGCCCTGGACTCAGCGTCCGTCAGACATTCAGCCCGTGCTTTCCCCAGAGCTCGCAAGCTGGGTTTTGTTTGTATTATGACTTTTGTTTCTTGTCTTTTGTTTTAATCATGGTCCCAAAGGCAGAAGGCAGTATTTTATGGACTAGGTCACACAGCTCGTGAGAGGAAAGGATGTCTGTGTCAGGCATGTAACATCAACCCACATCTGAGACCGAGCGTTTCCATGGACATTCTCAGCACAGCACCCAAAGAAGTATAATCTAGCCACGGTGTGACTGATAGGAGGCACGGCTTATTGCAGCTGGAACTCAATCCTTCCCACGCCGAGGTGGGGTCCTAGTGTTCCTTTTACTCTGCGGACACTCCCCAACGGTCTGTCAATCCTGGGCTGCGCTACCTCAGCTTGCATCCTGTCATTCTTGGGGAAGAACAAGGGGTGCCGACTAGTGTTACAGGAATCTACGGGTACCCAAGGTCTACATGTAGCCTAATATTCGAGAATTGAGGGCTATCTAAATACCTGGGAGCACTTTCTTGGAATGCTAAGACAGAGCAGCAAGATTTTCTAGCCTCGGGGGCTGGGAGAGGGAAGTTTGGTTGGTTGGTTATTATTTACTGGGAATTAATACTGAGAGAGTATATGCAAAGGCTGAGGGCACCATGCCATCTTCACAGAACAAGACCCTAACGGCTAACTGACATACAAGAAACTGCAAGTTATACTGTAAGAACACATGTTAAGGACCGAGGAAAGTCTGCTAAGGTGCTACGTCTACACTAAGTTAACTGCTCGTGTTCACCTCCCTGATCAGTCGTCTTCCAGGGCCTCTGTCTTGATTTCGTTGGCTCCTTGTCGGGCCAATGCCAAGATCGTGTGGTTGACGGCCGCCATTTCCACAGCTAATGAGATGGGGTCCTGGTGGTCACTGTGGCTGGTGCTGTCATCCTGGGTGCGCAGAAGGGAGAAACATGTGTTATCAGTGCACTGGTAAGACTCGCCGGCTCACAGAAAGGCATGCTGGGGGGCAAGGGAGGCAGAGCATCCATGGGAGGAAGCAGTGGGGTGGGGCTGGGGACAGAGTAGAGGTGAAATGTATTTAAGTAGTCACTGAATGGATACAGGCCCAGAGCGTCCCACTTGACATTTCCATGATTCGGCAAGTAAAAGGCATGAAAAATGTTTTGGTTTTTTTTGCTGAGACTTTATCCATTCCATCAGAAAAACTGCTGGTGACGATGATCAAACCTGGATTTTTTAAGGTTTGCCACCAAAAAATCACTGAGGTCTGCAATAGTGCACTATGAAATTCTGGACTGGTCCTTTTACAAAGAGATGATCAGAATTCAAGAAGGCTGCTGTCTACCGAGCTCGGAAAACTAGACGAAATTATCAACATCTTACAGATAAAAATTCTTATTTGTGAAAAAATTAAGCAAAGAAAGTACTTTCAATGACAGCATCAACCCAAATCTGGGCTGTGTGACTGGTGGGAGTGGCTCTGGAACAAAGTGGGGCACTCCCCTGCTGTCAGGCGGGGAGGGAGGGGCGCAGGTGTCGCACCTAGAGGTGTGAGCTCCCCTGCAGGCACAGCTCCAGGTGTCAAACAATAAAGCTGTGAAGGAAGCTGCGTGTGCTGTGTGCACCGCAGGCACCGAGGACGAGGACGGTGTTACAAATAAGGGGTAAGCTTCTCACCTGTCACGTCTTCAGGGGAACTCTGCCTCAAAAATCTTAAAAAAAAAAAAAAAAAAAAAGCTTTGGAAAGGGTAAGTCCCTTTGGGGAAAAGCACGGAATGTGTTGCCCTTGGGGCATCGGGGAAAAAAGATGAAATGATCCATCTACATGGGAGACTGAAAAATAACAGGAATGTTTCCAATTAGAAAGACTTACAGAACATTCTCGAGTGAAACGTGGAGCTCTGGCTCGGAATCCTGGGGGAAGCCCAGGGCAGTGCAGGCATCATTGTTTCAATTCTCATTTTTCACAAACTGTCTTTAAAGAGTTTAAGAAGGGACCAGCACGGAGCCGCTGGCGCTCTTGCAGTGACTGCTCGAGCTGTGAACGGGCTGGACAGTGGTTCGAGAGGAACAGAGGGGGCTGTATTTAAGAGCTGTGGGCAAGGAAAAGGTGTGACTCCACAGGCAAAAGTACATGATTTCCTGCTGGAGTCTTTGCTTCATCGTCTAGTGGAAATGAGTTTTAAACATCCTATAAAAATGTTAATGAACTCTATCAAGACGTGGGGCGAGATATTCCCTGTATTCTTAGTTATTCCATCCAGGGACTACAATTAAATATATTTTCCCCCCAAGCAATGAAGAGGCGGCCGGGGTGAGGCGAGAAGACATGCATTTATGAGCGGATGTGTGTGTCGATGTGCCAGAGACGCTGGAGCACCACTGGCCTGGGCACGAGGGTTCCCGCTGCCCCGCGGCCGCAGCGGGCGCCCTCCCTGCGCGCTGCATGGAACACGCCGGGCGCAGACCACAGCTACCCCGTAGCCCCTAGTGTTTCTCCAACAGTGTGTGTGTGGTGAATGGTGTAACTTGCTTGTTTGGATCAGATCCTTCTCTCTTCTTCTACCTTCTCTGCTTCTCTGCCTCCCTCTGAACTTCTTCCCTCCTCCTCCTCCCCATTGCGTACTTGCCAAGTATCCTGTTGTATGACAATAAATCCATGCGGGTGAGTAACGATTTCTCACAAATTCAACAGGACAACTGAATCTTACCACATTCCTTTCACATTACATGAAAATCTAACTAGACACATGAGCAGCGTGGAGGGACATTAGATTGCCTCCTCCCCCGCCCAGGACACGCGCCCACAGAAGTGAGCTGTCACACTGTCCCTCCCGCTCAGCCCCCCCCACGGAGGCTCGGCTGCACACCTGCTCTGAGTAGTCGTTTCCATCGACGTCATCACTGTTGGAGTGGCCTCCTGGACTCTGTACGTCTATCCCATGACTCTCCAGGATTGCTGCTTCTTCGAAAAAAGCAAATCGATCCCTAAATTATCTGTTACATTGTCATAATGGCTGATACACTGAATTAAACAAAAACCTACATTGCTCTGTATTATGTGCCTCATAAATTGCAGCCGGTAAAATTCAACTGCACCCGGGGCGGGAAGTGGCTTCTACTATCCTGGAGCCCCTCCTGCTGTGCTTGCAGTGGGGTGTGGTTGACTGGCACTTCATAAATACTTACCAACTCACTAAACAGCCCTGCTGTTTGAGGGCTCTAGAAAGTGTGCGGGAATTGGAATGATGAACAGCAAGTATGCTTATAAATGAAATATAATTTCAGAAGCTCAAAACCAAGCCCCTACCCCAATCACTTCAATTCCCATTTCTTAAATGTTTTTTAAAATCTCTGCTTTTTTTGTGTTTCCTGTCTACTAAGACCTTTTCATTCCCTTTCTGTTCATCAGCTGTTTCTTAATATCTAAGTCTTAACCCAGTGATAACGAAGCAGCTTAGGACACCACAGCCCTTTGGAGACCTCACGCACAGCTTAACTATGCACCCACAGGAGTATTGGGTCGGGGCACGTTGAATTTTATATTCTAGAGCATTGCAAAAAATGAGTTTCAGAAATAATGATGCCATTAATAGTATACAAATAGTTAAATAATACCGTCTTTGGGTTATTAAAATTATACACACAGGGGTAGCTCTTATTAGGCATGAAAGTAAGGCCCATTTAGACCGACAGTTCCAAACTGAAGTCCTCTCACACTAAGCATGACAGCTAGAAGCACTTCAGAAGAGAAAGCAGCCTCTCTGATACATTACCGATATTGGCTCTCCTCTTGATCTCCTTCCGCCTGTTAGCAAACCAATTATATACTTTCAGGGAGGTTACTCGTTCCAGATCTGACAGTTTTTTGCCTGTGAATGCATGCAATAAAATTCAGATCATCCGTATCTGAGATTAGTTCTAAGGGCTAATACTTTTCTTTCTTTAATATTTATTGCCAGAATAACCGATCTAGGGGGATTATTTTTTTTTTAGCATTAACTAACACTGTACACACAAATTATTACCCAATGAATAAACACAGAAATGAATACACAAACAGCAACTAATAACAGAATATGCTTTCATTCAGAAAGTCACACTACTTAATACTGTATGCAATACTGGCATTCTTTAGGAGTTTTAATACTTCAGCTGGCTACAGTTCAAAGTTCCATGAGGCTTCATTTAATTAGCATCATTCAAGATGAATATATGATTCTTTATCAAGTTTCCAGACAGCTGAAATTTGTATTTTTAAGGTTACTTGTATTTTGAAGGCCTTCTTTTAACCCGTGTCCTGCTGCTGAGTGTTTGGACAGCTCTGGTGACTCGCACTGTAAGTCTGCAGGACTGAGGCTGCACTTTATCTCCTTTGCTCTAACCCTTGACCTCTCATGGCCAGCACCAGCCTTGCCAGCAAGGCCCCCTCTGACCCACTCCTACCCTACCCTGTTCTGTGACTGTGTTCCAGCTGTTAATCGATAGTGGCTGGAGAAGCAGGTGAGGCCTTGACAACAGAGGGTTAAAGTGTTTTCTGGAGAGAGGGCCAGTTCTTCCACAGCTTTAGGACTGGGGCTTTGGCTTGTGTGAAGTCAGGATTTAGATTTTCCACTTATGTGTTGTTGGGGTTGAGTTTATAGGTTCAAAATTTTATAATTCTAGCTTTTAGCAAAGGGAGAACAAATTACTATTTGTCACAAAATATTAATGTGTAAGACACTTACACTGACTGGCCAAATTGGGACTGACTGGATCATCTTAACTGAGAATGGCTGCTGGTAACAAAAACTGTACAATGTTGAATAATATTTCAGCACATGGAAGAAAAGACATGTTTAAACAGCTCTGTTGACTTGCATTAGGAACAGGAGTTCAGGTGAAATCACCCTACTTTTCCCTAACTAAGCAGAAGTCATCCCAATGTGGTAAGGGGATAGACATCATCTCCAACAAATTCTTCCCCCAAACAGGAATACAGAACTTACAACAAGTGTATAAAAACAAACAAACAAACAAAAACCCACCTTTAAATCTTTTTATTAACAAGCTTGCTTAAATATTCCAAACTTTAAAATTATTTTGGAATTGATATATTTATGCTACAGTTTTGGACACAGAAATCTGTACAGCCTTTGAAAAAATAATTTCAAGGTCTCTTATCTTAAGCCAGGTCACTCCCTGGAAACTTTCCCTGATGAGTGATTTGCAGACAGCTACTCCCGCTTTAGAACTGGGGAGCACACAGGGCAGTGACTCCCCGTGGGAGTGCGGTACAAAGTGGGTAAAAGGAGGCTGAGTGTCCTAAACACCGGTCTGGAGCTGAGCGCTCCGCCACAGCAAAGTGCCGGCTGCCGCCTTACCTGGCTTCTGTATGACTGCATTGCAAGCGTTTGCAATTTCTTCTCTCTTTGCTTCATCTGGGTATTGATTCTCATTGAAGTAACTGCAGAGACAACCAAAGTTTGTACTTTAAAAAAATGCTCTCATTAATACTTTTGCCCACTGAAAAATATGCAAATAGGATGCAACAGGAGAGCATCTCTGCCAGGCGCCATACTCCCCTGTGGGTGGGGGACTTGAAACGAAGCTGATGTGACTAAGTAGGTGAGTTTTTAATTTGATATGTAATTTTAGTGACCTGAAGTTTAAGTAGCTACACGTGGTGAGTGGCCTCTGTACCCGCAGCACAGCTGCAGCCTCTGCTGTGCGTCATCAGGAGACGTCCTGGCAGAGTTACCTGTGATGTGGCTGGCTCACTGCAGGCAGGGGTCTGCCACTGAGGCAATTATAATAATAATAAGACTTTTTTGTGTGTCATATTGTTTATAGTAGCAAAAATTGGAAATTACCCAATTGTCCATCAATGGGAGAATAGCAGAACAAATTCTGGGACATCTATATTTACACCCAGCTATTTAAAAATGACTAGGAATGAAAGTTAGAGTCCTACACACACTGGCCTGGAGGGATGTTTATGACATACTTCTAAATGAGAAAAACAATCTGCAGAATAACGTGCATGTAAAACTACCATAACAGAATTTAAAAAATTCCTGTCTCTGTGTACATACATTTTTATGGATAAAAGCTGGATGAGTCCTTTTCAGGTTGTAAATATTGATTACTTAATTGAATTGTGGGGGCGCGGTTAGGGGCAGGAGAACAAAACATTTTCTTTCTTTGCCTTTTTTCCATGTTAAAAGAGGACACATTACTTCAGGGTGACAGTACTTAGGTATGCTGACTCCATCCTGAGCATCACCAGATCTGTGACACAAAAAACTGTCAATGCAGTTACTTATTAGTGCTGCTTTTTCTGTCATCTGTGAGTTTAAAAAAACAACTTTGATACTGGAAACTTAAGATCAGGAAATGATCCCTCATGAAGTGCTAGCACTTGCTGCTTCTCCTAGCACCTGCCCCTAGAATGCAGCGCTCCCATCCTCCGCTCCTCTCTGCGCTGGGGAAACGGCATCTACTGGGAAGAAACGTTGGCCTCCAGCCTCCCTGTGCAGCCACAGTGGCCCTCTCCACCCGCTAGTGGCGGGCTCCGCCTGCAGTCTGCCCCGCAGCCCCATGGTCGCCAACCTGTCCTCACAGGACCCCCAGGCTTGCAGAGCCCCACCCTTCCCGAGGCCACCTGCTTCACGTCCCCCCTTCAGCACCTTATCCCACGTGGGCGTCTGCTCCCTTTTCCTAGGGTTCCAGTGTTCAGACTGAGGACTTTTCCAGAACTGCTCCACTTCCACTTTACTATTGGCCTTTCTCTTCCCTCCACTTACTCTTTTCTTCCCTCCACTTCGGCCATTTACTCAGGCAAAGACACTTAAGGTTAGTGTCATGAACCAAGTAACACTGGCATCACCAGGAGCCATTCAAAAGGCAAAATTCCAGGCCCACCACAGACTAAATCAGAATCTGAATTTTAACAAGATCTCTGGATGGTCTGAAAATACATCAGCTTTTGAGAAGCACTGGATTCGTTCACTCATTAAGAATTCAACAACAGGGCCTCCCTGGTGGCGCAGCGGGTTGAGCTTCAGTGCTGTGAAGCTGTGCGCAGCCTCTGCAGCGCGGGTTCAATTCCCGGCCGGCCAGGGAGAAACCCACATGGCGCGATAGACCTCTCCTGTCTCGCCTGCTGCTCCCCTTAGAAGCGTCTTCAGTCTGTCTGCCTGTTCTACTCCCTGTTCTGTCTCTGGTGAATTCTCTCACCTTGCCCCGCCTCTGACCTGTACCCTGGTTCTTGTATAAATAATAAATCTTTAAAAAAAAAAAAGAATTCAACAACAAAAACAGACAGGAACTGATGGATGAGTGGCTGAGGAAGAGAACCTGGCAGTTTCTGGCTTCAGGGCACTTATGACCTCCAGCAGGAGTTTAGGGTCTGCTGGAGACACCCACAAGCCTGCGCACCTGTGCAGCGCCCCAGGAGGTGTGCACAGAGACAGGGGTGTGGCTGAGGCTGCACCTCCATGGGAGCTAGACTGCCAAGATGGCAGCAGACTGCCTGGCAGGGGAGAGCACGGGCAATTCACACCAGGGAGTGACAGGCGCGGAGACAGAGGCAGATGAAAGCCTCGAGGATTCTGGGCACAGAGAAGAGTGCAGCATGGTTGGCACATGAGGTTCACAAGAAGATATGAGGAGCTACTAGCCTGGGAAGGCAGGTTGGGGCCAACAGTGGTGAGACTTGTCTGCTTACTAGGCAGCAGCAATGACCTCACCTTCATAGAGGTTGTCAAGCCACAAAAAGAGCACGTCTTCGATCACCTCCGTGATCTCAAATTCTGTACTTCCCTCATCAACTTTCTACTCCTCCTCTTCAAAGTAATTTGTTCTTCACCTTCTTTATAACCTCGAATCCTTTTCAACCCTCCCCACCACAACTTCAAAAAAATTTGCTCACTGACTACTCTTCTCTTGGCCTCACCTCATTTCTCAGCCTGAACTCCATGGCGATCCCAAGTAACAATGCCCCTTTCAAGGCACTTCGACTGTTTAGCTTGTCTGTCTCTCCACCACACCTGCCCACTCCATCTCCGACCCTGCAGAAAGCACCTTCTGCCTATTTTCTTCTACTACAGAGACCAAGTGCTCACAGTCGGTCATAAAATAGGGCCAGGTGGCTTTATAATCTGTGCTTTCCAGGTTTCCCTGGCCCCTGGTTGCTGATCATCCCCGATACTCCATCCTTCCTGCCCACGTACCTGCAGCCCCCGCTGTCATCCTATCTACAGGTGACCTTGTCTCCTTTTATTAAGTTGGAGGTTATTTAATATGTTGGCATAATTTGTTTAGCTTTTCAACGTCTAAACTACTGCTTTATCATTCATCCATTTAGATATCTCACGGGAGAGGAAGATCAATCTACTGCATCGTGTCTTTGATTCCATCACCCCATCTTTCACTTTCTTCCTCCCTTCCTTTTACACGCCATCTTTCCCCCGTACCTATGAATTACTCTATTTCACTAATTTTTGTGATAAACATTTCTTCATTATTATAATCTCTAGGTCAGGATACATCTCAAAATTCATGGTGTCTGAAAATTAAATGATGATGTTCCTATCCCCACTGGTACATGACACAAAGATGTGTCTTAAAATCAAGCCTGAGATGTGACGGAATATAGTAGCTGCTAAGACTTACGTACACTTTCAGCGACAGCTCCATGGCCACTACACTTCACTGTGCAACTCTTCTTCCAAATTACTGCAAAGCCTGTGACAGTAATTTTTTACCGCAATGTTTTAATATTCCTTTTTTTTTAAAATTTTTTTTATTTTTTAATTTTTTTTTTTAGAGGCATGTTTTTTCTTTATTTGTTTGCTTGTTTGTTTTTGTTTTGTTTATACATGCACTGGGTACAGTCAGAGGCGCGGGAGGGTGAGAGAATTCACCAGAGCCAGAGCGGGGAGCAGAGCAGGCAGAAGGACCGAAGTACACTGCTGAGGGGAGCAGCGGGCGGCAGGAGAGGTCTGCGCGCCATGTGGGACCCTCCTCCGGTGGCCGGGGAGCAGCCGGGGATTGAACCGGCGCTGCAGAGGCCGCGGGTAGCTTCGCAACCCAGCGCTCTACCGCTGCGCCACCGGGGAGGCCCATGTTTTAATATTCCTAATGCAGATCTCTGTCATGTCACTGTCTTATCCAAAAAATGTTCAAGTTTGTTCTAGAGGAGTTCACACGTCTTACCCAAACTACATTTGTCCTTTATCTACTGCTCCTCCCACCTATGCATGCTGCAGCCCAGGAAAGTGGGGTGACCTTGGAGTCACCCTGTATACTCCTGAGTGTCTGGCCAACACATCTGCTTTGCCTTCTCCACCAAGAGCCTGTCTTTCAGGATAGAGCTCAGAGATCTTGTTAGCCAGCTGAAGGTGAGATTGTCCTGCTGGGAACGCACAATACTTCCCTGCAGTTACTTTAAACACAGACGAAGGTCAGAATAGAAATACTAGTAACTGTTAAAATCAGAAGCTCAAGAATATAAATTTCATTCAGAAGTTATAAATCTTAAGCCTAACAATCCTTTCTTCCTGTTAAAGACTGAATATTTTTATAATTAAATGTATGCCTAATGAAAATATTTTCATTAAAATGTGCTACTACACCTAAGATCTGTATACTGCCCCACTTTTCTCTTTTTATCTTTGTTTCAATGCTGGAAAATAGCAATTCAAGACAGATTATATAATCTACACTGACCCCAAGTTTAAGATACTTCATGGTAAATATATAAGTTAAAAAGGTTATAAATAAAAATTTTCAAGGCAAAGCTCTCTTAAAGCTTTTTTCAGGGGCCTGGGGGACACAATTTTGCTATAAAGTGGAAGAGTTTGTAGGCAAGACAAAGGTAGGGGGTTTGCGGAAATGAAGTACCCAATAGGGCTATGTTGTGAGTGAAGCGCTAAACTTGAGGAGATGTAAGTTCAAAACATGGGCCCTAACCTTAAGAACACATTTCAGTTTAGGAAGATGAAAAAGGAAGGCATCACAGTTCCATAATTGTGACAAATCAGAACGCCCCGTGCTGCTAAGTATATAAATGACATGCTGCATGATTCCAGGGTCATGACGTCCCTAGGACTAAGGGGACCTGGGGAAGCTCTCAGGACCCGGCAAGTCTCAGGGTGGAAAGGGCAACGCTCGTGGTAAACACAAAGACACAAAGGCGCAGCCCTGACATGCGCTTGGAAGGCAGAAGGCAACTAGTCCTGCAGCGTGGCTCGACTCTCGGGACGGGGACCCACACGTCCTGGTTTGCCTGGGAGAGTGCTGTTACCTTGGATTATTAACAGATCCCCTTCTGGCTTCCCAAACACCCCCTTTTATTTTTTATTTTTTTTTTTTTAAATAGAGGCATGTTTATTTATTTATTTGTTTGTTTGTTTGTTTTTGTTTATACATGCACTGGGTACAGTCAGAAGCGCGGGAGGGTGAGAGAATTCACCAGAGCCAGAGCGGGGAGCAGAGCAGGCAGAAGGACCGAAGTACACTGCTGAGGGGAGCAGCGGGCGGCAGGAGAGGTCTGCGCACCATGCGGGACCCTCCTCCGGTGGCCGGGGAGCAGCCGGGGATCGAACCGGCGCTGCAGAGGCCGCGGGCAGCTTCGCAACCCAGCGCTCAACCGCTGCGCCACCGGGGAGGCCCCCAAACACCCCCTTTTAGAAAATAAATTATATGGTCAACCAAGCACCTCATTATATTATTGATGTATTGATGAATTTAATGTCAACTAAAATCCCCCAAGTCTTTTGCATGTGGTCTGTGAAAAATATGGTAATTGCTCAGGAGAAAGCGAAGCATCAAAAATGACAACTACAGTCTTCACTTCGTGAATCACACCGGGAACTACACAAGCCCGAGGGACCAGTTGGGGTCACACCAGACGTTTAGCGAGTAACTGATCAATGAAGGTTGAACAAATGAAAATATGAAGGGTAATGAGTAAAAGAAGGAGATAAATGTTAAAAACACAGAAAGCAGAGGGGTCAGTGAATCCTTTTTGCAAAGTTAAGAAGCTCTTCAGGAGCATGACAGCGGGACTCGCCCCTGCCACTGCCTTCTCCGGGCACACGCAGGGTTCAGACCAAGACAGAGCTGAATGCAATACATGGTATAGTGTCCAATGATGAGTAACCAAAGGGGTATACATACACGTGTATGATCATTGACATTGGGATACAGGTCTAATAACTTTGATTTGGGGCATAATTAATCATTTATTAAGCCACCCAAAAACGTTTATGATAAAGTTCTACCAACAGTTTGGCTCAATGTGGCAAAGATGAACCAGACAAGCTTCCAGGTAAGGCCACGGGGGCACACAGCGCACGATGAAACGCATGTACAGCGCTGTGAATGGGCGAGCTGGTGGGGTGAACAGTGCTGTGGGGGCAGGAGAAAGAGACATTTGTGCAGGGTCATGAAGCAGCAGCAAGAGTGTCCGGATCAGGGCAGAAGGGTGAAGTGGAGGTGCGGGGCGCGGAAGCTCCAGGGGTAAAGGATGGACTGACAGGTTTTAAATGTTCTGAGAAGAAGAAGGAGTTTGATGTGGCTGGAATACATGACACCTGAGGTGGGATAACCGGGACTCCAACTGAAGAAAAATGTTGGTCCACATTTAAAGGGTACAAAGAGTTTGAAGCTGACATATTAGGCAGCTGAGAAGGAAGGTTTTTAAGCAAGGCTTAAATCAAACTTATTTTTGTGGGGCAATCTCTGGTGACTCTAAAGGCAGAAGCCAGGCAGCTGTGGCACTTGCAGAAACCGAATCTCTGGTTGGCTGGGAAATGGAAAAGGAAGGTGAGACACAGGAGGAGTTTTGGGATGGTATTAAGACTCCAGTGCAGTCTCACCTGCTGGCTGTCAGCGCACACACCTTCAGACCTCTTAACCTTTACATGATGCTGAAGTAGCAGCTGTTGCCACCATGACCAGGAGGATAAACTATAGAATCTGGCTCTAGAATTACAAGGGGCATATTTCTAAACTAGAACCTTAGGGTTCAAAACACACTTCTGTCTCGTATAAGAATGTTTATATCCTTAGACTTTTTGAAGACAAAAAGGGGAAAAAAATGTAAACAGAAGTGTATAGGTAGCAATAAAAAAAAAGGTAAAATAAATCCAAAGTGCATTACACTTGTAGAGAAAGGACACTGTCAGCTGAGTAATCAGTGAGTATCTTCACAGGGAGAAACCAAATGATCGTTTTGCCAGACAATGACAGCAAAGAATTAAAATGAAAAGTGGCAAAATAATTTACATGAGATGAGAAGCCATAAGCTCGTGGAAATGTCCTTGAAGCACTTTCATTTCAATAACACTGAAGTCTATAAAAATTGCGGGCAGAAAATTCTTCCTTTGGTGTCTTGGTGAGCACATGGAAAAGACAGGGCCTGGCTCTCTACGCCAGTGGCAACGCCATGCAAGTGAACGTCCCTCTGCACCTCTATGTGAACTACCTTTGCTGAAGAGGTTTAAACTTCCTCACTTATTCCAAGTAAGGCTTCAGGACTGTCAGACCCTGTCCAATACCTAGACTCCAGTGCGCATTTCTCATCACTGTGTGAAACTGCTGGCAGTGGACAGGAAAGAGCATAACGTGAAACGCAAAGACTTGGCTCCTAATTGTCCGGTTTCCTCTTTGACAGCATCTGTGTGTTAAATCATCTTCAGCAACAAACCAACCAATTTGTTTGTTTGCAAAATGAAAGAAATGGGGAAACCTTCTCTATGTAAAGCAACTCTCTCTTCTGAATCCAAAAAAGCCTAAGGAACGCCACCCGTTCACAGACACACTGGGTTAGTTACAGCCTGTATTTCCCGCAAAGACATCAAAGTCCCTCTGACACCAATCATACCTTAAAAATACCTCTGAGAAACAAGCAGTAGCAGAAAGAAAGGGGGTGGAGCTAGACGTCAGCTATGCAGATGGTTCTTCCTCATTTAATGTGGACGTGAGGACAGTTAGAAACCTTGATTTACTGATCAGCCTCCTCATTTGAGAAAAGGGGACAAGAACGAGGTCCCCACGGTGACAGAGCTGGCAGGGTCAGAGCCAAGCCTTTTGCCTTCAAGCCTTTCCACCACTGCTTACCAAGGAGGTTGCTGGCTGCAGTGGTGTGAACAGCATCCTCTGAAAATTCATGCCTACCCAGAACCTTAGAATGTGATCTTATTTGGAAATAGGGTCTTCGCAGATGTTTGTGGTAAGGCTCAAGATGAGGTCACACTGGGTCCCAAACCCAACACGAGTGTCCTTACAGAGACAGGAAAGAATCAATGGCACAGAGAAGACCACGGTGTGCAGGTGGAAGTAGATACTGGAGAGATGCACCTGCCAAGTCCAGGAATACACTGTCAGGAGCTAACGGGGAGGGGGTGCAGGAGGGCTTCTCCCTAGGAGCCTCCAGAGGGGACCAGTTCTGCTGACTTTTCTTGATTCCAGATTCTGGCCTCCAAAGCTGTAAGCTGCCCAATTTGTGGAGATGTGTTATGGCATCCCTAGGAAATGAATACACTGGGTAAACAATACAAAAAGGATAAGATGATCTTTAAGATAATGTGATTCAGCTATCATTGCTTGATGGACTTTTTTTCACTAGAGAAATCCACCTGGCAGGCCCATTAGACTAAGCAGCTATTTCTGTACACAGCCTGCCATCTGAATAAGGGATTCCCTTCTCTAGTCTGGCCAAATACTAAAAATTTCTAACTTCAATCCTTTTTTCTACCATAACGTAAGTTGAATGGCTACTTTTTTTTTTTTTTGAGGCTTAACATCATCCTTCATTCAAACAATTCTCGTAAGTTCCCACTTCTAAGATTTATGACATTTCTTGCTTGTCTACTTAGTAGCAAATGGAGCTAAGATATGGCCCTATTCACCTGTATTTTCAGCAACTAGGGCAGTGTTGATTTTTAAAAGTTTTGGGACACTGGGTACAGATGTTTGTAACACTAGAACAGATAGTTCTGTAATAAACAAAGATTATTGCTATTTTAAAAAAATCTGCTGAAATAGAGAATGAAACAGATAGTAAAATGTTGATGGCAGAATCTAGGCAGCTGGCATTTCAACTTAGCACTGTGTCTGAAATTTTTCACAATAAAATACTGGAGAAGTAGCAACTGGTTTAACAATAATAAAATGATGACATGTTAGTAACACCCTCATTAAATCAGAAACAAGGCAACAGAGCCCACTATCTCTGAGACATTTTTTTCTATACTATAGTTTAACATTGTTCTCAAAGTCCCAGTTAGTACAAGGTACTGTACTGAAGACCAAGAGAGAGAGAAACTGAAAATGTCTCAGAAATAATCAGATTGTTGAGTACTAAACACAAATAAAAATATCAAGACTTTCCTGTGTATCAGTAATAACTAATTTGATAGGGTAATGGAAAGGCATCTATAAACCAAAGTAAGAAACATTTACATTTAAAATAAAAACACCTAGCCAAAAAAAAAAAAAAAATAGAAGCCTAACTCTATAGAAATACAAAAAAAAACTAAAAAAATTTACCCACTTTACTGATTAATATTTATAAGAAAAGACTTAGGAAAGGGGAAGCATATAACACATTTCTTGATAAAAAATGAATATGGCTATGTCATGTCTTCTCAAATGAATTTTTTAGGTTTAATGTACTTCAATCAGAATATACATTCCTTAATAGAAGTGGTATGGGGCAATGTGATTTTAATGTTCATAAAAATGGTTAACATTTTGAAAATAAATAGTAATGAATGGGCCCTATCTTGTCAAATATTATGAAATTATAAACTATAATAAAAACTGTGGCTCAAAAATTGATGAGCTCAATAGAACCAATAAATAAAATAGGCATGCATAAAATTAAGACTCTTAAATCTAAAAAAGAAGGGTAAATTGACTATCTAGAAATGAAGGCCAAATGAAATCCTCACCCTATGAACCCTATACTTAGGGTTAAATGTAAAAGTGAAATCCTTAGAAAAAGAAACTAGAAGAAAACATGAAATCAGGGCATGTGCGGTGAAGGCAGTCATCCAAGAACACAGCACTGTATTTATCTACACTTGAATTAAAAAAATAAACTAAATATACAACAGAAAGGGTCAATAATCTTATTAGAGTTGACACAGACGTCAGTAAGAACATGAATGCACAACAGAAAGATAGGTAAAGGACACCAGAAGAGAAATTATTAATAAACATGTAAAAATGCTGTTTTACTAGTTATCAGAGAAGTTTAAACGTAGGCCAAAAAACTGAAATAACACTGCTTGCACCTATCACATAAGCAAAATAGCTGATTTTCACTCGCCAAAAAAATGGCTACAATACCCACATGGACAAAGCCAACTTTCTGGAGGGAGATGGTAGTAACATGGCCAAATATATTGCTAGTCTTAAAACAATACTTTGTACCTACTGATACAAAGTATTCATGTTAGCAGTATTAATAGGGGAAAACTGGGAAGAATTTAAATGTCTAACAAAGCAATAATGGTTAAATAATTTATGGTATAGCTATTTGAAGACTCATTAAAAAAATCACATTTTCAAACAGTACTTAATGACAGGGGAAAATGTCAGTGAAAAAAGATAATAATAATCACATAAAGTATTCTAATTATGCTAAAACAGTTTATGAATGGAAATACTATTTTTCTTTATATACTATATTTCTATATAGCTTATAATGTTGCTATTAGTTTAAGATTTTTTTATTTATTTATGCATATAAGAAATGGGGTACGGGCCAGAGGTGCGGTGGGGTGTGTGTGAGAAGATCCATTAGAGACAGAGTGTGACTGAAATACACTGCTGAGGGGAGCAGGCAGAGGTCTGCTGTGCAGTGTGGGTCAGCTCCCTGGCTGGGATCGAACTCGTGCTGCAGTGGCTGCAGATAGCTTCACAGTGCTGCAACTTAACCCCTTGCGCTACCAGGGAGGCCCTACTATTAGTTTTCTAATAAATATGTCACTCAAAATAAAAACTTGTGTTTCAAAAAACCTCTGATGGCTGATTGCATTTATAGCTTTTTCAAAATACTGTTGGCCCTTAAGCAACACATTTAGGTGTTTTAGCCCCTTACCCTTCCAGTTCCTCCCCCCACCCCCAATCCAGTGCAAATTCAGACAGTGACTTAGAGTCACTCCTTGGTATCTGTGGATTCCACGCGAAAATGGGATTCTACCAACTGACATGCGGGGTAAATAAATCCATGAATGCCCAATCCTTGGATAGGAAAAAACACACATATAAGTGGTTACAGAGTTTAAACAGGTGTTGTTCAAGGGTCAACTGCACTTCCTCTTTTACCATCCCTGAATCTGTCTACAAATTGGGAACACGATCAGTTATGAAGTTAGGATATATAGTTAGTACATATAGTTGTAAAACGAGTGTTTGTTTGACAACCTCAGGAAACAGAGTAATTAGTTATAGCATAATTTAAAAATGGATTTAGTTATTAAAGGCCATGTTTTCATAGAGCATAAGATGGTATTAAATATAACATTATCTGTCTGGTATACTAGTACACACTTTTGTTTAAAAACATGTAAGACAGAGAAATGGTAAAAAAAATATACCAAAACATTAATGACTGTCTCTAGATAGGTAGTATCAGAGGTATTGTAATTTTCATCTTTACATTTTCTTGCATTTTCTCCCAGATTTCACAGAGTAAGCCATGTGCTGATTCTGGATTTTTAAAAAAAATCATTACTTGAAAATAAAGTTTGTGGTCTCAATGCATGAGCAAAACAGAATTGCATAAAATGGTTTATAAATAATAAATTTTCTTAGTTTATCTTAATGTGTTTTGGCAATAAGCAAACTTACACTTAAAAGTTTGTTATTGTAGGGCCTACCTGGTGGCGCAAGGGGTTAAGCACTGCACTATGACGGAATCCACAGCCTCTGCAGCATGAGTTCGATCCCTGGCCGGCCAGGGAACAGCCCACATGGCGCAGCAGACCTCTCCTGTCTTGCCTGCTGCTCCCCTCAGCAGTGTATTTCAGTCAATCCACCTGTTCTGTTCCCCACTCTGTCTTTGGTGAATCCTCTTACCCTCCCACACCTCTGGCCTGTACCCCAGCTCTTGTATGCATAAATAAATAAATATTTAAAAATAAATAAAAGTTTGTTTTGTAAACACACTGTAGTATAACAAATAAAAGATGTTCTATAATAATGTATTTTTTATAAATATGAGTTTATGTTTAATTCTACAGAAAATAAAATAATGGCTCTCTAATTCAGTCTTTTAGTAGATGTCACTATAAGTAAAGCTAAAATATAAATGAGTTCTATTAGAGAAGAAGCTGTGTATTTTCATGGCTTTGCAGCTTAAAGTTCTAGAATAAAAAAGCCTGGGAAAAGGGAAATTTTTAAGTGGGATAATTAGTATTGGCCTGTTAACAGATTAAAAGATTCAGATATAAATAGTTGACTTTTGGAATTCTAATTCATAAATGCAAAGGAATCCCATAACCTAGCTCATTCAAATGAGTTTAGAGATACCACAGTTAGACCCTCACAAAGAATCACAGAATATTTAGCTGGAAGGAGACTTTACTGGGTCAGTCTCTTTATTTTACAGATGAGGACACGGACTTTACAGATGAGAAACCAGAGAAGAGAACTGACTTGCTCAAGGTCACACGACCCCGTCAGGTTTCCTGACTCATTTCACTGGCTTCGTGGCCTCCTAGGAAGGAAGGGTCATTATTCAGCTAGGACACAGGATTGTTTCAAATTTCTCTTAAGATACAAATCCCTATAGCAATGAATCATCTTAATCAAGCTCCAGTAAACTTCATAAGAGTTCCCAGAAGCAAAGATGTCACAGCACTGTTAAAAAAAAAAAAACAAAACAAAAAAACCCAATGACAGCCCCAGGACGACAGCCCCAGGACCACAGCTGCGTCTCACCTAAGGGGGAGGAAACCCAACTGCTCTGGAAACAGCCATAATTCTGACCGACCTTTTTTACCCTGGGCAGAGATGAAGTAAGCCCGCGTGTCTCTCCTGACACACACCAGCACACGAGACGCCCATGCAAGCAGGCGCCTATCCATCCTCCGGGTCAGCCGCTCCTTAGACACCAGCACAAGAGCGTTTTCCTCTCATGGTCCCTCATGGCAGAGGTCTCTGTTTAAGCACTTACTCACGCCATCCTTGCTGCTTGAGGAACAGAGTCCCAGGCTAACGCTGAGTAGTGAACACACTGAAAATTTTTCTGGGGCCCCGTCTCCTGGCCTAGCAGGCAGAGTGCAAAGAAAGCCATCTTCACGGGCTCCATCCCGGGGGCAGGGATCTGCTGCCCGACGGGAACTCAGTCCTCAGATTAAAAAAAAAAAAAAGGTACAGTGGTCCCCGCCTTCACATCTCTCTACAGTGCGTTCATTAGCAAAGGCAAAATTAAGCCCACACTGCCTTCCTCTAGCACCAGCCTGTCTTTAGGTCAGGACAACTCAGAACCGGAAGCCTCTCCTATCAGCAGCAACTACCTCCGTGGTGCCAGCAATCCACCGTCCCAGCTGAGTAAACTCAACTCAACTTGCGATTCCCAACAGCTCTCACAGGAAAGTCTGCAGAGCGCGTCCCAGGCTGGAATCTTCGATCTAAGAAACACTCTGTCTAAGTATCACGGAACTAACACTGTCCAACTACATGTTCTTTTCATGGAAAAGAACGTAGCGCCGAGTGAGTGCTTAGCTTTTTTTTTTTTTTTTTAAAGACTTATTTATTTATTTATTTATTTATTTATTTATGCAAGCACTGGGTACAGTCAGAAGCACAGGAGGGTGAGAGAATTCACCAGAGCCAGAGCGGGGAGCAGAACAGGCAGACTGATGAAGTGCACTGCTGAGGGGAGCAGCGGGTGCGGCAGGAGAGGTCTGCGTGCCATGTGGGACCCTCCTCCGGTGACTGGGGATGGAACCGGCGCTGCAGAGGCTGCGGGCAGCTTCGCAGCCCAGTGCTCAACCGCTGCGCCACCACATGAGGCCCTGAGTGCTTAGCTTTATCCCGCCGCCCGGAACGCAGCATCTCCACAGTGGAGACTGGTGCAGGCCGTATTCCTGGGGGCCCCAGAGGCAAGTATGCTTCACCTCCCCGTCCTAAGTCTCCCTCTGAACACCGTGACAAGGAGAATGGTGACAATTTTCTGGGACTCGTCAGGCAAAGAGAGTAAAACTGACAAATTTTCACTACCTTAAAGGATAACAACTGGAAAATGGTATTTTTCTTGAAACATGTCTCTTGACTGAATACCACTGAGTTCATCTTAGGAAGAAAAAGAACTCGCACGAGAGGGTGCTGTCTAGGTTTGATGGTCCATGGACGCCTTAGCTTCCTAATGACACGACCGAGTGCGGGTGATGACGGAAACACAGGAAGCCTGACCTCGGGCCTCCCTATCAAGCCCGGGGCTCGGGGCAGCCCTTGCTGCATCTGTTCACCTCCGGCTGGGGAGCAGCTGTGTCTTCCTCACATGCTCTGTTAGCCTTGGCTAGTAGAAATCAGGTTTACAGACAGATCTGAAAGGTGATCTGGAATTAAGTTTTCTCCACTTAGTGTACAAATCTTCACAGGGCACGGAGTCTATTCTTAAAAATAAAGTGCTGAACCTGCCACTTACGGCTCTGATACTAGCGACCAAACGTCTCCTACAGTGGGGAGACCACCGAGGCCAGGCCAGTCCACTGCCTCCTGCACGGTTTTTCCTAAGGTCAACATGGTGCTTCTGCAGTGACTCCCCCTGCAACTGACATGAGAACTGTTTCTCTCAGGGGCAGGGCTCAACAAGCACCCCAAGCAGAGACAGCACAGACAGACACTCCATCTGCTTCCCCCCACACAGCCCCGCAGGCAGAGGGAGGAACACGACACCAAGTAGCCTGGGGACTTACCACTGTCTCTTAAACCTAGATTTTTACCTCTTGTTCTTGGGTCTGCTGCTGTTTTTAGCAGGAGTCAATCAAACTAAGAGAATACAAATGATCCTTTAATTGCTTTTTAAAAAGTCAAATTCTGGTAACACTTGACAAAAAACATGTACTTACATTATTAATATTGTCAGAGCTTGAAAGGTTATTGGTACACAGACTAGACTTCTTCACGGTGGTACTTCACTGCAAATCTGGGGCACAGTCATGTTCTAAGGAAGGTATTTTGATGACAAACTGAGGCTTTCTATTCCCAGGAAGATGATAATTACATGCTAGTCTGAACGGTTAGTATGTCTTTTAGTGGATGACATGTCTAAGTAGGAATCAACAAAACAGACCATCTGGATGAGGCGTGATCATGACTAGGACTTCTACGGTACATAGGTTTTCAAAGTATAAAGAACTTTTTTTAAAAAAAGATTTATTTATTTATTTATGCAAGCACTGGGTACAGTCAGAAGCGCGGGAGGGTGAAAGAATCCACCAGAGCCAGAGCAGGGAGCAGAGCAGGCAGAAGGACCGAAGCACACTGCTGAGGGGAGCAGCGGGCGGCAGGAGAGGTCTGCGTGCCATGCGGGACCCTCCTCCGGTGGCCGGGGAGCAGCCGGGGATCGAACCGGCGCTGCAGAGGCTGCGGGCAGCTTCGCAACCCAGCACTCAACTGCTGCGTCACTGGGGAGGCCCTAAAGAACTTTTTTAGATGGACATTATTACAGTTCACTGAAGTTTTCTCAAAGGCAACTAAGACAAAAAGTAGGATATTCACTAACAAGTTCATATTCTGCCCATTCAAGATCTTCACATATCAAACACATGTAGACCCAGACCCACTGTGACTGCCCAGTCTATAAACAGTGGTTTCCAGGGCACTACTGAAGAGCCAGGACCACCTCTGTCTTGCCAAATGCTGCAGCCTCTAGTGTCTCTCACAGTCATTGGCACAAAGGAGAAAACCAATAAATATTTGTTGAGTTTAACTCAATAATAAATAACTCAAACAATAAAAAACTGTTGAGTTTAAGAAAGAAAAGGCCCACTGGTTTTCTGTGAAGATTTTAATCCATAGGGGGTTTCTGTGAGGACTATCCTTTGCAATATGATGCTTATAATTCTGCTGCTGAGATGACTCATATCTTTATTGGTGACTCATTATATACGAATATTTATCAAATGCTACTTCATTTCTTTGCAAACTGTGGCCACAGAACAGTATGAGGAACACGGGGTCATTTGTTTTGTTTAATTGGCTCAGGGACTAGAGAAATGAGAAGCCTGTTGTTTATACAAAATGAAATTGCTGGTAAATCTATAAAAGAGGATGGCGAGAATTTTTAATCTGTCTTAAAAACAATGTCATAATTTCTCTTTTGGCTATTTCTGTTTGACCAAAAAGGAACCAGGAAGTATTATTTGCCAATTTTAAAATGCATTTAAGGGCAGTTCATCTTCTTACTGGCTATGAGAAATGGATTGGGATAACTTTACCTGTCAATAAGTGGGAAAGTTTTGTTGTTTTTTCCTCAAATAGTCTAATGGATTGAAATGAGGTCATGTCCAGGCTCCTGCAGTCTTAAACAAATGTTGAGAACTTCCTTCTATTTGCAGACACAGGAGGTATAGTTCATTATGTCCTACCCAAGTCATTCCATAAGGAATATGAAAGAGGATGAACTCTTTTAAAATTCAACTTTAAGCATCCATTAATTCCAAAATTTATAGCATATTTTTGCAACATTTTTATCCTAGATGAGCAATGACATCAGAAGACAGGGAAAGGAAGACTGGCTTGCCAGGGCAGCCACCGCGAGACTACCAAAGGGAGAATAAAAGAATGTATTTTAAGTCTTATTCATTGTGGGTCAGAAAAAACAGTAGATTTGAAAGGCCTTGGATCTATTCCCACAGAGTGTTGTCTTTTGTGGGAGGGGGTGGAAGGTAGGGGCTAACAGTACCATGGTCAGGCTAAGGAAAAACTACATTGAAGCATTTGATAGTCCTTTCTCCTTGGTTTTAAACTCATTTTAAATGGATTACTACTTTAAAATGTTAAATAATAGTTATCACTGAATTGACCTGAAGGCCTTACAACTTTAATAAAAGTAGAAAACACTGTAATTATTCTACTTCCTACTCCAAGTTCAATATGTCTGGCAAAGGAGACAGGGACTTGCATTTTTCTAATTCCGTTACAGCTGTAGGTCTTCTCAGGTATTCCGTGCAAGCAATGTCAGCCGACGGCAGCCTACGCACAGCACTCTGCTACCCTATGGGCCGCATACCAGACATGACCCCTCGTTGACAGGAAGACATAAACAACCCCGCTAAAATGCCAGGGAACACTTACGTAACAGGTGCTGACACAACTGACTCTGGCAAAGACAGAGCTCAAGTTTTCTTCCTAATAAAGCACCGATGTGACACACAGTAGGAAAATTAATCCCCAGAATGTTTCACAGATAGTAACATAAAATTCACCCTACCCCCAAAATAATTTCAAGTCACTGCCATAAAAGAACTATTATCTCTGCTTAGCAGACAGGAGGAAGCCAGTGGCAACAACCTGGAAAAAGATGAAGTTTTCTGTCACTTATGAGAAGAACTATACCCGGGCATAGCTGTAAACACAAATGCTTTGAGAAAGACAGATGTTGTGACGGTGGCAACACAAGGGTCTTCCACAATCCAGGTGCAACCTCCTCGCCCAGCCCGCACGTCCTGCCAGAGTTCCTAATTTTTCATGCCCCTGTGCTGCCCTGCCCAGAATGCGTGCCTTCTTTTCCCAACCCATCAAACCCAGACAGCTTTCCAAAGCTGGTTCTTCTCTGCCTGTGTCTTCTCTCTCTCTCTCCTCAGGTCTCGGCCCACAGCCTCCTCACCCCGCCTTACCTCGTGCTTCTTTCCTCGCACCACTACTGCGCCCGAGTCCCTCTCTTCTGTGGCTTCACACCTGACTCCTCCACTAGGCTGAGCCCTACAGTCTCTTTGAAGAAATGCTATATAGTCTTTTCTTGGCCGAGGCTTAGGAATACAGAAAATAACACTTCAGCAATTTCTGTACTGACCAAAAATGGCACTTATTAAGTAGCAGGAGTAGATCTATTAAATGCCTACTATGTGCCATGCTTAGTCCTTTACATGCTTTTCATTTAGTATTAAATCTCAGCAGTCCCTGTACGACAGGTATGATTTTTGTCACTTTATAGCAAGCAATTTCCCTCAGGATATTAAAGCTGGTAAGCAAAAGTCCGGATTGGACCCCAGTCTAACTCAAAACTGTGTTCTTAATCACTATATTTTAAGAACAAACAAAAAAGATAGAAGGTCTCAGAACTGTATAAAATATTCAATTATATGGGCAAACCATTTACTGAGAATTTTGTTACCTCTCCCAATCTTTTGTAAATTTATGACTTTTCACATTATTATAACAATGTAATTTTTTTCTATTGCTTAACCTTATTTCATTCATTTTTTTCTTTGAATTTATATAGGTCTTTTTACTATTGTGTTCTATTTAAGTGATTCAGACATTTGCTGAAAAGCTATCCTAGTTAAATTTAAAGAAGTTAAAAAAATTCACTGATTCCCCGCCCCCCCGCCCCAACAAAGTCACTATCTTGGTTAGCCATGTGGTCTCTCTGACATGGACGTGAAGAATGTATTTTCCTCAGCTAGTCCCCTTCAATTCAGCAGCAACTTAATGAAAGAAGAAAATGAGATGTAGGTTTCTTTGCAACTGTAAAGTACTGAAGAAAGTTTTGCTCTTAGAAATAAAGTGAAAAGTAAGTGAAGCAGGTTTCTTCTAAGCAGTGAGAACATTTTCAGGTTTTCTCATTTTATAAGGAAGAAGGAAGTAATGGCCACTACCTAGACTGCTAGAAGGTAGGTGAACAATGATTTCCCATTTTTCGGTTCAATCCTCTCAAGGTATTTCATGACTATAAGACATAGATGTAGCAATGGAGGGGCCGGAATACAAGCTGACCGCCAAGCATGGTCCTGATTTACCGTGGAGGTGATTCTGTTCTTTGAAGCGTCTATTCACGCGAGGCTAAGCAACCATTATTTTGCAAAGATTTAATTCCGACGATGGGAAGTATTTTCCTATCAAAAGGCCACCAAGTTGAAGAGGGAACAAGTGCTCCCCACAAAACAAATTATTTAGAACCATAGAGTGATACAATTTTGAAAACTTGAAAGACCCTTGGAAACTAGATAAGTCACTAAACTTTAGCTTTGAAAATTATGTTGACCAATTTGCTCTTGAAATGAAACAGGGACATAAGACTTTATTCAGTAAGTATGAGAACTAACATCAAAGCATATGCACCTCACATTATGGTGATTAAGAAGCAACGCAGAACAGAGGTGGGTGGGCAGGAGGTGTAATTAAAAGTGTGTGAGAGGGAAGAAGAAAGCAATGGATAGCAGTTTTTCTGGCAACTTAAAAACAGAAAGTGAGAAGAAAGATATAGAAAGGCGCTCAGTAGGAGAAAAAGGGGCGATAAAGAGGGTCTGAGAAAAAGGAGACACACAGAGAAGTCAAGAAAGACTGCTGTAGCTTTCGTCTCAGTTCTCAGCACACGGCCCAGCTGTGTATTCCTCACACGACAATCATCATTCACTCCCTCGCGTCGGCCTCGACAGCAAGAATGAGTCCTCTTCCTTATAAAATGAGAAAACCAGAAATATTCTCAGGACTTAGAAGAAATTTGCTTCTCCTTTTTCATTTTGTCTCTAAAACGCTTCTGGGAGCAGAAGTGGAGACTTCCTGGGTAAATTTGAAATATCTCACACTGGTAATTAAAGGCAATAAAATAAGAATGAGAAGCATCACCATGAAAACAGCGCAGGTTAACGCCTCCTGGAGCCCATAACAGAACATAGGGGAAACAGATTCCAGAGTCACTTCAAGCTTGAACCTATGCAGCTCTTGTCTTTATTTATTACACGTACGAAAAGTATATTCCATATATTACCATACTGTCATTCAGCATAATCAGAGTCCGAAGACTAGGATAAGGACCCTGCAGGTCAGGGTTCTGATGACTGGCAAAACACTAGCAAGCTTGCACTGCAGTTGTCTGAACCACACCCAGTCTGCAGTTAAATATAGGATTTGGTTTCTGGAACTATTGGTAATCTTCACCTTCAAAGTCCAAGTATTCACTGAAAAAAACTGAAAGTAAAAAGGAGAAAGGAACGAGACTGACACAAAAGTCCAAGTACTAATAAACTGTCCTGGGAAGAATTCCAAAATGCAAGAAATACCAAGAGAATTAAATTGCAAAAACCTCAAGCAACATTTTAGAAACACTTCACAAACTGATCTGTCTTTTCTATACTGTTTCTCCCAGCATTTGTGTACTAGGCCTGTGTCTCTAGTTCAGATCATATCTTTAGACTGTGTAACACTGTAGGTTAACAGCATGAGACCAAGTTTAGAGCTAAATTTTGGTTTGTGATAGTATTGTGGTTGTGATGCTACTTTTGTTTGTGAAAAGGCACTTCTATCCTAACAAAGAATTTTCAGATGCTTAAATTTTTTTTTTTTTGAAAGAGACACTTGCTCTCAAACTGAAATTTTTAATGCTGATCCAATGCTTATTGGGGAGAATATTCGAGGGGATTAACTTTTAAAAGTTATTTTGGAGACTGACAAAGGTTAAAACACAACAACATAAGGTTTTCCTTATTATTTCAGAGGGTTCTGGGCTTTAGTCATGATTTTGCTTTATATTACTTACTGAAGATAAACATGACAAAAATCTAAGAGCAACAAAAAATACATTACAGGTGTTTCCATTAGAAATATACAGCATGCACTTGTTTAAACTATGAAGGCAGGGCCTCCCCAGTGGCGCAGCGGGTTGAGTGCAGCACTGTTAAGCTGTCCACAGCCTCTGCAGCGCTGATTTGATTCCCGGCCGGCCAGGGAGATACCCACAAGGCGCGGCAGATCTCGCCTGTCTCGCCCACTGCTCCCCTCAGCAGTGCTTTCAGTCCATCTGCTTGTTCCGCTGCCTGCTCTGTCTCTGGTGAATCCTCTCACCCTCCCACGCCTCTGGCCTGTACCCCAGCTCTTGTATATATAGATGGATAAATGTTTAAAAAAACCCAAACAAACAATAACTACAAAGGTACCCAGCAGTATCCGTCTGCCATCACTTTCCTGTGCACGCTCAGACACAGGGTCCTGCTTCAGCCACTCTGACGCACAGCAGCAGCAGGGAGTGGAGAGAAGACTCCTCCAAAGCTGGCATTCTGAGTTACCATGCTCAGTGCTCCTGCCACACTCTCCTGGGGCAACGGGGCCCTCCGACACCTACTCCTGAGTCTAGTCAACTCCTCCTCCAAGGGGTTGGCTTGTTTCTCCATCTTAATTAGTGGGGTTGAAAAATCTGTAGGAGGAGATTTGAAAGTTTCCTTTTTCTTTCTCCCTTGTGAGCAGAACAGACACAATAATAGCCAGGTCTCACTCTTTGGTGTCCCAGCCACTTCACACTCTAGTCACCAAGATTCCACAGCTGAAGGAACACTGGGCTCTGGTTACGGAGGCAAAAGAGGCAAGCACACACCACAACCCTTGCTCCTAGCACACAAAGCTCCAGACTTCTGACCATAAACTCTACAGACTTCAGGCCTGGTGGATCTATCGTCTCTATACTCCTTCACCCTAACATGTACTCATTCCTTCTATCTCTGGCCTTCTGCCTCACTCCTGCCTTTGTTGAGTGAATAAAGACAGTAAGAGTTAAATTTGCTGGATAAAAACCACACTGGAGTCTTATATTATTTGCACATGCAGATATTTCAGACACATAATATACATGATGTCCCTCTCCTTGAAAACATGTAAACTACTTGGGGAGAGTCCAGCTCACTGCTAGCGTGTAGGCTGATGCTGTGGAAGTGACTGAGTAAACACCAGTCACTCACCTAATTCTAGTTTATCTGTTAAAATCTAGTCAGGCCTTCTTGAAATAGTAACAACAAAACCCTTTTTAATTATGGAAATTTCAAGCCTCCACAATCATAACAAACCCATGAACCCCACATAACTGTTATCCAGCGCCAGCTGGTAATAATCAGCATCCCACTCCTGTTTGTCTTTTTCCCATTAAAATCTCCATGTGCTCTGAAGCAAATGGAAAGTTGCAAAGTCATTAATCTAGTAGCCTCAGACCTTAGCGGAAACAAAGACCAAGTCTATATATTAAAAAATAACCAGTGTGCACCCAAATAAAAATAACATTCCATTTTAGTTCACAGAGAGAACTTAAATCCATGGCTAGGCGGGTCTGAATGTCTGCACGCGCTGGGCCACTTATGAGGTTTGTGGCCCTGGAAAGTCACTCAGCTTCCTAGAGCCCCGATGGCCTCATTCTAAGGAGAAAGCAGGACGGCAACGAGGATGAAATGTGGAGCATAAATTACTGTCCCTAGAATTGGATGTTTTAAAATCAATTGTAGACAATGCAATGGGGCCAGAGAAGGGGAAAAGGACAAGAAAGAAAAGACCCATGTACCCACCTCGACACCCACAAACCCACTGGCAGCCGCGCTGAGGTGCGCTGGGGAAGAGCTTTGTGGATGGTGAGAAGCAAAAACAGAGCATGTGTGTTCTCTGCTAGCAGGGCAGCTGACGGGCTCTCCTCTGAGTACTGTACTTTCCTCATTTAAACAAAAAGCAAGGCCATCGTGAGAATGAGGGTGGGGCGTATGCAGAGAGAACCATGTGTGAAATAATAGAAAGAATGAACCAGGAAGGTCTTGAGAACGACCGTCTGGCAGAATGAAAGACCCACCTAAGGCTCATGGACATGAATTCAAAATGAGAGCCGGCAGCAGGGCTTCACGTGTTTCCCTAGCTGTACTGAGCTTCAAAAATGCAGAAAGAGTATAAGCAAAAATGCAGAAGCATACCTAAAATATGGATGACTCCCAAATCTCCATTTCTGTAACCACTGAAAAATCCTGAGGTGACATCACAATCAAAGCTCTAACCGGAAGGAAAGTCGATGAGAACAGAACATTTGCTTAACACTTGCTCTGAGGAAGACATTCCTCTTATGTGCTTTACATCCATCACCTCACAGAATGCTCGTCACTCTTCTCATAATAACCATCCCCATTTTACAGAAAACCCAAATCTCCAAAGATGAACACAAGGCGAAGCTGGGACTAAACTGTAAATCTGTATGCCTCTGAAGCCCGTCCCTTTTCACTACCTCGAAATACGTAACTCTTTATAAACATTGCAGGGAGGGTTCAGAGATGCTGAACAATTTGCCTAAAGTCACACTGTCTCCAGCGGCTCAGACCTGTCTCGCGGGTGAACGGGCCCTGAGCATCACACTTCCTGCTCTGTCACCTGTGTTCTCTGTGACTACATTACCTGAGTTTTTCTTCAAAATTTCTCTTGATGCCTATGATCTTCTCACTCTTTGCTCTAAACACTATAGTCTCTGTCCTCCCCACTCATGGACAGATGACTCTAACAGCCTTCCGCTGGCCTCTCTTTATCCCTCCTTTTGTAAACTAAGTTGTCCACCTTCATAATAGTATTTATTCCTTAATTCTGTAATTGCTGATAGGCAGCTGCTGCCCCCAGGTTTGTGGAAAAGGAGTTAACTAGATATGGGAATAAACTGTACGAGTACCTAGCTGTGACAACAGAATACTGTAGAAGCACAGAATACAGTGAGTAAAAGTCAGTTAGGTCAAAAGGAGAGGGGAAATATTGCCACGGTCAGTCACCACACATACATATTGGGCACTTGAGATGTGGCTAGTGTGACTGAGGAATTGAATTTAAACCTTTAATGTAAAGTAACTTAGACTGAAAAAGGCACACCGCAGTACCAGCGCAGTTCTTGGTGACCGTAGCTTTCTCTGTTTTTAACCTAATTAGACGCTCAGCACACCCACTATCGTAAATACCTTTCCTTTCATACAGGTATTACAGAGGCAATTTTGCCTTCAGTTGTGTGATTATTTGATTCATATCTGTCTCCCCAACCTGACTGTTGGGAACTATGTTAACCATGCTCTCATCAAGGCCCACTGCAGTGACACGAAAACATTTACTGTCATTATTATTGCCAGATAATACTCATACTTGAGTTTCTGTGATACATAAAGACTTCATTTCTCATAGTTCCATCTGCTTCTGACCCAAAATTCTGACCCTCCTTGGACACACATACAATTTGTGCACAAAATAAGAGAAAACTGCATCCTAAAGCCCCAGGGAAAACCACCGAGCCACTGACATCAATGTTCTGTCCTAGCCCCACTCGCTTCATCCAAACTCCTGACTGGCCTTTCTGCTTTGTGCCATTCTGAAGTAAATCCCACACATTGTATCATTTCATCATATTATTATACATTTCAAAACACAGTTCTAAAATATAAGTACTCTAATATAGAGTTCCATTTACTTACAAGGAACGCTGTAACAGAAGAATGATTATCTTTTTCACTCAACTGGCTAATAGATTTTCTTTAAAACAGTGAGTTATTGTCCTTTAGAATTTCTCACATCACAGATTATGTTGGCCTGAAATCCCATGGTATGCCTAACAGAACTTTGTTCCATTTTCCTATAAAAATCAACGTTAGATCTAGAGACTTAGTTCTGCTTCAATTTTATGGGAAAGAATATTCTGAGGGGGTGGTGCGTGCGACCTTTAAGAGGTACATAATCTCTGGTTGTCAGTCTTTCTGGCATGTTAGTAGCTATTAATGATCATTGTGAGATCTATTATTTCACTAGGATTTTGCAAAATGATTATATTCTAATTATATTATTCCCTTTTCATTTATTAGCTGGAATCCATCAGAGGAAAACTTTTTGGTTAACTGGAAATAAAGTTTGTATGTGAAAAGCAGGTCAAATGCTCAGTTCTTTTATTATTTTCCAAGTTATTAAGTTTGTTCTCTAGCTCAGATGTGACCGACATGTTCTCAAGCTGCATCACTGTCACACATGGGTTCTGGCATGCGAGACGTGCTGTAACCAATCTATCACAACCGGCATTATGACTCATGTCCAATGGTTCCCCCCTTCTTTGGATATGGGAGTCTCAGGTTAGCTCCCGCGTACTTTCAATATCACCCATTTACCTGCAATGGCCCTTTGCTTAAAAAGATGCCCAGTTTTATTGGGCATGCCTTCTGCCCCAGTCCTGGAATCAGACATTGCTCCAAGGAGTGCTGGTTCCTTTCAGCAGGAGTGCTGGTACTTATTACAATGTGGGCCCCAGGCATGTTAATGTCTACTTGGTTGATACTGTGTGTGTGTGTGTGAATATATATCTCTGTATCTCTATATATCTATATATATATGAAGTTGCATAATGTCCTTTTCAGGAGATAAAAGTTGGGAGAACCCCCCTTTTTGTTTTTTCAAGAGAAAATAGAATATGAATTACATTTATTACTTATAATTCAAATTCAAGACTACAGTATTTTTCTATCAAAATTATACCTGACTTCTTTGAAAAAACTGACAAACTAACCCTAAAATTCATATAAAAATGCAAGCAACCCAGAATCACTAAAATAAGGTTGAAAAATAAGAACAAAGCAGAAAACTCACACTTCCCAATTTTGATATTTACAACCATAGTAGTCATGACAGTGTGGTGAAGCATGAACAGCCATATAGACCTATCAAACAGAACTGAGAATTCAGAAGTGCACACTCACATTTGCAGTCAACTGATTTTTGATAAGGGTGGCAAGACTAATCAGTAGGGAAAGAATCATTTTTTTTTTTTTTGACAGTTCTGGGACAAGTGGATATCCACAAGTGAAGAATGATGTTAAACCCCTATCTCTTACCATTTGCAAAAATTAAGTATGAAACTCTTAGGAAAAAATACAGGAATAAATTTTGGAAACTAATTTAGGCAAAACCTTCTTAGCTCTAACTCTAAAGGCACAAAAAACAGAAGAACAAAAACAAACTTCACCAAAATTAAAAACTTGTATGCTCCAAAGATCACCATCAGGAATGTAAAAGGACCACTCACAGAATGGGAGAACATATTTACAAACCATGTACTGATTCAGGGATTTGTGCCCTCACATATTTGTACCTTTTCAATTCAATATAAAAAGACCACCTCATTCTTCAGATGGACGAGGGATCTGAATAGACATTTCTTCAAAGAAGTTACAAGTACATGAAAAGATGCCCCACATCAACAGTCAGGGAAACACACATCAACACTTCAGCGGGAGGGAGCCCAATGGGATGGCTGTGACCCAAAAGACAGATGACAGCAAGTGCTGTGGAGACACCAGAATTCTTGCACGGCTCTAGGTGGAGGGTGGACAGCGCAGCTGTGTTACACCTGTCTGACAGTTCTTCAAAAGGAACAGAAGAGTCACCGCACAACCCAGCAGTTCTACTAGGATACAAGTTTCTTTCATAGCAGCAGCATTCATAACAGCCAAAAAGCAGAAACAACCCCAAATGTCCACCAAATGACGTGTGAATAAATAGAACAATAAATAAAAGCGATTTGGCAATTAAAGAATGAATATCAATATACGGCACAGTAAAAAGGATTGAACTTGAAAACATGAAAGAAATGAATTGCAAAAAAAGGCACATATTATATGATTCCTTTTATATGAAATGTCCAGAATAGGTGAATCTAGATGGAGAGAAAACAGATGAATGGTGCTGTAGGGTTGGAGGGAGGGGCTTGTTTTGTTCATTTGTTTTCCTCCCCCATTTTTTCTTTTAATTCATGTAATCAAACTTAATCAATACTTCCCCTTATTTTGCATCACAGGAAATATTTTCCCTATTTTCAGGATATGGAGGCATTTCCCATGTTTTCTTATATTATTTATATGGGTTTACTTTTTTATTCATTTTCAAGTTATCTTGGTGTGCGATGTGACGAACGGAGTAATTTTTGACTGACACTGATATATTTGAGTGAGGCTAAATACTCTGCTGGTTTTACAGTCTACAGAGATATTTATTCATTCATTCACTCTAGAAAAATATATCACGCATACTCTAAGGCTGGGGAATTTTATATTTCATCTTTGAAAAGTCTACTTTCACAGAATGAAAATCATGCTGTCACCTTCTGTAGTGCTATTACTTACTTTGAAAGACTTTTTTGTGTTTTTGTAACTTGGAATAAGCCACATCCATTCTTACTAGCTGTACCAGGTAAGATATAAGAAAACTAAAGATAAAAAAAGATAATAAAATAAAAAACCCAAAGATAACTAAATTCCTGGATTAGATAAATACACATATTAAATAAAATTAAGGTTAAAACTGAAAATTATGAGTAACCAGAAGTGTTACATGTTATATATACAGATTATATCCTCAATATATTTTTTTTGACTATTACAAAAGTTTATTTAACAAAAAGTTCAGTAAGAAAATGTACACAACCCAATTTTTATGTCATAGTGAAAAGATGCTGTGGAAGCAGACATGGGGAAGCAACTGATTTCTCTGGCGAACACAGCCACTGCTTATACTCATTCCAAGGTTTCTAACATGATGATACTATTTCCTCGTATTACCACCATTCCAATATTGTTCTGTTGCCCACTACTTGCCATCTCCACACACTCATGTGTCACAAGATTCATAAAGGGATCAAATGTCCGTAGTATTCCTTGGACATGTCTGCCACCATTTAATTTCAATGATACCTTTTTGTCCATAAATTTTTTCAACTCGGGAGGGTGAGCTTTGCTCATGGTGTCTACTCCCCAGGCTCAGATGTGCCTCCACACGAAATCCTGCCCTCAATATATTTTTAACTAAATTTAATCAGAGTGATTCTATGGCTCATTCCTGTTGCCTTGCGGGGAGAAAGGATCCCAAGGCCTTTCCACTTCAATTTTGAAACTACGTTAGGCATATCACCTGTCATTACAAGTTATTAATTTTTAAATTAATCCTTCCCCACACCGACATCATTTGACAAATGTATATGGTATCTGCTTTAAAAATTAAATGGCTGAGGCCCTGGTACAATTAACACTTGTACCAACCAATAAATAGCTTATTTGGTTCTCCAGAGGAAACTGTAGAATACTGTAAGTAATTTAAGTTAGATATTAGTTTTATTCTTCTCTTATGTGGTAAGTTCTGAAATTGTTTTTAAAGAATCAAATGTTTAGATGTGAAAAATAGAGCAGATTGTCGTGTCAGGTCTCCAGAATAGTAGTCTCACTTTTTCACATTCACCGCTCGAACAAATAAGGATTCCTCATTCAGTGAGTGGCCTCTTACTCTCAACTACCAAAGGAGAGCAAGAAAAATATAGACGATAACATCCCTGGGTAACCGCTAGTCTCATTCTGGCTACTAGATCCAGCCTTCTCCTTGAGCAAACCTTATCATTTCAACTTGATCACAGGGCCCGAAAGCCAGCATTTTAAATCTCTCAAGTAGTGATGTTAATGAGCTGGGAAATAATCAGGAAAACAGGCAGGAAGAGAGTTGGCAAAAGTCCTAGGTGACATATAATTCAATATTGGCTATTGAAAAAACCGTATTTTTGAGATGAGGCAATTATTGAATGTCTGATCCCAACCAAGCTACCAGTAGGTTAGCGGCAAAGCCAAACCAGGTTTCGGGCCTCCTGATGTCAGTGTCAAAACCCACTCAACGACACACATAAGATAACTGGAAAAATGTGCAGCCAGCACAAGGTAAATATGTATACTGTATCAGGTTAGAAGTTAAACCTCATTTAAAACCTTGCACTCCATTCTTTTCCTTCATATAGTGAGGAATCTCAATATAAAAATTCGATTGTTTTGAACTCTGAGAAATATATATTTTTCTTCCACATTTAATATTAGGAATTAAGTATTTCTGTAATGGAAAATTAGTACCTTAATGCACATAAAACTCTGCATCAAAACAAAATCTTATAAACATCATTTTTAAAGGTAGGAGACCAAAGGTATAATTCTTCTATATGATTTATAATAAATATATTGAACATTTCATAATTAATTCAATTAATTTATATTATTTCAGACGGGAAAATGGATGTTAAGGTCAAATTTGCCTAATGTACTGAGTATCTGCTATGGGTCAGGACCTAGCTCTAGAGTCAGAGGATAAATTACCAAAGTCAGAAACAAGAATTTTTAACCTTTAGGACGAAGCTCATTTCGGCCATACACCTTATCAATGGAAGTTAAATCATAGTAGCCTCTTATACAATTATTCAATATTTCGAAAGAAACATAGTAACGTCAAAGAGTTTTTCCAAAATACATTACAAAGATCTGAACTCATGAATATGTTTTCTTCTCGTTACTGAGAACGCTATTAAATTACACTGATAGATGCTAACTCCAATTTTACTAACTCTCAGTTCTGAGATCAACTTACTTGAATAAAACAGCTTTTACAATAGGTGAAAATACTTCGAGATAGAATCTAGATGCCAAGTTACTTCTTTGAAATGAAAACTATGTAAATCCAGTCTGGGAGATCGCCCACAGGAAGGAGGACGTACCTCTCCATGACAGCCAGACACTCCTTTCTCCAGGTAAATCGACTTCCGCGTCGTAGTCGGAAGGTGCCAGATGTGACAGAGACTGGGGGAGGCGTTTGTCTCCACTCAGGGTCCTCTATTGGAATGGGGGCTGGTCTCATACTTAGTGTAGCCCCTGAAATAAACAAGATATTTTTAGCAAATATCTTGCAATTTACTAAGAGCAAAATGACAAATATATCATGACATCATTAACTTTTGTCTCTCCATTGAAACTTGCAGGTCCAATGTATTTGATATTTACTTTTAAAAAAACTGTGATCCCCCCAGAAAATCCAAAGAGATAAATACTCCTCCTTAGACAGTACATTAATTACTTTAAAATACCATTTTAAAAATCTACATTGTTTTTCCAAACAAAGCACCAAATCTGCCTCTTCACAGAACAGGGACGTAGGTATGGCCTTTGGCCCAGTGATAACTTCCCTGGAGTACCTTTGCCTTCCTCTGAAAAAACCCTCTTGAAATTCCTTTTTGGTAGTTTTATGGTTTTTGAACAATTTACCCTATATGTTCAAAATCTGTCATTACCACAGGAACTTTGTTTTTGAAAAAATGGAACCTTTGAAGAAAGTTTTTAAGAGGAAAGGAATTTAAAGTAACTTAATTGCTGTATACTCTCACCAAAAAAAAAGTCAAATATAGCATCAAAGAAAAATGTATTTTATCTGCTTTACATGTACTAACTAAATCAGAGCTCCACAGGTCTACCAGCTATCAATGCTATGCTACTCTGGTCACTTCTTGAAGATAAAAAAACTAAAAACAAATCTATACTTGAGATATTTTATTAATCCAGACCAGCCTTTTGTCAAAGAATTTGAACTGGTGATGACGTATTTGTCCACTGACCATTTACCAACCTCCTTTTACCTGGCTTACTTCAGGCTGGAGGCTCTGACTAAAACAAGGAGAGCAATGAGGTCCCTGGCTGCCATGGAGTATTTCAAAGAAACAATTATCATTTAACGAGAGTATGGTTCGCCCTGACAGAGCTCAGGCTGTGGCTCCCCCACTGTTCTTTTTTCACACTGTAAAATGTGTCTTCCCACAGCTCAGTGATATCACTCTGCTGATCCAAAACTTCCAAGAAGTCACCTCTGCCTGTGGAATAAAATCCAATCTCTTAATAGAGCCTAAGTAAGACAGGTCAAAACGTGTCAGAATTACGTGGGACAATGTATACAACAATACTTTTTCCTCTTATCAGAAATCACATTTATTGAACCTTGGAACGAGGTGATTAACACCACGGGTATTGTTTCCACCTCACTACATACAACCCATTGTGGACCCCTTGCACCGGCTACACTTTATATGCATTCTCTATACAGTTACCAACTTTTTAAACTTATCCTGATTTTCTACTCCAAACCTCCTGTCCTGCAATCTTTCCCATCTGAGTAAATGCCATTCCTGTTCTTCAGATCGCTCAGCTCAAAAATGTTTGATTCATCTCTGACTTCTCTATTTCTCCCACATACTGTATCAAGCCCACTGCAAATCCTATCAACTTTATCTTCAAAATGCATCTGCAATTACAGCAATTTGTATTCCTACACTGGTAGCACTTTAAAAACAAGCTGGCATCACCTCTCCCTAGCATAACTTCTTGGGATAGGTTCTAAAGATGGCCGTTCACTTTAAGTCGCACCTCCTGGTAATCATACCCTTTAATCTCAGTTAGTACTGGGGCATGTTCTGACAACAGAAAATGGAAAAGGTTTGTGGCTAGGTCAAAAGCAGCTTTGCAGCTTCTTACTAGGTCTCCTAGACTGCTGGTTCTGGGGGAAGCAAGCTGCCACGGAGAACTGTAATGAACCCAAGATCACAAAGTTCCAAGAAGCCAGCCATGTGGAGGGCCACATGGAGTGAAAGATGCCCAATCAGCCCCCAGGTGCTCCTGCCATCCTAGATGCCAAACATATGAGGGAAAAAACTATTCTGGACATTCTGGCTAAGCAGCCCTCCTGTGGAGAACTAGAGAACCCAGCTGACAGAGAGAAACAAAGCCCCATGACGGTGCACCCATGTAGTAGCCAGCACCCAACATGGTTCCTAAGAACCCCCTGCTCCTGCCTGCCATACACACCCTATGTAGTGCCTCCCCCTATTGTCCCAGTTAGTCTGACCAAGAGCAGATGGCATTAGATGTAGAGGATACTGGTGTCTGTCTTGGTTGCTCTCTCTTAGGTAACTCACTTGGGAAGACAAGCTGCCACACACTCAGGCACAAGACACATCAGGTGAGGACCTGATGTCACTGGCCAGCAGGAGGTGAGAACTGGGGCTGCCAGCACTCGTCAAGTACGTGAGCTTGAAAGTGGGCCGTCCAGCCAGTCCCAATGACGGCAGCCTCATGAGAACTTTGAGCTGGAACGATCCAGCTAAGCCACTCTTGGATTCCTGAATCACAGAAATTGTGAAATAACAAGTGTTTGTTGTTTTTAACTGCTAAATTTTAGGGTAATTTACTAAAGAACAGAGAATTCACACAAGCCATCAAAATCATCTCAGTTGTTTTTTCCCACATTCCCCCAACATATTGAATATTATGTGTATCAATAATTTGCCACATTTCTGTTTGGTGGCCAAAATTTTTTCTTTAATAAGAGATTTCACCATTAGTAAGAATGAGCATCTTTTCCTGTTTACTGACCACTACAATTTTCTTGTGAATTTCTATTTTTCCCCATTTTTCTCCTGGGTTATTCATCTTACTGGTTTGTACAATCACCAGTTGCTAGTCATGTGGATTACAAGTTTTTCACCAATTTGCCATTTGTCTTTATCTTTATAATGGTGTCCTTTGTGATCTTAATTTTTATGTAGTGAAATCTGTCAATTTTTTCATATGAGCAATATAGGTTTTGCCGCACATAAATGTTTTTATAGTTCTCATTTTTGTTCAAGCCCTTGATAGGTGATTCCCTGTTGTATGTAATGAAAAGTATTTTTCTTAAGTTGTAAGTATGTCATCATATAACGCTTTAGATGTTCTTGGCTTACAATAAAATTGGAGCCAGGAAGCTATGGCCTGTTTTCTATTGTTTTTGTAAATAAAATTTTGCTGGAACAAAGCCATGCACATCCATTTACTTACAGTTGTTTTTTAGGGGGTGGGAGCACTGAAACAGCAGAGCTGAGGAGCTGGGACCCATGGCCAAAGAGTGATTTTCTAATCCTCTACAGGACGAGTTTAGTAGCTTACTGGCTTGCAAAATTCCTGATCTACCCACTATGTAACTCTAAACTGAAACCTTCATTAGGCAGTTCAAGAGAGAGGATTCCAGGGCCTCCCTAATGGCGCAGGAGTTAAAGACAGTGTTATCAAGCTATCGCCAGCCACTAAGATATGAGTTTGATCCCTGGCCAGGGAGATAACCCACATGGGGCAGCAGACCTTTCCTGTCTTATCGGCTGCTCCCCTCAGCAGTGTATTTTGTCAATCTGCCTGTTCTGCTCCCCACTCTGTCTCTGGTGAATCCTCTCACACCCCCCCCCACCTCTGGCCTATACCCCAGTTCTTATATGCATAAATAAGTCAATCTAAAAAAAAAAAAAAAAAGGATACCATTTACATTTACAAAAATAACTTGGCAATTAGGTCAAATATAAGTAAGAATTACAGCATAACAAGGGCCCTGGAATCTACCTACTTAGATTATACAAATTTTGTTCTCAGGCGTGGAAAAGAGGTCTAAAACAGAGCCAAACTACTACCATGACTCATCAAAATAAGGGAGAAACGTACAGGGTACAGCAATAGCAGGTCCTCTCATCCAAGAGCGGACTCTGTAAAAGAAGAGTAGTTTTGGGCTTCATGGGAAGGAAGTGGAATAGACCCACCTAGGAGGCCTCACCTGTAACTGTGATATGCTTTCATTGTTCAGGCGAATGACAAATGGGCTCAAATGAAATAGGCACAAAGAATCTTAATCGTGAGGATGAAGGAAATAAGCCAATAGAGGATAATGGTTCTCTCTTAGTACTGGGGATTATTGGTAATATAGCTATGCTTCCTTCTAATATTCTATATTGTCCAGATTTGGTCATGAAGGGAATGAAAGAGGGAGGAAGGAAGGTAAAAAAGAAAGAGGAAAAGTAAGTTGTATTCTGGTTACTTTGAAATAAATCAAAGAAATTTATACCCAGAAGGGGGAAACTGAATAATTTCAAATTTGTGAGCATACTTAATTTGAAACATAATATTATCGCATTACTTTTCAGATTTTTCTTCTGGCTCCTTTCTCTTTTTCAATGTAGCAGTTTTTAAAAATAGCACAGGAAACACTCCAACAGATTTGTTCTAGAAACCTCCGTTCATCTCATCTTGCTCCAGTTGAAAATGTTGGAGAGCAAGGAACAACCCAAGAATGGGTTCAAAATTATTGACCATGACAGAAAAATACAGCTATCAGAAGGCAGGAACAATGTATATTTAAACTTTAAACCTTAACGTAAAAGATAGGCATTCTGGGTTGGCTAAAGAACCTTACAGGAAAACCATGTTACCTAGCTTCCTTATAGAAACATTTTTGCTTTCCGCATTATAGCTGGGTTTCTATAAGATAAAATTTTACACATTCATCTAGCACATGTAAACATGTGAGGAAAAAAAAACCAACTTTGTAATCTGCGGATAGATTTTTAAATTTTCACAACTGTTCTCTATGAATACAGGATCATTTCCCTCCTTAACAGTGTCATTTCTCAGTGCTACCGAGCATTTGCCAATCTGCTGATGACTGCAGCATTGTTACTACTCGGTCCACAGACACCAGCCTTTCCAGAAGTGGTTTCCCGTCCTTCCCCATGTCACACACACACACACTCCCTGAGGCGCCCACACTGTGACAGTGAAGGAGGCATTACTTGTGATCGCCAAATCTACTTCCCGTGTTTGCTGCATATTCCTCTTGACAAACTTTAATTTAGAAATATGCAGAATCAGTGTCACGAGCCAAAAGAAACTCAGCAAACCTGTGTGCTACAGTAATGTTTAAATTAGACTAGGTGAAAGATTGTTGAGCTTACTTCTAATGTCAACTACACTGAATTCAGTACTTCTTTTTTAAAAAAAGGTATTTTCTTGTAAATGTTTCCATAAAAGGCAAGATAAAATGTATTTCATCAGTTTCCATCACTGTTATATCTGTAGGCCTTGGCAGGCTTTGGGTAACACTGGGAATTTCTGATAATTGGTTTATTAGAGCACTATAATATATCTGTATCTACAGGATTATCAATACCAAAAACTAATACTCACGCTATATTATTTCTCTTGCTGAATCCACTCAAAGAGAAACTAAAAAAAAAACCAAAAAATCCATATCCAAATGAATTCAGAGTAAAGAGATTGAAAAAGAGAAAAATTTCAATGAAGGAATACAGAGGGAATTTCTCTGAGAGTCAGGAATAGAGGCACAGAGAGGACAAGCATTTTTTGTCTTCTAAATGCTTGTATTTAGAGAAAAAAATAATTTTTCATGTTGTGCTTTTGCTTAATTTTGCATTTTCTCCTTAGAATGTACGTAAATGGATGGTACCATTTACACTGCTAGACAGAGGGAAAAAAGTGAAATAAAAGAACTACTTGTCAGTAAAAATAACTGCTTTCTTTTTTCATTTTTGGCTTTCCTATTTTCTATCTACTTGCCCAGTTCTACATTTCCTCGAACTTCCCAAAGAGGCAAAATGTGATCTTAGCCTCTTCAGTTTCTCACATCCTAAAAGCTATTAACAAGGCAGATTAATTTCCTTTTATTTTTGGTCTCTGTCCCTCCCTCCTTTTTATTATGCTGTGTATGTATTTCTCAAATACACAATACAGGTACAAAGCTTAGGAAAACACAAACGTCACATAGTTAATAGTCTCCCTGCTACCACAGTACTCCTGGCTCTCCAGGCCCCTCTGCAGGGCAGTGCTTTCCAGCTCCCAGCACAGCTTTGCAGAGACGGGCCCTGTGCACACGAGTGCACCTACGTGTGTTCCCCTTATGTAAACAGCATTGTTTTGTACCTTACTTTGTTAACTTGCAAGTTTGATGACATCACATATAAACTGAATTCATATAAAGCCATCTTTAAAAAATATAGCTGCTTACCACCCCTACTATTCCATTACACAAATATACCATGATTTAGTTAACCGGTTCTCAAATGAGGGACATTTAGGTAGTTTCCAATCACCTCACAACGACGTACTATAAGCAATTCTGAAGTACTATCAGCAATTCTTGACACAGTAGATAAGCTATTAACAGTTGAATGTAATTTTAGTTAATTTTAGCCCAGGATAATACATATTAGCTCCAAAATGTCAAAGAATTTAAAATATATATATGTATTTCTTTAGCTAAGGCCAAAAAAAAAAAAAAATAAACAGAATAGTCTATCTACATTTATTTAGAAAGAATTCAATGCCATATTAACTCAAAGTTAAAATGCAAAGAAAACCATAAAAAATTAAATTTCAATTGCTAATATCTAATTAGTATAGATGCAAAGAAAACTACCAGTTGACAATTTTGACTTTACTCTCTTCAGACAACTTTAAAATGTGTCCTGTAGAAAACTTGATTAGAAAGAATTCAGTGCGGATTTGGTTTTCAAATAAAAATCAGAAAGACCCTCCAAAGGGGGACAATCAGCATAATGCTCTTGATTGAAAACCAATCATCTTGGTTTATTACATAACAGCTAGGGGAAACGTGTTATTAAAAAGAGGCACTCTTAAGAAAACAGCACTACTCCACAGCATGAATGCTGTTAGTCTTCCCATTTTTCCTTTCTGAACTTCCTCCCAGTTCTACATTTCCTCGAACTTCCCAAAGATGGGTGAGCCTAGCTCTGGTTCTACGATAAATGATATAGGAAGATTAAAAACAAAAATGAAACAATAACAGTCTTTAAAACACAGCCCTGGGAGAACGCTACATCACCCCAGCACCAACCTGGGCCCCAACAGTGGTGCGGTGCTCTGGGGTGTGCAGCTATCACTCCAGCTGCAACGATGCTGCTGGGCCCCAGAATGAATTCATTTTCCTGGTACCCTAGTTCCCTGTCTAGGACTGGACTCAGCCCTGAGTCCCAGGGTGGGAACATAGCCTCACTGGCTGTGATAAGGTTACCTGGCCGGCACGGCACTGCTGTACCTGTCAAATCCAAAAAAACAAAAATTTCTTCTCTTATGGAGGCTGAAACTGCCTTACACGGGACCAGGTTTAGCCCCAAATGTTTCATTGCTCTGTCCTGTTTGTGTTGGAACATCCTGACAATCCCTCTGGTGGTCCCCCTGATAGCCAATTGTTAGATGTGACCGAAGTTTACTAAATCCGTGTGCAAAAGTTCCTTATTTACCCATTTGATCTCATTATCAGCATAAGCAGTTCTATTAAGTTGATGTGCCAATTTTTTTGTCTTTCTCCATCTGATCTGAGCTGTGAATCATGGAGCAGTGGTATCTTTTGGAAAGAGTGCTGAGGGCTGAGTTTGAAGTGTTGCTTCAAGCATGATCTATCTATCTTCAAGCATGATCTATCTAACAGTTCTATGGAACTGTTGTTCCATGATAACCATCAGCTGCATGTTGCCATCGAGCATTTGAAAGATAATTGCTCAGTATCAAAAGACAAGGAAAGACAAGTATCTCACTCATGTAAAGCATACTGATTAAATCACAGAGTGATATTTATTAAATATAGTATTAAAATAATTTTAGCTCTTTCTTTCCACTTTTTAAAAAGTGTGGTTACTAGAAAATTAAAAATCCTACCTGTCACCCTCACTGTATTTCTACTGCACCATGCTGCCTTAGAACATTTAACTAAAGGCAGCAATAACAGAGCCATTGTTTTGAGAAGTCTGCTGTAGATTTAGATATCACCAGGAAAATATCTAAAAATGAAGTTCTTTACAGAAGGATTGTCAATAAATGGTGAAGTAATGCTAGATGAAGTTTTATCGACCCTTTGCATTCCCCACTGGAGTAACTATTCAGGCAAACACCATCAGTGGATGCTAAAGTCATGGTGAAAGGTGGTTGTGGGAAGGGATCTTCGACCAGTGGCTAAGTGATGACTTACAGATTATTTACAAATTGCAAATACACTTAACAAATGATCAAACTTAGCATGTGCAGAGTATTATAAGCTCACTTTAGATGCTTCATGATGTGACTACATGAGAGAAACATTACTAACAACACATATTGCCCCAGTGTTTTATTGAGAAAATTTTCAAACATACAGCAACAACGAAAGAATTTTATAGTGAAAATCCATACTTATACCACCTACTATTTTACTAAACTTACCTTATCACATATCTATGCATCTCCCTATCTACCCATAAATTCACTTTATTTTGATAAATGTTAGCCTAAATTGCAGCCATCAGTCCATACCCCCCTTAAATAATCTTATGAGCATTCTTGCCAAAAATGTCTAACTTGAATTTAACCCTGCTTCTGTCTTAACCCCCAGTTTATAAGAAATACAGGGGCTATAAGAAGAATAAGTTAATCAACACTAGCATATGTAATTTTTGAAATTTTTATTCACTTATTTTATATAAAGCAAAATGCTAACAATTAATGTTTCTAATAAGACAGTAAACAGGTGTTCACTGTGCTTGTCTTTTGACTTTTCTGTATGTCATAAACATTTCAAAATAGAAACTGGGAGGTGGGATAGATTAAAAAAAAAAATCACTGCAGAGAGGTTGCAATGATCTATTGTTTTGTCCTGTTAAGACTGAGATGAAGATCTATGGAAAAAAATCTTGCCTCCCCCAACCCCCAACAAAAATATGTCTCCATAACATTTTTATTTCCACCTCTGGTCCAATGATATTATTAGGTAAGCATTTTCAATATGCAATATTCCAACGAATGCCTTCGCCTATCAGCACAGGCGTCAGGGCTGTAGCATTACAGACGGAGGCGCGGGTCATAAGGTTAAATCTGAGCCCAGGCTCACAGCCACTGGCCCGCGCAACATGTAGACTGAGACAGTCCGTCACACAACTTCACATTTCACTTTATGACCCCTATTGCAGGCATCCTGCAGCAGATCTTGCCTGTTCCTGGCAGATCTAGACACAGAAGTTTCTGATCTTTTCCTTAAGTTTTCATTCTACCTTCCGACCAACTGCTGCTCCCGGAAGTCATCGGAGTAGCTAGACCCTGAAGTCCAAAAACACATGCATCACTCAGGTAAACAGATTCAGAAACAGAAAATCATTGGCAGAGATCACTGGATATGGCAGAACATGCACTAAATAAGAACATTAACTTTGTATTACTGGCTAAAATAAGATTTACAAAAAAGACTAGATATGGAATCTTCATGTATGCCTATAGTTGAGGACAGGAAAACCAGTCACTGACAAGCATAACCCTTCTTTCAAAATACACTTAGAATGATGATACAACCCAGAAACATAAGAGCACCTTGGAGGAAGAAGGAACATGACTGGCTAATATTAGACACTAAACTGAAAAGTGTTAACAGTCGGGGCTTATGTTTTACAGCTAATAGTGTTCTTTAACAGTAAATATGAAACTACCTTAGGGAACGTGGTCAGCACATGGATTCAATACAGTTATTAACTACATATGTCTTATTTCAGATGCAATGAAAAAAAGGAAATGATATTTACCCGGGTTTGTCTTCTCAAGCTGATACCATCGATAAAATGCCCTTTTCTTCTGCTCACTCAGGTCTGATCCCTGCTGCAACAGCCAGTGAGAGATCCGGCTCTGGCTGATACCTATGTGGAAAAAGACGTAACTGTTGGGGGTACTGAAATCACAGGGAGGTTAGTGAGGGCTCTTCCTGTTGGGTCTGAGGGACGGGATGCTTTGTTCTGTGTCCTCTGTAAGGATCTGTAACTTGAGCAAACTCTTCCATATCAGACTTCTCTGCAAAGACTGACTGCACTGGCTAGGATACTCTCAGCAACGATCTATTAACCAAGACTTGACAGTGGTCTCTAAGATTAACCTCGGAACATGAGATAAATGAAGAGATTTGCAAGTAACTGTTATTTGTCAGAATTTGATTAATTTTGTGTTTCACCACCACACCTCCATACATATATTGAGAAGAAAAACAATCAACCCAATATATTTTGCTACTTACTTATGAAACTGATTCAGAGATTTGGAAAAGGTCATTGAAAAAACTGTTTTCAATAAGGTTTCTGGATTGTCAATTCATTTATGCATTTTTGGACTCGTTACCATTAGCACAGATAACTAAGACGTGGAAGACTTTTAGAGTTATGCTGCAATATGACTTCAAGAAATCTCAAGAGATAGATGTTTTTCCAATACACTTATCTAAAAATTGAACAGAGTTTAAAGCAGTAGTGTTCAGCTATCAGTCAGAAATTCTCGATACCAATTAATTAAAAAAGTGAAGAACCACAACATGAACGAGTGAAAAATGCAGGTCTAAAACTAGTATGAGAATCACATGCTCCTTCTGGTCATTATAGTTTTTTGAAAGATGAATAATTCAACATACAATTAGCAAAAGCAAAGAATAGTAAGAACGATGAAATTGTCATATGCACCCACCACAAGGCACTTCCCAAAAGGCCATTTGGCTACTAGAGTGGGTTAACCTCATTGAAACTCTCCCAAGGAGCTACTTACAGTAAGTAACAGGCTAGGACTGAATACCACCTGCACCCACACCTTTGTGAAGCACAACAGGAAGACCGGGTTTCAGTACCACACCCCAATATGAGAAATAGGAGGTCTGGGGACAACATTAACTCATGAAAATGGAGTCCTTAGAGTTTCACACACTTTAAAAATCTATGTCAAAAGGAAATGTAAGGAAATGGAGGAGGAAGTATTGAAAGAAAGGCAGTTGGGCTGTGAAGCAAGATTCTGACTGGAAAGACTTTTACTTTTAAATGGATGAAATTCAGAATTTCCCAAAACCTAAGTGACTGTATTCTGAAGTAATTCACACAGCAGTTTTCCAATGGGTTGAAGATCTATGGGATGCAGGTGCTGGCAGCTAGCACTGTCTGCTTATTTTAAAGGAATGCAAATTATTCTGGATAATTAAATTGTCTCTGTTTAGCAATACTTTCAACAAAAGTCTAGTGTCTGACACTATGCTATTTTTTAACTCTACATTTAAACAAGACTGAAGAAAATAACCATTTACCATGAAATCAGAATCAATTTTCCTATCAACAAAATAATTTTAGATTTGACCATACCATTTAAAACAAGAGGGAATTTGAGGAAAATCTGTTAAGAAAAAAAGGAATATGGGCCTCCTTAGTGGCCCATCACGGCTACAGCCCAAGTTTGATCCTGGCCAGGGAGCTAACCCACATATGGCGCAGCAGACCTCTCCTGTCTCGCCCATTGCTCCCTTCAGCAGTCTATTTCAGTAGAGCCACCTCTTCTGCTCCCCATTCTGTCTCTGGTGAATCCTCAACCCCAAATGCCCTGCACCTCTGGCCTACACCCCAGTTCTTCTATGCCAAAAAAAAAAAAAATTCTAACAAAAACTTCTCTAAAAGAAAAAGGAATGTATTGGTTCTATTCCTTTCAGTACTAGTTTTCCCTGACACGGTCAGATCACACATAGAAGAAGCCACGGAGCCCAGTAGATACTAACAGTTCCAGGTTCCACCTGTGCTGTAGTGGCAGTGAAGGGTAAAGCCCATGCAAAGGAGGTTAATTATAGCATATTCACATGATAAGACAATAGGTAGCCTTTTAAAATCAATGTTTTAAAACAGTCCTCAAAAACAAACAACAACAAAATAATCCAAACAAAACAAACGAAAAGCCAACACCACCAAGTGCTGGAGGAGATGGAACACTCAGGGCTACTATGTGAAACGGACAGGACCACCAATGCTGAGTACATGAATACCACATCACCTAGAAGTTTCTTCCCTGGGAATGTAGCCCACAGACACGAGCATGTGCGCAACACAACTATGTGCAAAGGACATGCACAAGAAGGCTATCTGAGCATTATTATCCCTGGTAGATCCCAATTTGAAGCAACTCGACAGGAGGTGTAACCCATCAACAAGAGAATGCGAAAACAGTGGTGATGAGCATTCTATTGTAGACTATGATACCAAACAGAAAAGGGGTAACTGCTGCCATATGCAACTATGTGGTAAATCTCACAAAGTAATGTTGGTCTATAAAAGTCAGGCTCACACACAAAAGTCACATACAACTATATGAATCAATTACATAAAGTAAAAATAACAGACACAACTCACCTATGCCAGCGGCAATCAGAATAGTGGCAACTTATGGCTAGGAGGGAGAAATTAATTGCCGGGAGGTACTATGAGGAAGGCGTGTGGGGTGACAAGCATTGATCTTGATCTTGATCCAGGTAAGCGATTACATGTGTCTTCACTCTGTAAAAGCCATTATGCTGGATACTTTTTTGTTTTTATGTTATATTGCAATAGTTTTTTTTCCCCAAAAAGTTCAAAATTATGTAGTGTTTTAAAAAATAAAGCAAATGAATATGTATCAATATGGGAAGACACCCACATACAAACGAGAAAGTATACAGTTTTAGGAATAAAGATATATTCTTAATTATGTTCTTTTTTGTAAAGTAAAATTCAGAGTGGCACTCTTCCTACACTGTTCACTCTAGATTCTTTTCTTTCTACAAACATGCATTAATTTATCTTATTTTTAGTCTTTCTCCATAAATACTACATCCTATATTGGTTGTCTTATAAACATTGTAATTAAGTCAAACAACAGAGAGGTGCATGGTTAATTACAGCTTTCTCTCCCTAATCCCACTTTTTGCAGTAAGCAATGTTCACATATATTTTATGGATTGCTCCACCATAGCTATTAATTAAAAAAAATAAAGGGAGTAAAGTTAATAAAGAATATCCTCCAATTCAGTCTTTTTTGTGAGGAAAAAACAAGCAAAGAACTTCTTCCATACAGATTTTTTTTTCCCCCAAGATTTATTTATTTATACAAGCACTGGGGTACAGGCCAGAGGTGCAAGAGGGTAAGAGAATTCACCAGAGACAGAGCACGGAGCAGAACAGGCAGACGGACCGAAGATACTGCTGACGGGAGCAGCGGGCGAGACAGGAGAGGTCTGCCGCGCCATGTGGGAATCTCCCTGGCCGGCCGGGAATTGAACCCGTGCTGCAGAGGCTGCGGACAGCTTCACAGCGCTGCGTTCAACCCGCTGCACCACCGGGGAGGCCCTTCCATACAGATTTGATCTCAGTTTTCATATAGTTAACATAGAAAAAAAGTTATGAAGCAGGTAGTTTTCCAGATGTAAAAAGTAAGAGAATGACACATTTTTATCATTACTTTTCTCCATTACCAGTTTGCTGACAGGGCAGGTTGCTTGAACTCATCCTCCGGGCTATCCCAAGGCTTGGAACTTGGCTGTGCAAGGTGCCAAAAGCCCTTGCAGCTCCTCTGTGCTGCCAGTTTTTGTACTTCTCTAGGACAAAATTCCCCCACTGCTCCTGTTCTTCCTGATGGATGGAAAAAAGTTATTCTCCGTAAATTCTAGCTCCTCAAAATCTCTTTATTATCTTTCTTTCATGGGGCAGAGGAAAAATTCCATAGAACCTTCATAAATGGACATACTAAAACTAACCTCTAATTTCTTCCCTATACGTGAGTAGTAATCACATTGTAATCAAAGGACTGAAAGCTTTTCTGCCAGTGACATTCACATTCTTTTCTGAGCTTCAGCTGCTCAGGCTCCTTCCTCCAACGCCATGCTCCCTTCCACTAGAGGGCTCTCCACCACAGCCCATTCTTGTCAAAGTCCCTAACACTAAAATCTGATGTTTCAGTGGAGTCACACTGCTGACCAGCACATCATCTCCCCCCTGGAATGCAGGCTACAACCCCCAGCGCTGCACTGCAGTCGCTTCAGGGAGTGCTTGCAGCTCCTTGCAAGTTCCTGTCCCTGGGTTCCAACTTGAAGCTTCTTCTGTCTAGACACTCTGCCTTTGGTCGTCTCAATTATCAACAATCATGACTGAAAACAGCACCCAAATAATGACGTTCAGAGCAGCAAACTGTTCTTTCAAACCATCCGTTAGATAGCTCCATGAGGACGTCCCACAGGTCCTCAGCATAGTAAACTTAGGTCATTATCCTCTCCCCTGAAATCTGTTCTTCCGGTGTCCCCCATCTCAGTTCTATCTTCCACTCTACTCTGCCCACTCACATGTTTACGAAATCCAACTACTTTCTCTCATAAAACTCTTTTCATGTTCTTTCCAATCCTCATTCCCGCAGTTTGGAATCTCAGCCTCTTCTGCCTGAACAACTGAAGGTACCTTGATTATAAGAACAAGTCATTCACAATCCACAAGCACAAGATCGGCACGATCAGATCCTTTCTAATAAGAAGATCATCTCAGAGCTCATACAGTGAAGCTTGGTGTTTCAAGCAATTTTCTGCTTGAGAATCGCAGGCATCTCTACACCTCACCCTGCACAGCGCAACCAGAGTGACATCTAAAAAAAATTAAGTTAAAACACATACATCATTCTCCATATAAATAATTCAGAAATGTATAGAGAAAAAAAGTCCTTTCATCCCCAACTCTTCTCTTATTCCCTGTTGTAGACATGTAGACACGTCAGGTTACCTGGTATGATTCCTTCTATGAATCTTTCCTATGCATTTAACACATAAACATGTCTATTTATACATCCAGTTTTTAAAACACACATTTGGAGTTATTCTAAACAGAATAAAGCAAATTAATGCTTTTCACATCATGTGTTAGAACTTTCTCATGGAATACAAATCTTGCATGGTATTCTGTACCAAAATATACCATAATCCATTTAAACATTTACCTGCTAAGGGACACTGCAGTTGTTGCTAATGCTTTCTTATTATATGTTATGAGCAATGAATCACATTTATTTGTGCATGTGAATAAGTATTTTAGGGCCAATTTACAGAAATGGAATTTTTGACTCGTAGCTTCTGAACAGTACTGCAGTTTGTGACAGACACTATCAGTTTGTTCCCAGTTTTATAGTCTAATAGTGATAAGAAAGTTTCCCTAAATTCTCAACATTACTAGTATTATAAAACTTATTTAGAATGCCTGAGTTACGTTTTGTAAACCTGTATTACATGAATATAAAAAAGAATTATTCAGATGAAAGCTGTAAAACTAAATGGAAAGCTAATTTTTAAAAATCCACCCAAATTCTTATCACTTAGAAAAAATTACATTAAATTTATATAAAAAAGAAATAATTACACTGACTACACAATCACTCCAAGCACATGTAGACATAGAAGAGAAAAAGTAATTATTAAATAAGATCATACTATAAAAAGAAACCTAAAATGTAAAAACATTAAATTTGATTTTAACACAAGAAAAATTTAAAGACCAATAAACTAGGGTGAAAAGTAAAGCCACACTCAAGGTCAGTAACTGCTTTGAGAGGAAAAATGAGATACCCCAAAAAACGAGGTAAAGCAAAGGAAATGATGGTACAATCACATTTTCTAATTTTTCTAATTTGTGGGCAGTATCTAATAGTTCCTGGTTTAAAAAAAAACAAACAAACACTGCAGGGTCTCCCTGGTGGTGCAACGGGTTAATAAGCACCGTACTATGGAGCAGTCCATAGCCTATACAGCGCAGGTTCGATCCCTGGCCGGCTGGGGAGCAGCCCACGTGCGAGGTGGACCTCTCCTGACTGGCCTGCTGCTCCCCTCAGCAGTGTATTTCTGTCATTCTGCCTGTTTTGTTTCTCACTCTGTCTCTGGTGGATCCTTTCACCCCCCGCATCTCTGGCCTGTGCCCCAGCTCTTATATGCATAAATAAATAAATCTTTAAAAAAAAAAAAAAACCTGCAGAAATTAGCAGACTACTAGCCAGTTTCCAAAACAATGCCTAATGATCCTCTTGGGTTTTTTTTTTTTTAATGCATACACGAGCTGGGGTGTAGGCCAGAGGTGTGGGGGTGGGGGGAGGGGTAAGAGGATTTACCAGAGACAGAGTGGGGAGCAGAACAGGCGGACTGACTGAAATACACTGCTGAGGGGAGTAGTGGGCAAGACAGGAGAGGTCTGCTGTGCCATGTGGTTTAGCTTCCTGGCCAGGATTTGTACTCTTGCTGCAGTGGCTGCCAACAGCTTCATAGTACTAAGACTTAATTAACCCCATGCACCACCAGGGAGGCCCTAATGATCCTCTTGTAATCTCCACCAACACTGCTTCAGGATTGGTCTGTGCAAGCAACAAACATGGCTGAAGGGATAAGCTTGTAGTTTCAGAGTAGACTAGGTCATGAAGATGCTACGGCTTCTACCTTGCTCTGTGTCTCAGACAGTTGGTTCTGAAGGAAGGTGACTGCCATCCAATGACCCCTTTCAACCGGGATACCCGTAAGATACCTTGGAAACAAATTCTTTGGTCTGAGTTCAATCTCAGGACCACCACAACCATCTCTTGAAACACCCTGAACCAGAATAACCTATCAAAGTATGGATTCCTGACCCACAGAAATTGAGTGAGATAATAAAGATTTAGGTTTTCAGTTGCTACGATCTGATGCAATTTTCTGCATGTGGACAACTAATACACATACATATAAATATACATACAGATACTATTTAGCCCCACCTCTCTTCCCACCTTATCCTGATATTTGGAAGATTTGTTGGCATAGTCAAAATTTATATCCTGTTCTGGATTCATCATTCCAAATAGCTGTTTACTCATAATTCTAGATGTACAACACAGTTTCCCGTTCATAAGCTTGGTATTTTTTTTTAAGATTTATTTATTTATGCATACAAGAGCTGGGGTATAGGCCAGAGGTGTGGGGAGTAAGAAGATCCACCAGAGACAGAGCGGGGAACAGAACAGGCAGACTGACTGAAATACACCGCTGAGGGGAGCAGCGGGCGAGACAGGAGAGGTCTGCTGCGCCATGTGGGTTTCTCTCTGGCCGGCAGGGGATCGAACTTGTGCTGCACAGGCTGTGGATTGTTTCATAGTGCAGTGCTTAACCCCTTGAGCCACCAGGGAGGCCCAAGGTATTGTTGTTGTTATTTTTAATTGAGGAATATTTTATATAAAGAGAAGCGAATTACTCTTAGGTGAATACACAGCAAGTTTTGATATAAGTATACACATATGTGACTACTGTTCAAATCAAGATGGAGAACATTTACATGCTCCTTAAAGGAGCCTTCCTAAATCCTTTCTTGTGAATGCCTAAAATCTGTATTTTCAAATTAACTTTTGGTTGGGAAGATTTTTCATCAGCCAGTTTTTATTAGTAGAGGTTTATTGGCACTGTATTCCCCAGTCCTCAAATGTTTCTATATGTGTTGTATATATTTATTCTTTGTGGCAACTCTATGGAAAAAATCTTGGGGGGCTAGACTTTCCCTTGAAATCTGCTAACCTGGAGTGGTATCAGCAGGACCAACATAGTAAGGACCTCTGAAAAGTGAGAAAGCAGAAGCTGCTCTATCATAAAAGCACTGACAACTGTCAGTGACCTTAAGGCCTGAAGTAAGGAGAAAGTGAAAGCGATGGGAGAATCACAAATTGTCTGCTTAAGTATTAAAAACATGCTCCTATACACACAAATAGAGCTCCTCAGCAAAAGTTGGGAAACCTACTGGTTATGGACACTTGGGGAAATCTCTATCCAATAAGTATTTCACCATTCAGCTAACAAGGAGGAGACTTCAGGTGCCACACACCACGAAGAATAATGACTTTATGGAATTAACTCAGGAAGTAACTAAACAACAATAAAACATTAACAACAAATCCAGGGATGCAGCAGGATATGAATTCTAAAATTTTCATATACTATTTAAATTGTCCCATTTAAAAAAATGTATAAACCATGCAAAGAAACAAAGTATGACACATAAATACAAAAAAGAAGCAGTTAATAAGAAGTGCCTTTGAAGACATCCAGATGTTGGACTTCACTAGACAAAGATTTAAATCAGCTGTTTTAAAGGTATTTAAACAACAAAAGAAAACTTGTCTAAAGAAAAGTACAAGAAAAATGTCCCCACCAAACAGAATATTGATGAAGAGACTGGAATTATGATAAAAAACCAACAGCAATTCTGGCAGCTGAAAAGTACAATAACTGAAAATGCCCATAAGGGGGCTTAACGTCAGATGGAACTGGTAGTAAAAATAATCAGCAACCTTGAAGACAGATCAACTGTAATGTCTGGTTTGAAGGAGAGAAAAACAAAGCAAAGAAAATAGAAATAGCAACTCAAAAACACGGAGACACCATCAAATTTACAACATATACATAAGGGAAGTTCAGGAGGAAGAGTGAAAAGTGAAGAAAGAATATTTGAAAAAATAATAGCTGAGCAATTCCCAAATGTCATGAAAAACATTAACTTACATACCAAAGACAAAGAAAATTGGAAAGAAGCAAAAGAAAAGTGAGTCATTATGTACAGGGGGTGCTCAATAAAACTAACACTTGATTTCTCATCAGAAACCATGAAGTCAGAAAATAGTGGAATAATATACTGAAAGTGTTGGAAAGGGGAAGAATCAATACTGAAGAGTCAACCAAGAATTCTATATCCAGACAAACCATCCTTCTATAATGAAGGAGACGTTAAGTCACTATCAGATAAATAAAACTGGAGAGAATCTGATGCCAGAAGACCTAAGAAATACCAAAGAGAGTTCTCACTAAAATGAAAAGGACACAAATCGTATACATGAAGAAATAAAGTGCACTAGTAAAACACAGGTAAATATAAAAGACAACATAAAAATATCTTTTGCTTATAATTCCTTTTATCCCAAGTTTGTTTAAAAAGCTGAATAATGTAGTAACTACTGACATAAATCTAAACTGATGGGCATACAATGTATGAATATGTCATTTGTATGACAATAATAGCATAAAGAAGGGGGAAGGCCTGAAGTTATAAAAAAGCAAAGTTTTTCTATACTATTGAAATTAAGCTGGTATTAATTCAAACTGTATTATTACAATATAAAATGCTACTTGTAACAACTACAGCAGCACTAAGACAATAACTCAAAAAAATATAGAAAAAGAAATGGCATGGAATTTAAACTTTTACACTAGGGAACACCTAACACAAAATAAAGAAGTAATCAAGCAGCACAACAAAAAAAAGACATGGTAAGTAAATGACAAAGTGGTACATGCAAATTCTACCTTTTCATAATTATATTGAATTTAAATGGATTAAATACTCCTATAAAAAGAGTTTGGAGAATGAATTAAGAAACATGATTCAACTATATGCTGTCTATAACAGACACATTTTTAATTTCAAAGATTCCAACTGGTTGAAAGTTAAAAGAATGGAAAAAGATATACCATTTGCTATGAGTGACAAAAAAGACACTTTGTAATAATACAAGGACTAGCTGGTAAGGAAAACATAATTAAACATATACATGATTCAAACAACAGAGCCCAAAATTACATGAGGCAAAAATGGACAAAACTGAAGGAAGAAATAGACAATAAAACAATGACACATGAAGACTTCGGCACTCTCAATAATAGAGAAAATTACACGAAGATTAATAAGGAAACATAAGGCTTGGATATTATAAACCAATTAGACCTAACAAACATCCATATAACATTCCACCATACAGCAGCAGAAAACAAATTCTTCTCAAAAGTATGCCCATTCTCCAAGACAGACCATATATTGTATCAGGCCACAAAACAACTCTCTATTTTAAAAGGACTGAAATCAGATAAAGTATGGTCTCCAACACAACAGAATGAAATTAGAAATCACTAAAAGCCAAAAAATAAAATAAAATAAAATAAAAAGAAAATGTATAACACATATATATAGAAATTATACAATCAGTGGATCAAAGAAGAAATCATAAGGGCAATCAGAAATCACTTTGTGATGATTAAACAAAATATTAGAATTTTAAGAGATGAAATTAAGGAAGTGCTTAAAGGGAAATTGATCATTGCAAATGCTTCTAATACAAAAGAAAAAAAACTCAAATAAGTAATCTAGCCTCCTACCTTAAAAAAATTAGAAAAAGAACAATCTAAATGCAAGGAAAGCAGAAGGAAGGAAATGATATAGAGGAAAAATATTGAAATAGGAAATAGAGGGCCTCCCCGGTGGCGCAGTGGTTGAGCGCTGGGTTGCGAAACTGCCCGTGGCCTCTGCGGCGCCGGTTCGATCCCTGGCTGCTCCCAGGCCACCGGAGGAGGGTCCCGCATGGCGCGCAGACCTCTCCTGTCTTCCCGCTGCTCCCCTCAGCAGTGTACCTCGGTCGTTCTGCCTGCTCTGCTCCCTGCTCTGACTCTAGTGAATTCTCTCACCCTCCCGTGCTTCTGACTGTACCCAGTGCTTGTATGTATAAATAAATAAATAAATAAAAATAAAGCCTTCTAAATTCTTTAAAAAAAAAAGAAATAGGAAATAGAGCAGTAATAGAGAAAAATCTACTAAATTAAATTTGGTTCCTTCGTCAATAAAATTGAGAAACTTTTAGGTAAATTGACTAAGCAAAATAACAGAACACTCAAAGTACTAAAATCAGGAATATGGGAGAAGAGAACATTACTACTGACCTCAGAAAAATAAAAAGAATTGCAATTCTTTGACCCACTTCTCTGAACCACTGTGTACCAACAAATTATATAACCCAGATGAAATGAACAAATTCCTAGAATAACCTACTGAACCTGATTCAAGAAGCAACTGAAAATCTGAATAGATCTATAGTAAGTCAGTATATTGAATTAGTCAAAAATCTTTCCACAAGAAAATTCAGACAGCTTGCCTGGTAAATTCTATCAAGTATAAAAAGGAGAAAACATTTCCCAACTCATTCTTTGAAGCCAATATTACATTGATAGCAAAATAAACAAACAAATAGCATAAAACAACCAACATCCCTATGAATACAGATACAAAAATCTTCACCTAAATACTAGCAGTCTGAATCCAACAACATATGCAAGGGACTATGCATCATGAGCAAGTAAGAGCTTCCTCAGGCACGTGAGGTGCAGTAAACATATGAAAATCAATGTAATACACTATATTAATAAATATCAAAACCCATGAAATTTTAAGACACAAAAACATCATGTGACAAAATCTAATACTGTTTCATGATATAAAACACTCAACCTATTAGGTATAGAAATGAATATCCTCACCTTGATAATGGGTATCTACAAAAAACAGCGGACACAATACTTAGGGTTAAACACAGAGAGAGCTTTAACAACAGGATCAAGAACAGCATAAGGATGTTCAGCAGAGTAGTGAAGATTCTAGCCAGGATGATAAGACAAGATAAAGAAATAAAAGCCATCCAGACTGGAAAGGAAGACATAGCAGATGACATGAAATTTTGCACAATAAATCCTACTTAATGTCATGGATTAGTTTTTGGAAACTGTGCTGTTAAACCAATGAGGTATAAGTAAAGCTGGCCCTCAAATAACGTCTTAACGTTCAACAGTAGTTGGGATTTTTTTTTTTTTCCTCCTCATCAATGTTACAACAAAATGATGTTGAATGATAGGGCGTTATGTGAGGACCTGCTGTACACAGAAAATCTGAAGTAATCCTCTTGAGTATGTGTGTACACATACATGATACACACAACTATTTAATGTGTTCAGAACGGTTGCAGGATACAAGATCAACATATAAAATTAAATTTTATTTCTATCCACTAGCATAGTAAGACTCAATTAAAAACTGGGAGGTAAACTTAATGTGGTATATACACATGTTGATTCTCAATGATAAACACCTGTCCTTATATAAAGTTACAATACAACGTTTCAATAGAAAAGGAAGTAAAGGACATCAGGCAAAAGTAATAAAGTAAAATCCTGGTAATTGTTAAATCTGGGTGACATATGGCAATACTTTGTATTAGTTTACTCTCAAGTACATTCAATATTTTCATAAAAATTTAAGTGAAAAACAAAAAAATGGGCAAAGTATTTGACTAGACATTTCTCTAAGAAGGTAAGCAAATGGCTAAAACCACACGGTTTTGTTAATACTGAACTCATGATACTCAACATCATTAGTTACTAAGGAAATACAAATCAAATTGACAAAATACTACTTCACAACCATTAGGATGGCTATGAAGAATAACCAGTATTGGTGAGAGTGGAACCCTCTGGAACAAACTGGAACCCTCAAACTTTTTTTAAGATTTATTTTACTTATTTATGCATACAAGAACTGGGGTGTAGGCCAGAGGTGTGGGGGGTGAGAGGATTCACCAGAGACAGAGTGGGGAGCAGAACAGGCAGATCTACTGAAATACACTATAGAGGGGAGCAGCGAAGACAGAGGTCTACTGCACCATGTGGGTCAGCTCCCTGGCCAGGGATCGAACTTAAGCCCCAGTGGCTGGTGATAGCTTGATAGCACTGAGACTTTAACCCCTGCGCCACCAGGGAGGCCCATGGAACCCTCAGACATTTGTAGTGGGTTTATAAGATGGAAAAGAGTTTGGCAGTCCCTCAAAATATTAACAAATTACCATGTGCTCCACAATTCTATTCCCAGGTATCGTTTAAGAGAATGTGTCTACAGAAACCTTGTACACAAAGGTATATAGCAGCATTATGCACAAAAGCCAGAGAGTGGAAGCAATTCAAATGTTCATCAATTGATGAACAGATAAATAAAATGTAATAATATAATGGAATATCTTTCAGCTCTTAAAAGAAATAAAGTACTGATGAATGCACAACATGGATGAATACTGAAAACATTACACTAAGTGAAGGAAGACAGACACAAAAATTTGGTGTATGAGTCCATTTAATGAAATGCCCAGATAGTTCTCTATAAGTAAATATATAGAGAAAGCAAATTAGTGCTTTCAGGAGATGCGGGAATGAGGGATTGAGGAATGAACACTTATAGGTATACGATTTCTGTGTTGAACTGTATCTAGACAGTAATATTCCTGTTATTCTTGTTACCTCTCCCTCTAGGACTGTTGCCCCGAAGCCAAAGCTCATGAACCAGCCCAATTATAACTAAGATACTTTCAGTGGACCTTTCTTCCACTCCAAGATGGAGGTGGGTATGTCAGTGACCAAATATTACTTCATTTAGTTTGTGTTTTAAGGTTCTAGTTATTGCTTCATTGAAAAGAGTTTTTTTTCCCTATTATTTCATTATTTCGTTGGATTATGATGGCCATAGTGGAGAAATATTCTTACTCTGTTATTTTAACCAGCAGTATCATTCAGTGTTGTAAAGTCTGCTGATCTCAAACACAAAAACAAAAACCCATTAACTTGCAACTGATTGTTGTTACTCAATTTTCCAGAGGCTGCAAATGTTTTTTCTGTATGTTTTTATTTCATCTTCTTTAAGTTACACGCTAATATTTTTTTGCAACATGTTCTATTGGGTTATTTGCTATTTTCACAGTAATTTGTAATAGCTTTTATGATATATCATAGATTCCAATCCTATGCTCTAAATATTGCAAATGTCTTTCAGTCCGAATCTTGTTTACAGTGTATGACATAGGCTTACAATTTTTATTAGACATAAGTTTACAATTTTCATTATCTTTTGGGTTTATTGTTTGGGTTTTATGCATTGCTGAGGAAAAGTTTTCCTATTTCCAAAATGATAAAAATATTCAATATTTTCTTCTAACAGTAGTGGAATAAGGGTACACATACACTATTTTATTTCATATGGAAACTAATGTGTGTTTCTGGAGTGGTAGTGTGCCTATTTTTATTTTCAGTGGACAACCAACAGAAAAACACCATTTCTAAAGATTTTGAAATATTTTATTTAAGCTAAGCTTCCCCATATGCAAGGACCTATTAGTGAACAAAGTTCACTATCAACCTGACAATGATCTATTTACTTCCTCTACCTATACAGTATACTCTAACATCTGCCAGAGCAACTTTGTTCAAACTCTTTGTTCTTTAAAGAAAAGAAAATCTTACTCTTATGTATGTGTTCTTACCGATGAACTTTACAATCATGTCAAAAACAGTAAAATCCTGTTGTGATTTTGATCAGTATCAAAGAACACAGAACAAACTGGTAACACTTGAATCTAGTCAGGCACCCATTATTGAGTCTGTGACTTGGTATATGTTTAAAAATCGGCACTTAAAAATATATTTATAATCTAGTCTCCTACTGATGGACACTTAGATTACTTACAGCTGTTGACTATCATAAAATAAATACAATAATATCCTTACACATTGATCATTCTAGATACAGGCAAATATTTCTATAGGACCTATTCCTATAAGATGAATTATATGGTCAAAAAGGCATATATAAACTTAAAAAAAAAAAAAACAACCCTGCACACTTACAAAAGAGTACACGCAGTTTTTAGAATAATTATCATCATACCAAGTCTTATCTAAATCTTTACCTAATTGTTTAATTTATTAAACAAGTATTAGTTAATGCCTATCTATGTGTGGGGTGTAAAAGTACAAAATGGCTTCAAGTGATAACTGAATTGCTAAAAAGCAGAGTTGGTTGAAAATGGTATTATTTGAAGATGGGATATGAAGCACTTTTTAAAAACAGTGATAACAAAAAGTGTGCATGTATTAAAACAACATGAGTTACAACTTAAAATACACAACTTTATTTAACAAAAATATAAAAATAAAAAACAAAAAAGGCAACCATATACCAAATAGGTAACACATTTAAACAGGCAATTCACAGAAAAGAAATATAAATGGTCAATAAATATGAAATGATGTTTAACCTAACTAGTAATATGGGAAATGTGTTTAAGACTACAGTGTTGGCATTGGCAAAACATAAAAGAACAATGGCTACAACTGATTTGAACATTAACACAAACAGGATGTTCATCAGTCTCATTTTTCCAAATCTACAATAAGGGTGAATACAAGATGAAGCTTGTACTAACAAAAGAATAAAAGCCCCCCCCCCAAAGCCAATAATAATATTTTTTATGTACTGATATGGGATAATTTCCAAGCTTAAAAAGTATGGTGCAGAATATATAGCAAACCACCTATCTGAGAAAAATGGAGAAAAGGTCTATTGGGTATACGTAATTCCAAAGAGCACCTGCACCCTTATGTTTATAGCAGCACAATTTGTAATAGCTAAGCTTTGGAAACAAACCAAATGCCCAAAAATAGATGACTGGATCAAGAAGATGTAGTACATCTCACCACTACTTTTCAATATAATACTGGAAGACCTAGCCAGAGCAATAAGACAAGAGAAAGACATACAAGGAATCCAAACAGGAAAAGAAGAAGTCAAACTATCACTATTTGCAGATGATATGATAATATACATAGAGAACCCCAAAAATTCCACAGAAAAACTAATTCAACTAATCAATCAGTTCAGTAAAGTGGCAGGATACAAAATCAACACGCAAAAGCCAGTAGCCTTCCTATACACAAACAATAAATCTGAAGAAGAAGAAATAAAAAAACCCATCCCTTTTATTATCGAAACAAACAAAAAAAATCAAATACTTGGGAATAAATCTAACAAAAGAGGTAAAGGACCTATACAAAGAAAACTATAAAACACTGTTAAAAGAAATAGAAGATGACACAAAGAAATGGAAAGACATCCCCTGCTCATGGATTGGAAGAATAAACATTATTAAAATGGCCATTCTACCAAAAGCAATATACAGATTCAATGCTATTCCAATGAAAATTTCAATGTCATTCTTCAAAGAAATAGAACAACTATTGATGAAATTCATATGGAATCACCAAAAACCCCGAATAGCCAAAGCTCTCCTGAAAAAAAAAAAAAAAAAAAAAAAGAAGGGAATGGAGGCATCACACGCCCAGACTTCAAACTATACTACAAAGCCATAATCATCAAAACTGCATGGTATTAGAACAAGAACAGACACACAGACCAATGGAATCAAATAGAAAATCCAGAAATAAACCCACAGATTTATGGTCCACTAATCTTTGACAAAGGAGCAAAGAATATGCATTGGAGCAAAGAAAGTTTGTTCAATAAATGGTGCTGGGAAAATTGGGTCGCTACATGCAAAAGAATGAAGCTTGACTACTACCTAACACCATGCACAAAAACGAACTCAAAACGGATTAAAGAACTAGACATAAGACCTGAAACCATAAAATACATAGAAGGAAATATAGGCAAAACACTACATGACATGCATATCAAAGACATCTTTACAGACACATCACCCAAAGCAGTGATAGTGAAGGCAAAGATAAACAGCTGGGACTACATCAAATTAAAGAGCTTCTGCACAGCAAAAGCAAAGAGAAACCCCACCGACTGGGAGAACATTTTTGCACACAACACTAATGATAAAGGACTGATCACAAAAATCTACAAAGAGCTGATGAGACTCAACAAAAACAAAGAAAATAATCCAGTCAAAAAATGGGCAGAAGAGCTAAAAAGAAACTTCTCCGAAGAGGAAATGCAAATGGCCAACAGGCATATGAAAAAATGTTCAACATCACTTGTAATCAGGGAAATGCAAATCAAAACTACCATGAGATACCATCTTACACCAGTGAGAATGGCACATATTAAAAAAACTAGCAACAACAAATGTTGGCGAGGTTGTGGAGAAAAAGGAACTCTCCTGCACTGTTGGTGGGAGCGCAAACTGGTCCAACCACTATGGAGAGCTGTGTGGAGATTTCTGGACCTACTAAACATAGAGCTTCCATAGGATCCAGCAATCCCACTCCTAGGTATTTACCCAAAGGACACAGAAACATCAATTCCAAAGAGCACCTGCGCCCCTATGTTTATAGCAGCACTATTTACAATAGCTAAGCTTTGGAAACAGCCCACATGCCCAAAAATAGATGACTGGATCAAGAAGATGTGGTACATATACACCACGGAATATTACTTAGCATTCAAAAAAGATAAACACATGCAATTTGCAGCAACATGGATGGAGCTGGAAGGGATCATGCTCAGCAAAATAAGCCAGAAAGAAAAAGAAAAATACCGGATGGTCTCACTCATAGCAGGAATCTAGAAAACTTAAATAAGGGATCAGGAAAAAGAATAACTATAAGAAAGAAAAAATCAAAATCAACAAACAACTATGAACCAGAGACACACTCTAGGGTGGGGGGTGGGGAAAGGAGAGATAGGAGTCAAAATAAGAAGGTTGCACTTGTATGGGGAATATAAAAAGAAAAAAAAGAAAATCACTGCTGGTTGAACATGAAGCAGAATTCTTAATAATGATAATAACAGAACAACTTCTATGGCATTTATACAACTATAGATAAATTAATTCATTTAACCTACTCAAGATCCCTGTTAGGTTGGTATTATAATTATTATTCTCATTTTCCAAAAGAAGACCATCCAAAGGAGGCTTAGAATGTTCTATAACATGTCCAAAGTTAACATAAAAGCAGTAAGTGATGGAAATCATATTTTTTCCCCCAGGTACTCTAGCTGCAAAGTCTTGCTTGACCACTGCACTACTGCCACTAGGTACTGCACTGCTATGTTAAGAACATCAGTTTTGCAACAAGACAAGCAGCAATTAGTTTTGTAACCATGGGCAAATGATTGAATCTCTTTTAGCCTCAGTTTTCAAGTCTGTAACTGAAGAAGTTAACACCTGCCTCTCAAATACATAAAACAGTTAGCACGGCATCCAGCACTTCTTAAGTGTTAAAATAAATTACTGCTAAAAATAAAAACATCCCAAAACAGAGTTTTATCCAAAAAAGTGCAAAGTAGTAAAAAAACCAAAAAAACAAAAAAACCAGAGCCACTGGCAGTCTACAACTCACTTAGATGGCCATCTTCTGTCCTGTAGGTATTTATTTAACACAATGATATGGTGAGCTAAAGACTAAAAGAGCACATTCAACAATATTTAATAGATATTGCTTATTAAATATTATGCACAATTATTTTAACATAAGACATTCAAGCATTTTACATCCTTGAAAAAGCAAGATAAACTGATAATAAAAAATATTCAGCAAAAAAATTAGCAATGGAAGAGTTTGGGTACAAAAGACAATCTTCATGTTGAAAACTGTCAAAGGAGAAATAGCATACTTTACTTTTTTAAATGTCTCAAAACATTAAATAAAGGTCACATTAGGAATGTCTATAAAAATCCTTTTTTATGTTTCTCATCAACAACAATGACAAGTGTAGGGCAATGTTTATACTGGACACTAACAATAAACTCAATGTATTCCAAACCAAGATATTGTTCATTGATCTGCTTGGGAAGAAATTTAGAGACAGGTCATCCAACATGCTTTAAACTACTACAGGAAGCAAAACTTCATACCCATTTGAATAAAAACTGTACTCCTTACTCAGGTACACAAGGGTGTAAGAAGGGCTATTGCTATATCCAAAACATAGCCAACTTGGTTAGTGATTTGTAACCCTGCTATTTTAGGTGAGCAGCAAGAAAAAAAGGTTAAGGGCCCAATAATCGGTACTATTGTATATTCCTTTCTGCTGACAGGATACAATATTAGATCTAGATAATAAGTCATGATCAAATGTAAGTTATTCATTACAATAAAAGCACAATCTTTAAGATATTTAAGGAACAAATAATACTAATTCTAAGCCTACTACAGAAATACAAGAGAAAGAAACACTTCCCACTCATCTTATGATGCCACATTATGATGACAAAACTAAACTAGGGTATTACAAAAACAGAGAAAAACAAAACAAACCTAAAATAATACCCCTCATGAACAAAGCTGCAACAAACCTGAGCAAAATATCAGCAGATCGAATCAAACCAAACAAAAAGGGTAATCTATCATGACTAAGACGTGTTTTTTTCCTTCAGGATGCAAGGGTGGTTTAACATTTGAAATCATTCAATGCAATTTACCATTTTAACAAGAGTATAAAAGAAAACTGTGTAGTCATCACCACAGGTGTAGAAAATGCATCTGACAAAGTACAACACCTATTAATGACAAGAACTCTCAGAAACTAGAAAACAAAAGGGAACTTCTGTTGAAGGGCATCTTGATAAAGGGCATCTACGAAGAACTTGTAGTAAACATCAACTGAATGCTTGTTCCCTAGAACTGGGAAAAAGGCAGGGATGAACAGTATCATATTCCTAGTCAATATTTAACTGTTTGTCATAGTCAGTGCAAAAAGGCAAGATAAAGAAAGAACACACATATCGAAAAAAAAGATTTATCTCTACCTACAAATAACAGGATAATCTATGTAGAAAATTCTAAGAATTTACCAAAAAAAAAAAGCTAACAAGATCACACAATAGGTTAGTATACCAAAATCCTTTGTGTAAGACACAAGAAACAAACAACTAGAAATTGAAATGAAAGACCGTACATATATAATGCTACCAATAATATAAAGTACTTACAAGATGATTTTAAGAAAATATGTTCAAGACACATACACTGAAAACTGCACACATGAAAATAAAGGCCTAAACAAAAAGAGAAATATGCCATGTTCTTGGATAGGAACACTCAATATGATTAAAATATCGATTCCTAATGCTAGATTGATATAAATATTCAACACAATCCCAACCCCACTAAAAATATGATTTTTTTGTAGAGCCTGATTAGCTGATTTCTAAAACTTTGACAGAAATGCAAAAGACCTAAAATAATGACAGTGAGCCTGAAAAAGTTGGGGAAGAACTACAATTTCTGATTTCAAGATTATATAGCTTGATAATTATCTACAGCTTTCTATTGGAAATGGACATCCACCACCACAAATACCTATAAAGACTCTCCGCAGGGAGCCCAAAAGCCAGGACATCTGCCAAGGGCTGTTTGGTCAAGCTTTCTGGCTAGACAGACCAGTTCCACCTTCAACCAAGTAGTACTGAAAAGGTTGTTCATGCGTCGAACCAACTGGATGCCTCGGCCCACAGTGATCCGGATGAAGCTCCTGGCCAGGAAGGCAAGACTGCCGTGGTTGCAAGAACTAGAACAGATGATGTATGTATCCAAACTGAAGGTGTGTGCACTGTGGGTGAGCAGCCCTGCCCGCAGCCTCATCCTCAAGGCCGGGGCCTTGACCTCACCTTCGACCATTTAGCCCTGGAATCTCCCAAGGGCTCTCACACCATCCTGCTCTCCGAGAGGTGCACTGTCTTTTCTGCAAGACCCCAGCACCCCACACAGCCATACCAAGCCCTACCTGCACTCCAAGAGCAGGAAGTTTGAGCACACCAGAGGATGAGGGGCCAGTGATAGCAACAAAAATAACCCTGGTTCTGCCTTGTTATTAAAAAGGTTTTGGATGCTGAGGGAAAAATTAATAAACAAAAAACAAAACAAAACAAAAAAAACAAACTTATCAAGAGGAGCACAGATATAAGTGCTGGAGACAATGCAAAGCAACTGAAAAATCTCTATGTTTTTGGCTGGCATGCAAACTAATCTCCCACTTTAGAAAACTTTGTCAGTTTCTTAAAAAGTTAAACATATACTTACCAGCAACCCCACAACTCCAGGTATGAGAAATGAAAAGTGCATGTTCATATAAAAACTTGTAGACAAATGTTCAATTTAATTAAATGTTCATTTAATTCAAAATAGCCCAAACCTGGAGTCAATGCCAAATAGCCATCTACTGATTAGAGGATAAATGAATATTGTTATGTCCAGTCGATTTGACAGTTCTAAACTACTGGTACATGTAACAACATTAATGAATCTCAAAGTATCACACGAACTGAAAGAAGGCACAAGAAAGTATGTATTGTGTTTCCAGTCACATGGCAAAGCTATATTGATAGAATGCAAATCAGTGGTTGATTAGGAACTGTGATGGGGAGAAGTAATTGATGCAGAGGCAGGAGAAACTTGTTGAAATACTAACAACAAATTCCAGAGCTTGATTTTAGTAATGGTTATACCAGTATATCAATTTAAACAACTCAGAGAACTCTTATGAAAATTTTATCTCAAGAACATGATCAAAAATAAAGAAAAACCTTACATTTCCCCTGTGTACCTCAAGTTTGTTTTCTATTTATTTAAATCTTGTCAAATTTAGCTGATAGTGACACATGCTGATATTAAAAGCTTACTTAAAGGCCTTAATAATTTCAGTAATTTGAACAACTTCAAAGCTTTACATGTCTCTCAGATATCAAGGCCCAAAAGCTTGGTTAGTTTGGTGAGTTCAGGCTTCAGTTCCTTACCTAAGTTCAGTAACTTATTACTTACTAAATCGTATACTCTTTCTTGACAGAATAGATTATTTATAACAACTGCTGTCAAATCCTGTAATATTTATCTGTAAGTATACCTCAGAAGTTAGCCAGAATAGCATTATACATAAAAAATTTTATCTATAGTTTACCAAAAAATGCTATTAATTCACTGCACATCCTTCTCCTGCAGGAAGTTATATTTCCTGATGACTCACAAGAACTACAGTTGAAACCTACATTTTGCAACTTTATAAGACACAGATACCTTCTGACTTCCTTACAAGGTTGTTACTTCTTTTTGTCATTTATTCCCGTCAGGTTTTTTTTAACATAAGGAAAATTAAGTTACATTAGGTAAGAAGTGTTCATAAAAGTGTTGGAGGAATATTGCAGATCAAATACAGACTTAGCCCCATAATCTTAGGAAATAAGAAATGTGGAGAAACAAGAATGGAAATCACTGAAGGAAAAAAGCCCACATCACTGCCTAACCATTTAAAGTAATTTTTTTTTGGCCAAAGTTTATCATAAAATGGAATTTTTAAAAATACAGGAAGAAAAATTTTGTTTGATACTTGAAAATCAATCTTCCTAACTTTTACCAAAAACGTATAACCCTTTATGCTGCAGTCAAGATGAGAAAAGCCGTGATAGGGCAATGAATTTGAAAAACGGCAGAAAATACAACAAAAAGTAACCTATGAAATTTTCACTTCAATTTTTACCTTCGGTATCTCCAGACTGAAGAAGATACAGGTTTCTGGATATAGAGGCTGAGTTTTTTTTTTTTTTATGGAAGAGAAAAGTAAGCTCAGGTCCTGCGTTTATAAAAATATATCAAGTTTCTTATAAAGAACTATCTTGTAAGAATAAGATATAAGAAAATGAGATCTAAAGTAAGAATTCTTACTCTATGTATGTCTGTTCTTATCCTTCAGAAGCAGCAGAACAAAAGGAAGTTTTTAAAAAGCACTCTGCAAAAGCATTTATAATGTTGGCAACTGATGTTCACTTCAAGATTTAAAAAGAAATTTTCTAACAAAACAAAAACTCTAAACCTTTTAAATTTGAAGGCAGAGAGCTCACATGTAGAGAGAGAAAAGGTTTCAAATCGGAGATCTAGATAAAAACCAATAAAATTCATTAGGTAGGTAGGCATTGACAAAATCTTGTTAAATGACTGTGACCATTATATCTGGTTGGAGTATAATAAACAATTCTATAACTTGTGATTTGTGCCCTGCCAACAATTCTTTTCTAATGTATATATAAATTCTAGTTATTTATATCTTATTTATAATTACCATAATTATAATTAGAAGCAATCAAGATGTTCTTCAGTAGGTAAATGGATAAACTAGTACATCCAGATCATGGAATATTATTCAGCTCTAAAACGAAACGAACTGTCCAGCCATGAAAAGACATAAAGGAACCTTCAACATATAATACTAAGTGAAAGGAGCTGACATGAAACGGTCACATACTGTATAATAACATTCCGGGAGATGTAAAACTAGGGAGGCAGTAAAAATATCAGTGCCAGAAGTTGCCAAGGGTTAAGGGGAACCTAAATTGGCTCTAAAAATTGGTTTTTTTTTAAGGTATACTGACAATTTACTTGGCTTTTAAAATCTGACCTGAAGTTCTATGATAGGGGAAGGACCAATATATACCCATTTTAGTAAAAAAATGATTACAAAGAAACTGAGTATGTAGTGTTTTTATCCTTTACTTAAAAGACATTTAAAAAAGAGAAGTGAAAGGAGTACAGACAGAACATTTCTAAAACTATTTCAAAGTTTCTCTTATATTTGGGGGATGAGAATCACTGAATACAGGTAACATGCACACCTGTTAAATACACTAAATAGTTTAAAAGCAGAGGGCCTCCCTGGTGGCGCAGGGGTTGAACGCTGGGTTGCGAAGCTGCCCACAGCCTCTACAGCGCCGATTCGATCCCCAGCCATTGGCAAGGGTCCCACATGGCGCACAGACCTCTCCTGCCGCCCGCTGCTCCCCTCAACAGTGTACTGCTTCAGTCTGCCTGCTCTGCTCTCCCCTCTGGTTCTGGTGAATTCTCTCACCCTCCCAGGCTTCTGACTGTACCCAGTGCTTGTATAAACAAACAAATAAATCTTTAAAAAAAAATAAAAAATAAAAACAGAAACAAAAAACCTGACAACCAGAAAAGATACTCAGAAAATAACTTCCACTCAGTGTTTAATTTAGTCATCTCCAAAGTGAGAAAATATGGGTATCCAATACAAAGGCTTATCGTATAAAGCTCCTCATCTTATAAACAGGGAAAATGAGGTTCAGAGAAACTATGTGACTTGCCCTGGGTCACAGGCTATTTAATGACAGACTAGAACCTTGGTATTCTAAAGTTTAATGATGGCTTTTCCTTCCCACTACTATCATTCAAGAACACAAAATTGTGATAAATTTCTGAAAATTTAGACATGGAAATTTTCTCTCTTTTTTTTTAAGAGGACATAAATCCAATGAGTATATTTCTTTGGGTAATAAGCACTCATTCATGCTTTGCCCATTTACTCATTTATTCTGCCCTCTTGATTTATCCCAGAGTTCATTTATAAAGAAAATCATGTTTTAAGAATTCTTAAATAGCCTAAGAAAATGTCTTCCCTGAAGGTGAATACAGACACTAGTGTTTATTACCCAAGTAAAGCCTATTCTCCCCACTCTACTGCTGTTAGCGACAATTTAGAATCTTGCTCGACCTATTACAGAGGTAAAAACCGACCCTTGGTGGGAGCAGCTGTGACTCTGAGAAAGAAGCTACAAATAACATGCTGGGAAATTCAGCAGGCGCTGCCATTATATCCTGTTTATACTGTCATTTTTCCTATCAGTAGGATATTATTTATATAGACCCCACCCATGAACTTCTTGTTTATCCTATTATAGAAATCCTCTGAATCTATAAAAAGAATCCTCTGTATTTGTTTCTGGAACAAGCACATGTGTTATAATTTTGCACCTCACTACATTTTTTAATTTAGCATTTTCTTTTGTTATGCGCCGCTGTTCACATTTTTATCTCAAGGTTGATTTATTTCATTATTTCACACATTAGAGTTGAACTTAAGTGACTTTAAAAGACTCCATTATAGGATGAGATTCTGGAACACCACATCTTTAACTGTATTTGGGGGTAGACTCCATCACGCACATGTTCTTCTAAGCTGCACTGGAGTAACTTGCTCCCAGAGAGAAGGTGTGTCTAGGTACTGATCCGGAAATCTGAGTGAGCGAGCTTGGGTGCCTAGAGGTTTCTTTACTCAGGCCGCTCTATCCAGGTGCACCAGCTATGAGGGCCAGGCTTTATGTGGTTCCCAGTAACTCATTATTCTGTAGGTGGATCTTTTCCTGGAATGAAAAGCTCTGTCCCTGAGTTTAGCTTAATGACTGAATGGACTGGGTGAAATTGTATCATAATAATACATGAGAAATACATGAATTCAGTAAGTTAACCAACAGGACAATGAACCTATCTGGTTATAAATCATCCTCATTCCCTTGCCTCATGTAAACAATTGAATTAAAGTAAATAAAAAGAAAAATGCAAGTTCCTTAAGGGCAGAAACTCATGCTACATTTGTTGAGCAAATAGATAATTATTTCTGGAGAAGGAACATCACTGGAAAAAGTCATACCAGATGAGTTTTCACAGGTATTGCCTGTATTAATGTCACTAATATTCCCTTCACCCTACAAGTTAGCACTATAAGGCATCTAGATTAACAAGACTCTTCAGAGTACGTACAATGATGGACTCTTTGAGGATGTGTAAGAAAGATGGTGGCTTTTAAAGAACATTACTCTAAGGTGCATAACAAAATAAGGTCTAGTGCAATCATGTAAGTAATCTCAGAAAAAAAGGAGAGATCTCCATGGGTGAAAGTGAGGATGAGAGTAATAACTGACACAATCTTGACAGACAGGAGTTGATAAGGTTGAGGGAATAAGGTATCCTAGGTATAACCAATGATTTACTGCCATTTATGAAAAAAAATTATTTTGATTCTCAACAAAGCACACCTGAAACTTCTATGTTGTAAAGTGGTACCATAAAAACAAAATTACATGTAATATATTATACACACATAGCATTCATGTACACACACACATGCAAGCACACTAAGACTGGCTGACCTTAAGATTCTTAGAATGAAATTTAACACTTCTGAAAGCTCAAGTTTCATTTTTAACCAAGTTAATGGTCAATAGCAACAGCTTTTAGGTAAATTAGGCTAAATATATTATCAATATCCAGAGGGCAGAAATGCTAACATAAAATTGGAAGGTTACTGTGAAAATCAAATCTATTTCACTGCAGACATAAGAAACTGAGGCTCAGAGGTTAAAAAAAACCAAAGCCACATAGCTGTTAGCGGTGTGTTAAAAAAGAAGGGGGGGGGGCAAATTAACTTTCATATCTATCAACATACAATGAACAACAATTCATCACCTACAAAATGTAGGTTCCTCTTATGACTAAGGCATAGTCAATTTTATTAAGGTCTTATAAATCACTGATAGCCAAAAGGGAAGACTGCATGCTAACAGAGACATGTTACCCCCAAATTTAAGAACTTCATAGAAAATGCAGTCTGATTTGAGAATGACACACATAACCACACGCTCACGATGGGGCCGCGGTAGGTCATGGGATGTGATATAAAGAACAAAGAGAAGACAACGGTGACTCTTATCTTCTCAGTAATGGTTTGAGCAAAGTTTTCACATACAGAAAAGTGGTTTAAAAAACACAACTTCCTTTACTCCCATGAATCATTTTTTAATAAAAGCAGGGATTAGATTTGGAGGACTGCAAAGCTTTTAAAAATATGAACTGTAGATAGCAGTTGGACATACATGTGTCTTAAGTTCTGTCACAATTTTTAAAAAACCACAGAAACCTTTTTTTTTGGCTATAAAATAGGGAATTTTGTGCTTATTACCAATGCTATAAAATTTACTAGCACAAGTTAAAAAAAAATCATTGGCGAAGTTCCACGATATGGGAGACAATGGGTTTTAAATCACAGGCATACATTATTATGCCTGAGTTGACAGATCTGCACTGCAGTGCAGAAATGCAAGCGATATTCAACATCTGCACCAGAAGGCAGAGACTAGACGTGATTCCAGAATAAAGGGCTCTTTGGCTCTTACCTGTTACCTGTGCAACAACTGCTTGGGAAATCCTCCGATTGGCAAGAAAGGCTTTGATTTCCTCTTTTATCACACTGCTGTCCCTCCTAACAAAAACAAAGACAAGACCAACAATGTATGTTGAAGGTAGAAATCCTCATCTTTGCCAAGAAAGGTGAAGCAGAGAGGCGGGGAGAACACAGAAAGCAAGGACACAAAAATAAAGGGAAACAGACCAAACTTGTGTGGAAATACGAAATCAAAACAAACCAAGAAACACCAAATATTCAGGTCCTAAAACATCACATCAGCAGACAGACGCTTTAGTGAATGCCACCGTCAAGAGAGATCTCATACCAGAGGATGGCTTATCGCATGCTGCGTACAGTCACATTAGGAATAAGGCTGCCATATGGCATATACAAAGTGTCATTACTGGGAAATGAATATATCTTACACAGACAGAAATCCTAGAGAAATAAAAAGCACCAACAATAAAAAAATCAGTTGTGAGTAGGCTGTGGGTTCACATGTTAACTATGTGACTGCATAAATAATGTTCAGTTCATTTTAAAACCTCTGTTAATGGACTAGGAGTCACCATCATTCTCATAACTGCTAAAATATTAGCCATTTTAAGAAGGGCTTTGGCCTTCAGCTTTACTTCTTTTTGCTACATAAAAAAATTTTTCAGTGGGATAGGTTGAATGTAAAATTTTAATATAAAATATACTTACTAATTTCCCTGTAATATACATACTATACTATATTCTGTGTCATTGGATTACAAATTATAGATAATTTTTTTCTACTAATTGTTTTTTACTCATTTAAAAATTCAATGAATTCTCAAAAGATCAGACTTTAGCTAGCATGACAATGAATGGCAAGACTTGTTTCTCCACCAAAACAAACAGAATACTTAAATAAAAATCACACATAAACCCTTAAAACTGAGCATTCTCTTTGAATGCTTAAGTTCAAAAGAACTACAGAAAAACAGCAGTGATTTCTGTTCAAGCTCCAAGGTAATACAGAACACTGCCAAGGGGTAAACAAACTACAGGGCATGAGCCACATCTGACCTGCCAACGATTTTTATACAGCCTGTGGCTCTGGTTGGTTTTCACGGATGAAAATTTGCAATCAATTTGATAACAGGGAATGTTTACCTTTGAACGTTAAGCAAACTACGATCCCCCCCACCAATTATCAAATTCCATGCTTATTAGACTTTCAAAAATTGTATTCAATTACTATTATTTTGCATTGAATTTCTGACAAAAATTTATAGCCATTTCTTTTCTCTTATGTATGTAAGTATCTATATTATATTCTCAATTTTTCCTCCTGAACACAAAAATCTAAAAATGTTTACCAACTAGCACTTCATAGGAAAAAAAAAAGTCTGCCCACCATCCCCACCTGAGAAAAGGGATTGTATATATTTACAAACCATTTTGTGAATGAGCCACAAATTCGTTATAGAGTTCAGATCTCTCTATATATTATACTTGGATAAAAAAAGAAAAGTATCCTCGAAAAAAAAAAAAACAAACAAAAAAACCAGGTATGACTTAACACTTAGTGCAGATACTACGGCCCCTACATAAGGAGGGATACACATTCTGTTGCTGGAGTTCATGCTCTCTTTCAGGAATTCTGGAAAAAAGCAGGGAAGTGACAGAGGGACAGTTTGCAATCAGGAGCTCTACAGTATATTCTTGACCTACTAGTTGGAAATCCTATAGGAAGAGTCAGCTGCGTATCCAATATGGAAAATTTCTCATATTGATCCAGATTCTATTACAGATACTGGCTAGATTCCTTCCAAAATGCTTTGTTTATATAATAACAAAGTGCTGAGTAAAATACGGGTATTGTAGACCAAACAGGCCTCAAATATCCATCAATAATCAGTTGATGAGATAACTTAAGCAGTATTCATTTAAATTGGCTTATATGAGTAAAACAAATCATTTGGCTTCAGATACAACTGCAAAATTAATCTGAAAAAAATTGAAGGACTGTATTTCAACATACAGAATGTTCCTCTACAAAAATAAAAACTGAGTTTAAGAAAATATTTATTAAGGTTAAGTGAAATGTGCTTTTGTAGGGAAAATGATTAACGGAATTTTCTTGCCTGATTTAAATTGGACTTTAAATCAATTTATTTTATGCCAAATTCACTTAGAGTAGACACTAAATCATATAAGGAGATAATACTCAATTATCCCAGTAGGGCTTATATAGTTTGTGAAGTATTCACAGCCATGTACTGTAATAATATCAAGGACTTCAGTGCGAAAGAAGGCACCCTCCAAAGTTAGTTACCCTCTAATATCCTGTATTTTCAGGTACCTTCAGTACTGTTTCTCTGTACTGACAATGAGCTTTTAAAAAATAAAAACCTCTTCATTCAACTGATCTACCAGACTTTTTCAAATTGAAGAAAATCCTAAGACTTGAAAGATCAGCATGTATTTGGGCAAGTCCTTAAAAATAAAATTGGATGCTGGTTTCATCATGAGGTTAAGAGGAGAATTTAATACCCCCATCATAAGACTTTTAAATTTTTCTCCAAACACTGAAATTAAAATTAAATGAAGTTTAAGATTGTGTACATATGTAAAATAAAAAATTTTCCAATGCCAACAATTTTGAAACTACAACAACACTACATGAACAGTGGCGATTACTTTATAAAATCCGAGAAGGAACTGCAGGAAAAGAGACAAATGATCTGAGGTGACTAAGACTGCAGCAAACATCTCTACTGGATGTTTCCCGGCACCTTGGAAAGACTTCTGTAAAGTCAACTAGGCACAAGCAGAGATGTCACTTAGTAGGTTTTTTCAAAACAGTAACAACATTCAACTTCTACTGTGTCCAATTCTTTCATATAATTCAAAGAGTTCATTCCAGTGAGTTAATTTTGTTCTTTACACTTCGCATATTCCCCCCTCATCCTCTCCTCATGCACCCTGTAACAATCTGCTTCTCCTCCTGCTCACACTGGCCCTGTGAAATCACCAGTTTCTTAAGTGAAGACTCCTCCATTACACCAAATCTAATTTTCTCATCATTTTCTACTCCTTCCTCTCTACATCTGAAATTTGATATCCTCTTTAAAGAGAATGAATCTCTTTCCCTCCCTTTTCTAATAAAATCTCACACTCCTTATGGTTTCTTCTCAAGTCTTATGGAATTAAAGTGAAGTACAGACTGATCTTTTTTGATGCCAGAGTTTACTGCCAAGATAAACTACCATACTATTTGTATCTAATGGCTTGAAGTGAGTGTCATTTCCTCCTACTACCTTTTCCAAATCACAGTCGTGCTGGATTCATCTTACCTGGGTGATTTCCACAGGAGGATAAAATTCTTCGTTTTCACTCTCCATTGCTATTCATTTAATAACACCCTAAACTTTCTACTATTTTCAACAGACTTTTCTTAATTAATATTTGGCTGAATTACTATGATGTTTCTTTGTGGAATCACCCTTTTTAAAGACATATTTTAATTGTTTTCTATTAAGAGACGTTCCCTGATCGTCAGAGCTAAAAACAGTCTTTTCTTTTAATAGCTAACTTTAATATTTCAATTATACTACTCACATGCTAATAAAGTACATGCTATTCTGTGTTACAGTTGTTCCTGACCTGGTCTTATCTCTCCTATTACCCTGTAAAGTCCTTTAGCACAGTGATTGTGTCTTATTCATCATGGGGGTTGCATATAATAGAGTTTAATTTGTTCAATGAATGAACAAATCTGTACTTGGAGATAAAAGGTAATAAAATGAAATACTTGATCTAGGTAATTTATAGAGCAGCTCTAATTCTTATTTGCAAATATGTTTAAGCTCCCCAAATCAGAAGGAAAAAGAGTTATTTATGCTAGCTCAAAATGACAATGCTTCATTTTCTGGAACAAAGGATATTAAAGACTGCATATTTAAAAGTGGTATGGTATGCTTTGAGACCATCCATATTTTTTTAAAAAAAGATTTATTTATTTATGCACACAAGAACTGGGATGTAGGCTAGCAGTGCAGGAAGTGAGAGGATTCACCAGACAAAGTGGGGCGCAGAACAAGTGGATCTAATGAAATACACTGCTGAGGGGAGCAGCAGGCAAGACAGGAGAGGTCTGCTGCACCACGTGGGTTAGCTCCCTGGCCGGGATCAAACTCATGCTGCAGTGGCTGGTGATGGTTTGATAGCGCTGTATCTTTAACCACTGTGCCACTACGGAGACCCGAGACCATCCGTATTTTCTTAGTTGATATACACATACTTTGGGCCCATAATAGATAGTCATTTAACATAACGATTTCCAGAGATGGAGTGATACCTACTAAGACAGATTACATCACAGACAGAAAAATACTGTACACAGAAATTCTTTCACTTTTGAATAAAAACCTGCTCCCTTTAATTTCCACCCATGGACATGTAAAACATAACTTGAGAAAAGCTACTCTATTTGTATAAGCAACTAAATATTATGACCTATAGAACATAAACACCCTACCTACACAAGTAAATACCCTATTGTTAAGCCTACAGATAACCAACTTGGACAAAAGTTTTATAATCTTGTATAAAATACTAAAACACTCATACAATTTAGCACATGGGAAGTTAATAATATCTTTAATGTATGGTATTGTTTATAATTTCTGGTAAGCCTCACTTCAACTGATATTTTATAATGTCATGACAAAAACAGATACACTTTCAATAGCTATATACCATTACATTAACAGGTATACATATACATCTATAAGTACCTATTAAGACATGCATTTTAAAAGTATTAGCATGTGAAATGGGTCTTGTTTTAGCTCTTAGCCTTAAACCTTCCTACAATGTTATATTCAACAGTTGTTAAGAAATTACATTCTAATTTTTTCCAGTTTTTTTCACCCTGATTAATTCCCAAATGGAAAAAGTAGCAACTTACTTTCATTCTGAGTCTTTCTTTGTAAGATCAGAAGTGCAGTTATAATTTAATCAAGTTCTAAGAAAAATCCCTTAAGCACCTTGAATTTATAAGAAGTCTATGAATTTGATGGTTTATAAATGTGATAAATATGCCTTAAGGTTAAATGCTTTGGAGGCTGGGGATGTAAGCATGCAAGGGGAAATTATCTACTATACATACCAATCCATAATGTAGAGTGATAATTACATGGGTACAGGATACTTAGAAAGATCCACTGCTCAAAAATTTCTCTAACATTCTACCAAATAAAAATTCATTTGGCAGTAAAGTGATTGACTTGATGTGCAAACATCACAGAGGGACAGAGGAAGCCCACTGAGGCATTTACACCACTGTTCCTAAAACCTTCTAGAAATTTACAAACATGATATTTTATTTATAGAGATAACCAATATCAGACACAAACTGCTAATTAAGACAGATTAAAATTCAGGTTCTGCCACTTAGTATTTCAGTATGCTTGGGTCAAGTACTTAATTTTTATAATCCTCAATTTCTCTGCTCCATCTCAGAGCATGGCTGAAATGATTACAAGTGAGAACAGTCGTGCTTTAACGTTCTCCGCCAACTTGGGAATTATTATTATCTGCAAATGTGAGAAAGATAAGAGGCGGACACAAAGAAGTGGAGGCGTGGATGAGGGTACAACGGCAGAGGCCCCCAGAGTCAAACGGTCCGAAGAGACCCCTAGCTGATGAGAGGACACTGAAGGAGCAGTTGTAAGGACGAAGCAGAGAAAAGGAAGAAGTGTCCTAACTTTGCAACAAGTGTTACTATGGAAATTAAATACTGATAACCATGTACAGAGATGTATGTATTTAATGTTATAACTACAACTCCAACTTGTTGCTAAGTAAGTTTTCTGTTTATTTTGAGGACACAGCTGAGTTGCAGCATTATGCCAATTTAGAGTTTAATAGTTTAGTTTTTAGACCCATATAGTCAAGTTTTAGACCCTGGCCAATATTCTAAAGTTTTTTGTTTAAAAGAAAATTGCCCTGAAATTCTTGTTTAGCCTAATACACATTTGGGAATTAACTGTTATATTAGCAGCTTGTTAAAACTGATTAATAACAGCAACAATAAAAACCAGGCTAGTATCTTAATAAATAGCTAAATAAATTTTATTGTTGATATCCTCTATTCAGGATAATTAACAGCTATTCTTGTTGTATTTCAAAGATAAAGCAAACTTTCATTTGCCCAAATGATTCTCCCTTCTAATCTTGTGGGGGGTGGGTGGGGTGTGTGTGTGTGTGTGTCTATATAAATATATAATGTCTTTCTATCTCTTGATATATAACTGAAAATGATCATTTGAACTTTGCACAGCTGCTTTAACAAGTAAAAACTAATTTAAGGCCAATTTAACCTCTTAGATTTTTAGGTTTTAAATATTTATTTAAAAACATTTTGGGGCCTCCCCTGGTGGCCCAGGCAGTTGAGCACCATGCTGTGAAGCTGTCTGCAGCCTCTGCAGCGCTGGTTCCATCCTAGCCGGTCAGCGAGGGTCCCACATGGCGCAGCAGACCTCTCCTGCCTCGCCCGCTGCTCCCCTCAGCAGTGTATTTTGTCAATCTGCCTGTTCTGTTCCCCACTCTGTCTCTGGAGAATCCTCTCATCCTCCCATGCAGCTGGCCTGTACCCCAGTTCTGGTATAAATAAATAAATAAATCTTTAAAAAAAAAAGGCATTTTCTTTAAATGCTTTTTGTCAGTTTGTTTAAGATATTTCCCCATTGTGGGACGACAGATTAAGTCACCATTATACTATCAAGTTCTAACATCTTTAGGAATAAATGTAAATCATAATTACAGGCTTCAATTTTATTTCTAACAAATTCCTGCTATATAGCTTACTTCATTTTCCACTATAACTTATCTATAGGCTCTCCTCCACACTACAGTAGTGATAATCTACTGGAAACCACATTTTTATTACCTTTATTCCTAAAGACCTGTAAAACTTCCTTAATTTCAACCAAATGAAATAGGAATGATTTGTACAGAATTCAAATCTTTGAAAACCCGTGTCTCCTAATATTCTTAGTACCACAATCTACCATCTGTTATTTTTATAAAATTAATCATGCCTTGCCTTATCTACCTTCTACCATCCCCTTAACTTAAAAGTCCTGTGTTTAAACAGAGCTTATTCTTTAAGATTTAGCTAAAGCCCATCCATTCACATAACATACTTAGCTTGGGCCATGTGCTAAGGAGAGTTCTAGAGCCTAGAGAGACACAACAACCCCTTGCTGTGCCAGGTCCTGTGTGAAGCCTTACTAATTATCCCTGCTGAAAGTCAACCTCTCCACTTCTCAGTACTTACAACTTGAAGTGCCTATGTTTATCTGGTAATAGATAACCTCTATACACCCCCACACAAAACTTACTGCCAATAGTAGAACTTTAGCTTCTTAGGGGTAGAAACCATGTCTATTTTTCTTCCTAAGAATACTCCTTTTTATAAAATAGGTGCTCTAAATAATTTTCTTGTTATGTTGGAGGGAAAGAATTAAGAGTACATATTCTTTATCATGATAAAATCATCTCTTAGAAAAAGTACTTACATTAGATTTAAAGATGAGAATGTGCCTGTTAGCAATTCAGAATTTACAATTAGAACCATAAAAGGAAATTAATCTTTCTTTTATAAACAGAGAATGGAAAAGGCTTATCAAGCAGCAAAAAGAAAGGGCTGAAGTAAAGAAAAGGAAATTTGACTTAAGAGAAAAAAAAGTGAAATATTTTTCTTCCCTCACCAAAAGGGGCTGGGAATCACAGTTCTTATAGGTAAGTAGCTGAAATATAGTTTATTATTCAAAAACAACCTGAGAACACAGACATTTCTGGGGACTTTGAATAAACAAAGGAACTAACCTCATTAATTCCTCCACTTTATCATCTACATCTAGGTCCTCTTCTGAAGCTTCAAAACTATATGACCTCTGACCCATGCTGTTTACATGGTAGCGAGTTGGTGACATCTTTCCATTGGATATGGACAACCGCTCGTTATTCTCCCTCCCATTTTGATTGGTAGTGCAAGGCTGCGGGGATGTATCATAACTGTTGCTAGGCGATGGGGACATTCCTGAATGCTGGGTCTGTGTGGCAGCTGTAGCTGTAGAGGAAGAGGCTGGAACATTGTTGGTACTGTTTCCGAAGGAACTTCCTCCATAGCTGGACCTTCTCCCAAACTTGTCACTATGCTCTTGATCAAGACGGTCCAAAGTTTCCAAGGCATGGAGGATTTCATGTTTAGTCATTCCAGTACGCCGCAGGCGCTGCAGCAAATCTATCTGCTCTATGGTAAATCTGGGTTCATCTGTATAGTGAGACATGGTTTCCAGCAAACTGAAAAATAAAAAGAAATTAAAGTTCTTTATTTACACTTTCTACAAAGAACATAACATTGTGGCGAATGCTCAGCAGAAGATGCATTATTTCTATATTAACTTTCTTACTAAAATTAAGACATGATTTTAATTATATTGCTAACTATTATCACTCCATACTGGAGTATGACATACTTGAGCAGAGTCATGACAGATGGGCTGGGACAGATACTGAGTGAACTAGGATGGACATTAGCCCAGTTTCATATAGCATACAGTTTACATTTTCCTCAGTAAATACCTGAACCAAAATTTCAGTTATGAACCAAAATAATACAGTTTCAAGCCTAGGCTGGGCAATTATATTCACAAGTGCTTTTTCCATCTCAAATTTGTTATTCCACATTTTGAATATGAATGGAAAGTTGCTGAAAAATAGTTTGTATTATCTTGTTTCACTAAATATTGGCAAAACTGACCTAGGAACTCCAACTTTTACCAGGCAAACACTACTAATCAGTAAAATATCTAAATGGAAAAGAGAGGTACATAAAACCTTATTAAGCATCATTTCATCCCCCACTCGGCAATCTCATAAGAATTTCATCTCTGTAATGCATTCTCTCATGACAGTGATCCCAAGAAATGGACCTTTCACTGTTGTAGCCAAACTGAACTATTCATTTTTCTTAGGAAATTGTTTCTACATCATGTGTAGAATGCCAGAAAATGTCTCAGAATCAATAACAATATTAAGTTTAAGGGAGCTGTCAAATATCTACTTTCATGCTTTTCTCATAAAAACCTGGGCTTCCTATTTAAGATTTTTTAAGTGGTAATTTCTTCTATTTCTATTTTTATAGTTCCAGCTCTAAATAGGATACATGACATGAAGTAGGTTCTCAGTAAGTATTTGCTGACAGAAATAAACCTCAAGGAATTTTCTCATCCTTCACAGGTAAACATCTGCCCTGGCCACCCCCCCAAGCTGCTGTCGATCTCATTGCTTCTTCATCCCTCTACACTAAAAAATGTACAGAGCATCTGCGTTTTGGCAGCCATTGGGTAAGCACTTTATGTAATGTAATACCAACTAATCCTTACAGCAACTCTCTGTGGTAGGTTTAAAAAGAAAAATTACATTGATTGGTGAGGAAACTAAGGCTTAGAGTTGCTTTACACCTTGCAAAATATCTGATTAATAAAAAAGATTTAACTCTAGATCTTACTGATACCAAAAGCATACATCGCTCTGTTTTTCAACATATCAGGCTTTGCTAGACTCATAGGATTGGAGGCACAGGTTGTGTGGGATGCTTAACTCTCCAGTTAAAACCACTTAGATAACATCACTCTTATTGATGGACTACGTGTGTGTGTGTGGGGGGGGTGTCTTAAGAATAGTTTTTATATTTAAAATCCTTGCCCTTTTAGAGTTTCTATTACCTCAATGAGTGTGAAAGGATATGAATTTTGTTTTTTCCTGAATGGTAGCTGGTTATCCAATATGCTTAATTGTGTCATATTGCTTTCTCTACTGATCTGAAATGCCACCCTGGCCATACTTAATATTCAACACACACTGGATTATCTACTCTTTTCCATAGTTTTGTTTTTCACATGCTTTAAAAAATAAGCAAGCAAAAAATCTAGAATTTTTGTGTGAAATCTCTCAAGCCTAAAGAGACTAATTAAACACAAAATAAAAACGCATAAGCACACACATCTTATGAGTCCAAAATAACATGTTGCTGGTGATTTGTGCCCATGGGCCATAATATCTACCTTACAACTCTATTCAACTTCTGCTTTTTTCCAATATTCAGTTGTGACAAGTTATCCATAAGTCCTGTTCTCATGACTATTACATCCTTTTCTGATTGCCTAGGTTTTTTCCACCAACAATTTATAATGAAATACTTTCAACATAAAGTTGAAATAAAATTAGAATGCCTTGTCGTCAGAAGTAACAACTATTCAGATTTTTTCCCACCACAGACGTATTCTAGATGCATGTTCTATATTCTATAAACCTATATAACTGGAATTTCGATGTCCTCTTTTGTGTAAGTTTTCTTTCACTCGGTATAAACATTTTTTAGATTCAGCTATGATGTTGTTGTATCTGCAGTCTGTTCTTTTTTATTACCGGTAGTACTTCATTGTAGGATTATACTACAGTGCATTTCATTTTGGAAACTTGGGCTGTCTCCTACTATTATTCTAAATGCTTTGGTTATTACAACTGTACTAATTTTCTTGTTAGCACCCAACCTCCTCCCCCCAAATACTAACCTAGTGGTCTAGAAAACTTTCAGAGTAGATCAGTGCATTGAATTTTTCTGGTGACCAATCAAAGGAACAACGTATACCTTGCTCAGCACAAATGATCTGTTATTAAAAGGCTATGCAGTGCTGGTTGCCTCCCATGATCTATGCCGTTACATGACTCACATGTAAACATTCACCAAGTACACATGGATGGTGCTCAGTAGGCATACTATACTTAAAGGAAAGGTTTGTTGAAAAAGCCATGTGGGCGTTTTCTTAATGGCTTATAGGAGACGTTTAACACTTTTGTTTGCTTTAGCCCTCAGCCCTTTGTCTGCTCTAGCAAATGCTCAGTCATATATTAATCCTTAGTTCTACGAAGTTCTTTTTAAAGTAGATGCCAAATCCCTTTAGCAATTCAAATAATTTACCCCCTTAATTTATGACTTGAGGTTTCTACACATCATTCTTTTTGCTTGAAAATGGAATAGAACTTTCCATTGCTAGCTCCTGTCTTCATGCTCTCCAAATACTTCATAAATTGACCTTGCTTTAAACGTGAGTGTTCAAAACTGTTTTTATTACATGGAGACACACACACAATCAGTCACGACATTTCCCATTCTGTTTTTATCAGAGCAGATAGTGATCTGTATGTAACTCCTCAAATTTCACCACATGGAGCAGCATTCTGTAATATCAGCATAGAACTAAATTATATGAATTTTACCCGTTACTGAAAAATGCCCATCCCAAAGCTTGACTCAGAACTATCAGAATTGAAGACTCCATCTTATTTGAAACAATCTGATACTTTTTGTCATTTCAGATTCCCGTGTCTTTTATTCCAAAAGTCATGAAAGGAGGCAACAGAAGACCCCTATTATGGGGTCTTTCCCAGAATGCCTAGCACTTCCAAACTGTTATTAAAAGGCTATGCAGTGTTGGTTGCCTCCCATGATCTATGCTGTTACATGACTCACATGTAAACAGTCACCAAGTACACATGGATGATGCTCATGTTTGTGGGGCTGCTGCACCTAATGCACTGCACCTCTGTTCAATAGGGTGTGCACACGAGAAGGCAAAGTCTTGCTCTCTTACAATGTTCAGGTAAGACCAGGGGGAAAATGAACAGCTACTATAACTGCTCAGCAACAGGGAGATGCTAGTCTGGTATATCTCTCACCATATGGAAGAAACCAGTTTGTGGTTGAACATAAAGGACACAGCAAAAAATGCAGAGTGAAGAAGAAAGCGCTGAAGTGTTCATATCCCTCGTCCCAGTAGTTCCGAACCCCTGCAATATATCCTGTTCTTGTATGTGATGTAAAAACAAAATTCCCTTTAGTGCCTTACACTGAGAAGTCCCTACTGCAAAGATACACTTAAAGTTAAAAACATGTACTATTGCGAGAATGGAACGTAGGATCACTACAGAGTGGAATGATAAGGGCATAATGAGCAGGATCAAAAAATAGCCTGGCATCGAAGGTATAATATCTTGATAAGAAATGCCAAGATTAGAGGCTTTCTTGGATATCAAGACTAATATTGCAACATGCATTAACTTACACAAAGGTACATATTCTGCCATCTCCAAATTTTATTCCTTATAATTTACCTAGTTTAAGCATAACATCATGAAATTATAGAAGTAAATGACCTACAGAGGTCATCTAAGTCCATAATACAGCTCTTTCATAACAGAAAAAGATACCAGGTAGGAACTGAATTAATTTTCTTATATAGCATAAGAAAATTAAGGACTGGGCACAGGATAAGGAACATCTTTCACTTTAAATTACTAATCTGAATGCAGACTCAGGCCAACAATAATTGAAAATGATGTGAAAAGAATTTCAACAGTGCAATAACACAGACAATGTTTAAAGCATAAAAGAACAATTAGATTCAGGAATTATGGCTCAGTTCATAAACTGATGTTCCAGAAGACCATACTATCAATCAGACCATAATAGAAAACCTATTTCACAATCAATTCTATCCCTCCTTGGAATGTGTACCTAATCCCTTCCTGGATAAAGGCATAAGGTCCAAAACATCCTTAAACTAAATTCTACAAACATGTATTAAAGGTTTAAAGCTTAGAGAAATGATTATTCTTGAAATCACATGTACAAAATGGCATTATTACTTTACTTGTAAAGCCTTAACAGTTAGTAAGGTTTTACTAGATAAGAACAACAACAAAAAACACTTTAGCTTGATTCTGCTCTTTATTTTATCTAGAATGACTAAGCAAAATATGGTCTAGACATAAATTAGTTTTGCTTTGCATACATGGTATTTACTGCATAATTTAATACATTCTAGAGTCAATAATTATATTCATCAGCGAAAGATGCACTCAGGACCCTTTTACTATTTATGGCACATTATTATTATCATAAAGAAGTGGCAGTCTTAAAGTAAGAAATGACAAAGAGCAAGAAACTAAGAAATGAAGATTTACTGGAGATAGAGCTCAACAGTAAGGTAAAATGCGTCTATAATTCAAATCAAAAGAACTGACTATAGCATAAGAATGGAGGCGATGATTATAGATAACATTATAAAAATGTCCTTTAATAATAAATATACTGAGAAAACTAGGGTTACATTTCAATGTGCCAGTCACACTTTAATAGTTATTTTTTTTTAATTTTATTTATTTATATGTTAGTTTGTTTTGTTTATACATGCACTGGGTACAGTCAGAAGCGCAGGAGGGTGAGAGAATACACCAGAGCCAGAGCGGGGAGCAGAGCAGGCAGAAGGACCGAAGGACACTGCTGAGGGGAGCAGCAGGCGGCAGGAGAGGTCTGCGCGCCATGTGGGACCCTCCTCTGGTGGCCGGGGAGCAGCCGGGGATCGAACCGGCGCCGCAGAGGCCGCGGGCAGCTTCACAACCCAGTCTTCAACCTCTGCACCACTGGGGAGGCCCAATAGTTATTTTTAAATTATCACTGATTGAGATTTTTTTATTGGAGTCACCTTATGCATGTTTGGGGAAAAAAATCCAAAAATCCAAGTAAGCTTATAAATACGTATTAGATTTGGAATCTGTGAATAGGACATCATTTAGACAAATATAACTCATTCAGCCATGTGCCAGTTACAAAAAAGGATGCAGTAAGGAACAAATCAGGCAAATAATTCCTGGCCTCATCAGGCTTATATTGTAATGGATAGTGGCAAATAGTAAGAAGAGGAAACTAAGGCCCAAAGTGATGTTTTACTTCCCAAGGACATATTTTCTTACAGAAACTCATACTATAGTTTACATCTCTTGGGTCTGTTCCAGAGACTTTTTGATACATAATTGTCAATGAGAGAAGAAAAAGATTTAACGAAAAATCAACATAGTAAGGAAAACCTATCTTAATGTCTACTTACTGAATTACAGAACTGTCAACCAAAGCGGAAGGAATTTAATCAAAATGTAGTCTGTACCAAATTTTAGAAAATACTTATGCTAAAGGCACTCCACATTAGACTCTAAAGATGCACTTAATGAGCTAATAGATACTTTATCTTCTCTAATATCTGAAATTCCCGGAATACTTTTATTCAGAGGCCTATTTAATATGAACTAGTGGTTACAGTTCATACATATCCTAGCACAAAAAAATCTTTCAACATCATACCACCATCTCAATTTGTATTTTTTGCCTGACTTCAAAGAGAGGCTAGCAACTACATTAGCTAATAGGCTTACCTACATCATTATCTCCAGTAAGTAAAGGGAAAGGGAGCAGGTGCTGCGAGTTTGCATACGAAATGCAGTATCAAGGTAACTTGTGCCCAATGTTGTGTTTGTCACAAGGACTCTAACACTAGCTCTCTTCAACAGCTAACCCTGTATTGCACAAGTTTCTAGACTATTAAGCAGCTTAAAATAAGTAATTCTGGGCCTCCCCAATGGCGCAGCCAGTTGAGCACAACGCTGTGAAGCTGTCCGCAGCCTCTGCAGCGCTGGTTTGATTCCCCACTGGCCACATGGTGCGGCTCTCCTGTCTTGCCCGCTGTTCCCCGCAGCAGTGTCTTCGGTCCATCTGCCTGTTCTGTTCCCCGCTCTGTCTCTGGTGAATCCTCTTACACTCCCGCACTTCTGGCCTGTACCCCAGTTCTTGTATAAGTAAATAAATAAATCTTTAAAAAAAAAAAGAAGTGGTTTTATTTTTCATTGAAAATTAATGCCGGGCCTCCCCGGTGGCACAGCGGTTGAGCGCTGGGTTGCAAAGCTGCCCGCAGCCTCTGGCAGTTCCGGTTCGATCCCCGGCTGCCGGTCGAGGGTCCCACATGGTGAGCAGACCTCTCCTGCCACCCGCTGCTCCCCTCAGCAGTGTACTTTGACCCTTCTGCCTGCTCTGCAACCCGCTCTGGCTCTGGTGAATTCTCTCACCCTCCTGCGCTTCTGACTGTAACCAGTGCTTGTATAAATAAATAAATTAATTAAAAAAATACTGTTTAAAAAAAAAAGAAAATAAAATTAATGCCAGACTTTAAAACTGAAAACACAAATGGTAAAGAAAAAGTTGATAATTTGAAAATTCATTCCTTACCACATGACAATGAAAAACTCAACTCTATAAATGCCTGCTGTCAAATGTGGATCATGACAATTTTATAACTTCATTACAATTGAGAAGATAAAACTTAAGCGATGAACTGGACACTTACACCACTGGAAAGGAACTGAGCATACTTTACACGCGGTGAATCAAAAGCCTTCCCAGAGATGCTCGGAGTTACTCAACATTCTGTAGAACAAAGACAAGATTCAGAAATACTTGTTAATCAAGGGTTGAATGAAACCTTTACCGATACAACTTGAGGATATTCATAGTAAACACCAGCTCATCATGCGCTTAAAAATTATTTTATAGTTTTAAAATAAAACACTGGTTTGAAGCAGAATATGAAAAAAAGTAGAAAAAAACTACTGATACCTTTCAATATTACTCACTTGGAAAAAGGAGTAAAAGTCCTACCCCTGCTGTTTAATTTGTTATTAGATGCCACCCAGGCAAACAGATTTTAAACACGCGCTGGAATAGACATACTCGGGTGACAGCCGTACAGTCTGTTCATGTAGAATCTTATAAATAAAAACATACTTCAGCATGATTGTAGCTAAAGGTCTTAACTGTGGGGCAAATTCTGGTGTCTAATTCCAAGTATATTGTTTATTTTACTGTTGGCCAAATCTGAGTGACAATTTATCTTAAGTCTCAGTTCGACATCTTTAAAATAGGGATAACAGACAACTACTTCAAAGAGCTACTAAAGAAGTTAAAACATTTAAAAATGGTGGTGATCAAGCACTTCATACACTATCAAGTAGCAGGGGCTATGACTACCAATTTAAACAAGAGATGAATATCCATGATGCCTTCAGATTACTGAGTACAATGTGAGTTAGTAAGGGAATAAGTCTAGTAACTTCTGTCTTCAGATTAGCATTCGACTGTGTTATTCACCATTCAGACACTTTGACCCCTTTCAATTCAGACATAGATCTGCACAAAAAATGAGATCTATTATTCATGGGTTAGGAGCTAAAGATCATGTTTTACTGACTGAACTTATTAGCAGTTTCAAACCGTAATCTAAAGAGGCAACGATCTCCATTTACTCAAAGTTAAGATTATAAATTAGACAAAAGTTTAAAATGTTGATGTCAAAAGCTCTCACATTCAAATACACACTCAGCACTGAATTATATTAAGCAAGACCAAAGTGTCTAACAGTGACTAATGATATATGTGAAATGAACAGGGTAAAGTTAGAAACCCTTCACATTTGCATATCCTAAATTATAGCTTTAATGAACTTGCTGTTGTAGTTCTTGCTGACTTAAGAAATACCTAGCCTAAAAAAAAAAGATATAATGTACAAAGAAAATCTGAAAATGTTGCTGGTTGTGTTCCCAGACAAATAGCAATACCAAGCCACAAAACTATTAGTGAATACACACATTCCATTCTTGTTCAAATTCAGTTAAAATGTGCTTCACCCTAAACTCTCAAATCACAGCTAGAAGTAAATTTACGGTGTTAAAGATGTCACATTTTTAAAAGACAATGGGATGACTCAATAAGAAATTTGAAAAAATATATAAAAATAAACTGGGAAGGAACAAAGATACTACTAATTCAATATTAATATATTGAAATTAATATAAAAGTTACAGAAAGCACAAGCCCACAAGCTACCTCTTTGAAAGATTAAATAACCACCCAGAAAATCTAGTAAGAGTGGAAAAAAGAGAAAACCAACACGATTCAGAATCAAAAAACAAACACAACCAAAAATATGGGAGAGAATTAAGAAAACAAATCTAAGACAAACATAATTTCACGGCAGTTCATTTGCAAGCCTAAAAGAGAACAATGACTTTCCAGTAAAGTAGGAAATATCAAAACTAAACCAAGAGAAATATAACCTAGACTAGAAAACCACATACCATAAGTTAAACGTAATTAAAAACCTAGTGAGAGAAAGACATCAAGAGCAGTTGGGTTTTCATTCTCAGCAAACTCAACCTTTAAAGAAATATAATGCTAACAGTATTAAACCATAAAAAAAATACAATGTTCCAATTCTTTTATGAAGTCACAGCAACTCAATACTAAATCCAACAAAGATAATACATAAAACATAACCAATTTCACTTAAAAGTTAAATATAAAAATTCTAAATAAAAAAAATAGAATTAGACCACAGAGGCTAGCCACGAATAAAAAATAATTTATTACTATATCTGTAACAGGGTGGTCGCCAAGTAAAGGGGATGTTCTGGGTTCCCTGACCCACCCCAGAAAGGGTGGAGCCGAGAAGCTGAGAGGAGACTGGAGAAGGAAGGAAGGAGAAGAAAGAAAAAGAAGAAAACAAGCGAGGGGGAGACTTGGAGGAGAGGCACACCGGGCGGAGAGCCATGTGAAGAAGATGAGCTTGCTTCCTGGCCTCAGACTTGTACCGGGACTTTGGAAGCACAGAAGGAAACACTCGAAACAGACATGGGTGAGAGACACTTGAAGAGGTTAACAACAGGCGCCGCCTTTATCTTGATTTTGCTCCTTTCATCCCAGACTTGCCTGGCCCCTTTCCAATGGGTCCCCTCCAGAAAGTGCCTTAGACTGTGGCAGGCTTATGGGTCTCAGCGGTCCTGTTTGCCTGGGCGTCTACCCAAGAGGGGATGGGTAACTTTGGGTGTTGTGTGTGGAAACTATTTTATCCCCTGTTTCCCTTCTCTTCTCTTTATTGCACACTAATTGTATTAAAGTTCCTTTCCATTAAGGGTCTTATGCACTAGAGCATGTTTTATCTTCAGCTGGTGAATGGCAGAATCTATTGAGATCAGGCGGGTTTGGGGGGCCTTGGGGTGCCCAGTCCTGTAGCATAACTTATTGCAGAAATACAAGTGGCTCACTTTTTAGGACTCAACATAATCCAATATATCAACGAATTAGGAAGAAAAATGCAAATGATTATATCAACAGAAGCTGAAAAGGCATTAAGTAAAACTCAGCAGCCACCTTAATAAAAACTATGGAAAATAATAGAAAATTAAACATTTTTGGAAAAAAGAACAAAAGCAAGCACTCAACAGCAAAACATCCAAACCAATTCAAATAAAATTAAGATTGTATGCACACAGTGAGTATATGTGTGTATATGTACATATATACACATACATGGGGGTTATATATACGCATGCTTATGTGTATATGTACATCTGTATCAAGTACGTGCTTCTATATTGAAATTTAATGATCTGTGGAAGAGACCACAATGGTTATTTTGAGAAAAGGGTAGGAAATAAATTAGAGGCAAGTGGGGGCGGGGGAGACTGATTATAGGAAATTTTTATTTTAACCATATGGATGTTATTATTCAATATATCAAAAAATGAGTACATTTAGGAATTAATCCCACCAACCCCATTTGTAATTTCTGACTTGAAGATTACAGCAAACAGTATGCTAGCCAAATAAATAAAATAGCTAAAATATTGGCATGCAAGGGGAAAATATCTTTTTGCTAATGATCTGATAGAATACCAAAAAAACAAGCAATTCTAGTAAAAGAAAACTGAAATTTATTAAAGAGACATGATACATTTAAAATAAAAAAAATTTTCCTAGTTTAGTAGGAAACATCATAGAAAACATTTCATTCACACTAGTAATATTTCCCCAATATTAATGAATAACTGTTTTGAGACATAAGCCTCAAAGGTTTTTTAGTTTAGATAAGATCTGAAAGTTATAATCAGAAAATCCAAGAACCACCACCAAAAAAAAAAGGCAGATATACTGACCAGATATCAGAATATAATCAAAAGACAATAATCAAATCAATATGGCACTGGCACAGGAATAGTCACATAGGTGAGACTGAATGCAGAACTCAGATTTCAGCACATACGAAAAACTATACAAACCACAGGTTAAATTTTAATTCAGCAGGAAAGGCTAAAACGTTTTAAATGGTAATAAAGCTAACTATCATCTAGTAAAAAGTTAGACATTTATCTTATATTTTATATATAAAAATAAACTCCATGTAAGGAGAAATTTGAAAAATGACAGCAATACAGTCTACAACATTTAGAAGATGACATTTCTTTAAAAAATTCTTAAGAGAGCAGATACTTTAAAAGATAGAGAAAAAGTTTAAAATTTCCTATTAAGAAAAAGGCAAATTAAGCAATTAAATCAGGAAAATTATCTGTCGTGGGGAAAGAGCAGATCAAAGTTATCAACTTTACACAAAAATATTCAAACTTATTAAAAGTCAGAGAAGTAACAACTAGCTTAATGAAATATCACTTAAAATGTTAAGAGATTGGTAATATCTTCTCGAAAGGATACTGTCATATTTCTTTGGTCTCAGTAAGAATTATGATATCCCTTTGGGGAGAAATTAGCAACAAATGTTAAAATTTAAAGTCCTTGTATCTTTAACCTAGCAATCCTACTCCTGGGAATCTATCATGAAGAAATTAAAGTAATCACACAATATGTACAAGGATGTTTGCTGTCATGTATATTCCCATGACTTGCTCTACAGTGTTGTTTCAGTCAACACAGGAATGGTCACACAAATTACATTATAAAATTGTAAAAATTTCTACTATTAGAAATGGACTCAATCAAATATACTTTGACTAACACAATGCAATCTTTGAAACAAAGGTTTTCAACAGGTGACTTGGGGATGTTCACACTGTAGCACTGAGAAAAGCAAAAGGCAATCAAATGACTATGGTTGTGTTTTAAAAGAAAAACTACAGCTAAAAAATCCCTTTATATGTGCCTCATGCGATCTAGATACATACACAAACACGCATTACATATATATCTAAGATGTACATTATATAGCTAAGATATACGTATGTTACAATGTATCTTAACATACATGTGGCTAAGTAAATGAGCATGAAAAAAATTAATTGGTCAACAAGTCATAGAGTAGGAAGGAAAGCTAGGGGTGTGGATTTGTGGGAGGGGGTGTAAGCGTGTACATGAATGTACATGGAATACAGGTCAGGAAGGAGAAATGCATCTATGCAATAGACACACGATAAAGTTGTAAAAATCTGTACTATTAGAAATGAACTCAGTTATCAAATGATTAGTTAATGAAAGGCCTAGATAGTCACTTTGCACAATGAAGCCAAATGCTGGTTCTGTTGACCCATAAAGAAAAATATACTAGAAAGCCCACTAGAAATAAGAACCTGCAGATCCACACGTGGCAAGAAGGCTCTTTTTGCCCTAGTTTTTGTATTTAATATAAAAAGTAGCAATGGCATAAAACAAAGGAAAAGATGAATTTCAAATTTCAGCCTATCCCAAGCTCCTTTTTTTTTTTTCTCTCCCACCCAGATACCATTCAAAATTCCTTCATACATTGGGCATGTGTAAGTATATCTTTAGGATAAATTCCCAGCAGCAGAACTGTTAGGTCAGAGTATACATGCTTTAAAATATGATAAATAGATTTTGTCAAATTGCCTCCCCAAATGGCAGCAATTTATACTCTCACCTTCGGGAAATGTTAATTGTGAATCCAGTATGTCAGCGGTGATTTACAAATGAAGTTACAGTGTGCGGTTCAGAATATATCTGTTTCACTCAATAATGGTAAACACAGAAAGGGCAGAATATTTAAATCATGAAGAATGAAATAAGGAACAGGGAGCATTAAGGTTGGAAGAGGAAAGCCCAAGGAGAGGGCGAAGAGCCGGCCTGGCTGCACACAGGCAGCCAGTGCGCCACCACGGGAGCAACCACAGAGACGAAGCAAACAATTCTGAGACCTGTAAGCCCAGATTTGGAAACCAAAAAAGAATTCTCAGTTTGAAATAGTCGTTGGCAGGGCCCCCCCCTTTGCTGTTCTTTTAGCACCTCACACAGAACCCAGTGTTATCCATCTAAAACAGCTATTTAAAATAAAACTAACCAAAAATAAGGTGTTAAAATACAGAGGTTCACAAATTACCCCATAAGCTAGATACTATTAATACTCTAAATTTACAGATGAGGACGTGACCTTTCTTGACTAGATGGAGCCCTTCCTTTGATCTCAGTCCTTTTGATCAAAGATAAACACTATTAAGTACAATATTAAGTTGTCTGTGAATTCTTACAAAGATAAAAGATTGAAAATAATAGTGACCTGTATATGTCTAATATAGAGCTATTTTTACATATGTTGTTTAAAAAAAAAAACTTATGAAAAGTTGCAAATATGTACAAAAGCAGAAAGCAGAGGGTGAAAATGCGTATGTACCCATCACTCAGCTTGAATAATTAACAACTCCACAGCGCTGCTCCCGCTGCAACGATCTTTTCAAGCCAATCCCGGATATATTACTATTTTAACTAAGCAAGCGTCGTTACCTGGTTTCCAAATCTAGAGTAGATTAGACATAGAAATTTAGAATATATTTGGGAGTATATATTATTAAAATACTCTACCGCTGAAAAAAGTGACAGGTGTCAGGAAAGGATAATATAAATGAAAGCAAATATTTAATTATAGAGACACTCAATAATAACGCTGACTCATCAAAAAGTCACGTTTTAGGATCCTTGTTTTAAAAAGGTGATTTTTTTTTAAGCTGAAATGGTTAAAAGTTCACGTTTGAGGAAGTTAATCAGAAGGTATTTCACTTGGGCCAAATGTTTCTCCCCTGAACAATGCCAGATAAATTAGGCCTTACACATCTAGCTGTGGTTTGAGAATTTGGGGTACAGCATGACTGGTGACTTGTGAGGAAAAACAGAACCAGAAATTACAGAAATTAAAAATTCATCTGGATTAGAACACTAATTTCTCAAATAATGCTTCATGTAGCTTAAAACTGTAAATAACAAGTACTACTTCCCAGAGACCAGTCAGTCAGTGGGTAAATGCCGGACACACACAAAGCGGACCTCACAATTCCTTGTGGTGGGTAATTAAGAGCAGACTACTCACCTACGGTCAGTTAATGGACTTCCTTCATTATTGTAATCACTACAAGTGCAGTGGAAGTACTTAGGTTAGATGTCACCTTTCTTCACAATAGAAGACTAGGGATACTATTTTTTATCATTTCTCTGAAGAAAATGTTGAATTGTGATAGGCACTGTGCAACAACAACCAATACACCACTAAAATATCTAAGATGCATAATTTTACTTATGGTTCATGATTAGAGGTAAGAATGTCACATGCCATGGAAATTTTTATTCCTAAAGAAGTATTACATGTACTTTTAAAATTTTATAGATCTATAGATACTGGTGTAGCTTTTACTATAATTCCAGTGACAGGGAGGTCTAATAAAGAGTTTTGATGATGAAGTCTTCCTTTTATAGATTCTAAAACTGTTTCTTGTAATTTCAACTCACTTGTCTGGCTGAATCAATAGAGACTAAATTTCTTCTTTACTCTTCCACAAAGTAGCCTTTTGAAAATTAACATAGGGCCTCCCTGATGGAGCAGGGGGTTGAGCGCAGCGCTGTGAAGCTGTCCCCAGCCTCTACAGCGCGGGTTCAATTCCCAGCCAGCCAGGGAAATTTCCACATGGCGCGCAGACCTCTCCTGCTGCGCCCGTTGCTCCCCTCAGCAGTGTATTTTAGTCCGTCTGCCTATTCTGCTCCCTGCTCTGTCTCTGGTGAATCCTTTCACCCTCCCATGCCTCTGGCCTATACCCCAGCTCATCTATAAAATAAATAAATCTTAAAAAAAATATTAACATAATCATTGCAAAGAGCATCCATGCTCGATATCCTCTGTCCAGATTCCAGTCTGAAAATATTTCCTCATCTGTCATTATCCTGACTGCCTTCTTCTCTTAAAAGGTGGCTCCCCAACACAAGAGTTGGACAGACAGCATAAACAGGACAGACAGAATGCAGGGAAACTATTAGTTTACCCATTCTAGAGCTCAAATTATATCACTTTCTACCATAAGCAAGTCATTTGTTGGGTGCCTATACTATACCTGGGGACACAAGTCTGCTCCAAGTCATTCAAGAAGCACTGGGCAAACACCTGAGGTGTACCTGATCCAGGCTGCCCTTCAGCCCAGTTGTTTATTATTTTTTTAGGCAAAATCATTTCATATTTGCTTTCCTTTTCTTCTAAGCATGCATCATTATTTGCATGTTATATATTTTGCTTATTACCTGTGACACTGTTGTCTATTATCTATACCTAGACCAAAAGAGGCACAATAGCAAGCACTGTAAATGTTTGCCAGGTAACTCTACTCACACGACAGCTGAAGTCTCTATTATGTTTAACTCCGAGATGATCCTGGAGACTTATCAACAAACAGAGTCAGAAGAGCCACATGACCACCACATGGCTCTAGCATGAAAATGGGAGTCTAATGCAGGAATTCCAGTTTTCTATCACTGTAAGATACGTGGAAGTTTCAGCATGTTCCCTACTTTTTTCCATGTTAAAGTAATTACATAACTTTAAAATAAAAATACACACCTCTCTATTATTAGTAGCGGCTCACTGGTAAATTTTACTGAACTATGTTATAAAACACTAGGAAATATGTATCCTTAGGTCAGAGGCTCAGTCACCATCTCTGCCTCTCGTTGTGGCCTCAAATGTACTGACCCTGATCAAGAGCACTTTTTACCATCAGTTTAGACACTATTTTCTTTCTGAAAGGGTTGCAGGTGTATACTCTGTGGTTTGATTTTCAGATTTTTGCTCCACATCTATGGAGCAGCTACTGTGTATTATTCAGCATTCCCTACTGTAAAAGTCTCCATGTGCTCTACTCCCACTGGGTGTTACTGTTAAGTTACACATGACCCTGCTTCATCCTACTGAGTCTCAGCACAAATACATTCTAGCAGACAGAAGTCTCTCTCCATGTCAGTTAGGAGAGGTGTAACCTAAGTACTTCCACTCCTACTGTGAATCTGAATCACATGGATGCCCTCTGACAGCATGGAATCTACCCTGCCCTTGGAGGTGAACTCTACTAGGACTTCAGCACCTCCTTAGTGAGAAATACCCGACTGAGAATTCATGAGTTTAACACTCCACGTTGCTTCACCAATGACAGTTTTCCAAAGTTCACAACAACACAAAAACTTAACATCTGAATGGTCAAATACCAACATTATAATTTTAGGAGTCTATGAATATCATTTATAAAAGGAACTAACTATGCACTGGCCTCAAACAAGCAAAAAAGACACTCCTACTGGCATATATATAGAATATTTTGACATGGAAATATAACAATTTACTCACAGCACCAATCCAGATACCCTGATTTATTGCTCAAACATTCATGTGACTTTGAAACTACTACTCTCTTTCGTAGGCAAAGCATATAATACATGACAAACACTTCCAAAGGAAAAACTTGTGGTTTTGCATTTCAGGAAGACAAAATATCTTCCTTCTCATTTTGCATTTCCTGTATCCCAGAAATTTCCCAATTGTTTAATAAATTAAATAATTACAGAACTGGAATAAGAAATTTCATTAAGCTAGATAAGGTGAATCATATATTAGGCTAGAAATGATGTTAACAATGTTTTCTAATCACCTCAGTTTATAGATGAAAAAAACCTGGGAACAGCAACCAGAAGCCCTGACTCCCAAGACAGTACTTACATCAATTTACCAATAAATTAAAGCAAAAATTGTAGTCAGTCATGCAGAAACTTAGGGTCTATTTAAATCATGTCACTTGAAGTTTTCATTAAGAGCTCAGAATTGTCATAAATGTACAAATAGAAACTGTCTATATTTGACCCTACGTATTTTTTGTAGAAGGAAAAATAAAATTTGCTAATATATTCTGTTAATATAAATTTGTTAATATATTTTAAGAAAAACTATTCAATGAGATAATTGTTTGGTATCCACTTGACTAACAGGTGCTTCTTTTTATGCCTAATGCTACAGGAACCTGCATTCATGCATTTATGCTGTCAACAAGTATTTACTGAGCACCTATTATATGCCATGCACTGGGAAACAACAGTGAACAAAACAAAATCCCAGCTGATAAAGATCTTATATTCTTGGGGTGGAAGACAGGCAAAATTTCTTTTTTAAGTCAAGCACACAGTTTAGTTTAAAGATTGTAACAAGTACAATAGAGAACATTAAAGCCGGGAAAGAATTTAAGGATTGTGGGTGGGTGGGGACACAAGGTTAAACAGGAAGCTCAAAGAAAACCTCATTGAGAAAGTTAAATCAGAATATAGACTTGAAGTTAGGAAGTAAACCATGAAAATACAGGGGGAGAGAACACTCAAGATCCAAGACTTTGAGGCAGAAATTGTCCATTTTGATCAGAGACTAGCACCAAGGACAACATCGATCGAACTGCAAGAGCAAAGGGTAAAGTATGAGCTCATGTAATCAGAGAAGTTTGGGATTATAGATAGGGAGACCAGTCAAAGGGGCCTTCTCTCGGCTTTTGCTTCTCTTGCTTCTCTCTCGGCTTCTCTTCAGCTTCTCTTTCGGCTGCTGCTGCTTCTTGGCTTCTGCTGGTGTCCCCGTGACGCCGACCTTAAAAGCCCAGTCTTAGCCCAGGTGAATCCCATCTACCTATGCCCACCCCCTACTCCAGGTGCTCGCCATCAGGCATGCATTCAGGACCGCAGGGATCTGTCATCTATCCTGATGGCGGAAGGGCAGAAAAGCCTGACATTTTTCCTTACCCTACAGGAAGTTATAGTTCAAAAGTTACTTCTAAGTAATTTTTTAAAAATTAAGGTAACACTGATTTACAACGCTGTATGAGAGTCAGTAACACAGGATCCCACCTCCTCAGGTGTGTGTCACCACTCCGCAGCCACCACCAACGCAGCACAGCCCCACCACAGTCCACTGTTATAGTTGGGAATTTTCATTAAAAATACTAAATGTAATCCCCATCCTGGCCAGACAGGGATTAAATAAATATTTTTACTAGGGATGAGCGAATTTAATAGGAAACAGCATGAATTGCTAATGGTAGAATTTCTGATAATATCAACAGGTCCATAGAGAGACGTTATTTTTGGACATTCCCAGCATCCATTAAATCGTACTTGAGGGAGCATCATCAACTACTCTTCTGACTAGCTTTGCAGCATTCTCAATTTACCAGGAGAGGAGAGCTGAAAGGGAGAAAAGAAGGCAGAGGCAGAAGATGAATTCATATGCTCTCCATTGCAAGAGAAGTATTTTACCTGCCATATCTCAGGAGAATATGTTTATATATAATTCAAAAATAAGGAGGAGGTGGCAGATCATCAGACATTTTATAACTAAAGGTCAAAGTCAAATTCCAATATTCATAAGACTACATTCATCCCAAGAACAACAGCTTCTTCCATTTTCTGCATTCCCCAAGTCTACTACAGCTATTTTAGGGCCTCATATATTTTATTGCCTGACTAAACAGTATCTCTAATCATGGAGATAAAAAGTATCTCCAATCGTGAGAAAACACTCACCACCTTAGTTGGGGACCACACAACTTTCTCACACTCCTGTCTTTAAAAGCCTGGGGCTACAGATAATCACTCTTTTCTCTCTCCACACCTCCCCACCCCCATCCCGTTCTCTATGTTTTCATGATCTGGCCATTCCCACCAAGAACTTGTGTTCTACTTCAGAACCACAAGGCTTATCTCGATTTTATCTGCTACAGTCTCTGTACATTTCACATCCCTTATTCTGATTTTTTCCTCAGCGACTGACAAGCTCATGAGTTCTCAAACCATGACAATAATAAATTATAATGCACCACAGAACTATATAGTATTGATATTTTAAATTATTTATTAAATGTATGGACCAAGAAAAGAAAATTTTACTCTTTGCTCTGTAGGAAAATGCCTATCTTCTCCCTGCCAGGGCCACCTCAGGAAATTAAGAGTCAGTAGAACAGTAATTCTTGTTCACTGTAAAGAATTCTGAGGAGAAAACAATGCAAATGTCCCCACAGGTCTATACACCTCAGCCATGTTGTGTTTGTGAGTCACAGGAAGGAGGCTGAGATTTGGCCTGACGCGCCCTCACATCTATAGGGGCGCTTTTGGGATGAGGGATTCAAATCGCCTTTGGTCCCTGTAAGGTAAGGAAAAATGCCAGGCTTTTCTGCCCTCCCGCCATCAGGATAGATGACGGAACCCTGTGGTCCTGAATGCATGCCTGATGGCGGGCACCTGGAGTAGGGTGTGGGCATAGGTAGATGGGATTCGACTGGGCTTTTAAGGGCAGCATCACGGGAACACCAGCAGAAGCCGAGAAAGCAGCAGAAGAAGCTGAAAGAGAAGCCAAGAGCAGAGAAGCAGAGAGAAGGCCGGAGAGCCCAGAAAGAGTAAAGACTTGCTGGGGGCCGGGAGGCTGGCAGGCTTCCAGTGCCCCTGCCTGCCGTGTACCTGGTAATCCCAATAAAAGACCTGCAAAAACCATAAAAGACCTGAGGACTCTGACTCCTCCTTTACCTGGTCTGCTGGATCAGAAAACCTGCACTGTGTCCATTCCTGACCTTTACAATCCCCCATCCTCCCAACACAGATAGCTCTGCCTTGTGCCCACTGCAATATCAGGAAAGGCTCTGAAGTGACGGGCAGGACTTCTCCTTTAGCAGTTAAGTTGGCTAGAAAATAACCTCCTTCAGTTAACTGAAAATTGTTAAGAAAAACAATGTATTTCTTCTGTGTAACTTACCTACAGAACCCCAGGCCTCAAAGCCCAAACCCTGAGGTGGGGACCAGTCACTCAGAGAAGGTGGTTGTCGGTCTCCCTGTTTGGGACTGAATCAATCACCTCTTCACTAAATTTCTCTCTTGCTAAACTTTGCAGCCCCATCCACAGCTGTGATCGATACATGCTACCAAACACAACTACCTCGCAGAAGGCCCTCCATACAGATTTGTATCCAATTACAGGTAGCAAGGCTTCTTCAATCCTTGCAATAATTTCCTGACTCAAATCAGTTTTGAATTATTTTACATTAGGTCTAACCAGCATAAAAAAAGTACTGTAATCTGTATCCCATGCTCTTTATTACTTCTTTTGAACAGCTTATATATAAATAAAAGATTTGATATGCTTATCAAGCATAACCATATAAAAGTTAACCCCTATGAAAGGCAGAAAATGATTCACTCTTAAAATTCCCCAAATACTTAATGTTTTAACTTCAACACATAACTGACAGGTCATCATTTTAGCTGAAATTTACAGCTGGAAATAGCTACTCTTTACATGCTGAACTATAATGACACAAGCCTGCACGACCCAGCAGTGCCAAGGACCCTCGCCAGCGGGTTGTCTTCTCTGTGACCTTCTCTCCCACCCTTCTTCTGCCCCTCTTGCTTGAAAGCTTCTCTTTCTGCTGTTTAATGCCATGGTTTCCAACTACCCTTTCCATCACCATTCTTATCCTTGTTACACACAGTTAACACAATAACCTTTTTAAAATGTAAAGGGAGGGTAAAACAGCACAAAACACATTTTACTCATTGTTAACAGTTGATATTTTACCAATTTATTAATCTTGCTAAGCCCTAGTTTCCTCCTCTGTGAATTGCAAACAATGTTATCTACCTCAAGGGGTCACTATTAGGATTAACTAAGACACAGTTTAAAAGGGGCTGCAGGTTCCTAAAGCAGGCACCCAGAAATGCTAGTTTCCTTACCACCTTTTAAGCTTGACGCATTAATCTTTGTAAAATGCTACTGCATTCTAGGGTAAAAGCGGTTTGGGGGCAGCATCAGTTAGTGAACTACAATACACTAGTGAAAACACCGGAGATGATTTAGAAAGCTGCGATGAATAAGTAGTTTCACAGCTGGGAAGATAGTTCTCTCTGAAGAGCAACTTGGTAAGTCTTGCTCCCTTCTATTAACTGTAAGAACTCACTGTCCCAAGTTTCCTCCCTCCCCCCAAATTCAATTTGTTACAGCTTTTCCTAACAACCTTCTAACTAGCATAATTATGAATAAATGACTTTGACTACTTGAGAAAAATCAACATCAAAAATAATAGTGTCTAATAACCACCTTAAAGGAATTACTTGTCTCTCCCAAAAGCTGAGTCACTTTTGATGGACTAAGGTGAGGCAATACTATATACTCTTGGAAATTCTGAAAAATGCAATAAAGGAACATGTAGTAGCAGAGGTCCACGAAGTAAGAGTTTTCGATCCAGTGGGAATCATGAATATTTGGAGACTCTGGCTCAAGCCTTTTTTTTTTTTTTTAAAGAGTTATTTATTTATGTAAGAACTGGGGTACAGGCCAGATGTGCAGGGATGGGGGTGAGAGGATCCACCAGAGACACAGCGGGGAACAGAACAGGCAGACTGACGAAATACACTGCTGAGGGGAGCAGCAGGCTGCGCGATGTGGGATTCTCGCCGGCCGCACTGCAGAGGCTGCGGACAGCTCCACAGTGTGGCGCTCAACTGCCTGCACCACCCGGGAGGCCCTGGCTCAAGCTTTTAATTTCTCTTCCAGTATCTCTTAAAATAAACCACATTCAAAGAAGGCCATGAGTGATGACTTCAGACATTCTTTAATATTCACCTAATATTTAACTAATATCTATGATCATGATCGCCCTGCCTCCACAAATGACAAGAAAGAATCCCAGTAGCAATCATGGAGCAAACATAATGATTACCAGTATATTCTGTCCTGGCTGTTAAAATTCTAACAGTGTATGCCTCTACAGTAGAAATGCTTATTAGAGTCATCAGTGACTAAATGAATAGAAATGTGGTATTAGAATCATGGTTCTGTACACTGTGACTGGAAACACCAAGGAAAAAGAAAAATACAAATAAATATCTAGTAGGCTAGACAGTGGTATGCAGAACTGAAAAAATCAATGGGACTTCTAGAGGCAATACCTAGAAAGCAGCGGACGACAAGGACCTAGAGGCCATGGGAGTCAGAGCTATAGGAACAGGCCAAGGAGTCCCCTCTGAAGCGCCACAGCCTACAGTGTATACTGGAGGATGAGAGAGTTGGCTTACGTGTCTTTAAAAGGCAGGAAACTGAATATGAAAGATGGAAGCTCTTACTTTTAAAGAAAAAAAAAAATGGCAGCATCTGTCACCACTGAGTCACCAAGTGGCCACACCTGACTGGAGAGGGACAGCACTGGCCCCACGACCGGAGCTCCCCAGGCTCCAGGTCACCACAGTCCCTGTCATCTCAAGACACTAAATATTAGCTGCCGTGTGTCACCCAGATAGGCTGTCAATTGTTCCAGCCAGAGAAATAAATAATTCTTGATGCCTATACCTCCATATAAATGTGAAAAGAAAAATTAAGTATTTTTTCCCTTACACCTGGTTCAATTATTTCTGTTGCCTAGGCACTGTCTGAGAAATCAACAAATAAAATGAGGTGGTTTTAAAACCAGCTCACCAAAAGGAGGAGTCCAGACTATAAGCTAGAAACCAAAAAAAACAAAACAAAAATTCCTTAGAATTCAGTAACTAAAAATTACCAGCAGCAAAAACCTTATCAGCAGGGTTCAAATTTTATAACTTTAATGCAGCAATTCCAGCTCTGGGTAGTTATCCCTCAGAGACACACAAGCAAAATAACTTACATGCAAGGTATTCTTTGCTGCATTATTACAGTAAGATTAGAAATAACGTAAATGCCCACCATTGAAGAACCAGATCAGTTAAGTCATGACATGCCCATGCCATGGGGGTTTCCTTATGCACTGATACGCAACAGTTCTCCAAGTGAACGGAAGAAGGAAAGAGGCGGAGCGTAGGGAACATGTAAGCAACTATCCAGAGACTTGTTTATATATGAGTAAATGTCCTTCCAGTTCTGGAAGGATGTACAAGAAGTGGGTAATAGCCATTCTCTCAGGTGAGAACCTGCTCGCTGACTGGGGGATGGAGGTGCTCCGGGACTTTGCATTGGACACATTTTTGTTGCTTTTGAATTTATAGCAGGTGAAATTCAGTTTAAGCAAGTGTAACATGTTGGCTGAGTTGATCCCAAGTATGACAAACCCTCCACAACACACACTGTATTTTGCCTTCAGCTCATATATGATGGAAATTTCAGCAGGAAAGGGCATGAGCTGGAGAGTGAAACAAAACAAGGACAATGGAAGAGATAGCATGGTGTCATTTTCCATCTGCCTCTCTGAACTGGTTTGGGGCCCAGCAGAGCATAGGGTAGATACAAATGATAAGAAACCTTTTCAAGAGAGACTGTTAGTGAGCACAAATCCTGAGCTCTGGAGCTTGGGGACAAAGTGTGGATGGGGGGGAGGGGACAGCTGTCTGAGCCCTGCAACTCTGAAGGCACTAAGGAGAGCAGTGCTGGCATGGCCACTATCCCTCACAGAGGACCCAGTGGCAGTGACAAAGCACACCAGCTTTTAGGGTGACTTGGGGAGAGGAGTCTTTCCAAGGAAGCTGTAAGAAAAGAATATTCACTTCTGTTCCCCAACCCTTGATACAATTCAAATCCTTGTTACAATCCACAAGGCCTAGGAGACTACTTAAGGCAACAACAGGGCTGGGACTGGCAGGAAGGCACTGCCAGTTACACGCTCTATCTATATAAGAGATGAGGCCTAGCAACAATTGGGCCTCAGAAACATAAAAGTACTGTGTAGCAGAGTGAAAGAACAGAAAACACCACTCTGGCAGGAGAGCCAAAAGGCAAGTCTTACAGGATTTTTGTTTTAAGTGTAGGCTATTGCTCACTGAACAGGAAGTAGAAGAGAAAAAACATGAGGATGGCTGGGAAAAGGTTACTCAAGGCTCTGCTGGGAACCAACACACTTAGTTATGCAGTACCTACTTTCCAAAGTGAAATCTTTCAACTGCTTTAAAATGTTTCTTTTCTAAGCCATTGAAAGCAATGAGATCATGTTCTTGATTAAGTGCCAGGTTTTTTTCCCCTGCAACCCAGATTGTTGAAGTTGAAGAAAAATTAGAGGAATAAAAAAGGGTGAAGGTAAGAAAAACTGGGAACAGAAAGCAGAGAGGAAGAGAACAGAAAAATATTTTAATAGGCTGGCAGTAAAATACTATGGGATGACCAAGTATAGAGAATTTGTTTTCAAAGTTGAGGGTATCTTACTCTGGACCAAAAATGCAACAAAGTATTCAATTTGCAAGCAAATAAATTAACTGATGTGTTCCTATTCCATTTTATCCAGAGATAAAGTAACATACAATGCCTCACAGCACACAGCATTAGGTAATTACAAAAATATAGATAAGCCACTTGCGGAAGATGGGGTCCTCATAGGGCTTGGTAGGCCATAAAGGGAAAGGAATTTGCAGGCTGGTCTTAGGCAAAGTTGTAGCTCATGTTTTTCACAAGTGGAAATAAAAGACATCCATTACCCCAAATGATGGATAGTGAGAGATAACATTTCTAATATAAGAGGTCGAATATACAAGAACTAGAGATTAAAATCCAACAAGAAATGCAACTTTTGTGGTTTACAGGACAAGGCCCATATAGTCTACTTTGTATTCATCGCAACCTTCCATTTGTATCATTAGCTATTTAATATAATTTCACATTCAAGTAGCTCTTTATACTCTTCAAAATATCTTCACCTTCAGTTCTACAGATACCAAAACAGGTATAGAAAGGTTACAAGAAATTTCCAAGTCAGATGTAAGCCAGTAGATACAGAAAATAAGGATCCAGAACTCCTGGTCCAATGTTTGCCAGGTGATTTTTGTGGATTATTATTCATCCACCCATTTAATATTAAGTGACAAGTGTGTTGCAGACTACCTTAGGTAATAGGGATATAATAGAGAACAAGATCAAACAGAGTATCTATCTTCATGAAGCTTCAGGTTAGTGAGTCATTATTTAAATAATTCTACAAATAAATGGCAAAGCTGCACTTACAGTAAGTGCTGTGATGGGTACCCGGTGCTGTAAGAACATGCAATGTGTTCAACATGTCAGAAAAACATTCCCTTAGGAATTAACATAGCTCAGCTCTGAAGGACAGATATCATGCAAAGAAAGTGAACACTATTCTCAGCAAAGGCAACGTCATGTATGAAAGACGTGTGGGGCAGACTGTGTGAAGCTGAAGGAAGAGCTGCACGGATGAAGCGGACCTGAAGCCCAGCGTCCAAGAATGCGGGCAGGTTCCCTCTGTGACCACAGAGACACATTAAGGTTTAAGTAACTACAGCCCTAATTTAATGACTATTTTCATTATTTGTATGTTTCACTCAGGAATAGGGAGTAGACAGAAAAGAATGTGAAAATAAGGGAATAGCTATGTCCATTAAAAAGTTGTCAAGTCACCTATATACTAGAGGGGTGATAACGCTTTTAATTCAGATCAGAGAAAGAATTTATGAAGGTGGTGATACCTGCCCTAAAGGTGCATTAAGTTTCCATAAAGGGTAAAGAGGCTACTACAGAAAATCTGGAGAGAGAACCCTTAAAGGAGCGTCACTATTTTATTTTACCGTAGTCTTTTCTAAGTGGCACTTCAGAAACCTCATCCACATAAAATCTTAAAGTTGCAGAGGTCTCGCAGCTTACAATGCTTTGTTTAATTTTGTACTCACAACAAATTCTATTAGGTTCAAGGGCAGACATTAATTCTCTCAATTTTGCAGATAAAGAAAGCCAGCTGAGTGAGGTTAACTGTGCAAGGTCACATTTTAACACTGCTTTTTCATTCTAACATTATAGATTCCCAATCATCAGGGTGCGGAACAGATAGGAAAGTTTGTAATCTGAAATATGGGGGACTGACAAGGCCTGGGAAATCAGTCACGTAAGAACTCTACTGTGCTCATCTGAAGCAAAACCCAGTTTCCTAGTTTTAATTAAATGAAGGTAATGTTAATAATGGACAAGGGGTGAACGCAGAGAGAAACTGACAGAGACTCAAGTGAAACACCCCTGTTGAAACCATTTAATTACTGAGGTACAACAGAAAGAACTGTGAGTAAGGTGGGGCCGTGGGAGAAAGGACAGGGCAAAATAAAACTACGTGGCACAATATACTGAGGGCCAAAAACGAACAGATGAGGAGAAACACTTCACCTTTAAACAGCACTTTCTACTGTTTTTAAGTGTTTCAGTTGCCTTCAAAAAAACTCTTGATTATCACACTTTTGTGGACTAAGAAGAATTCTTGCTCCATAGGAAGATGCCTCCCTCCAGCCTGCCTGGGCCACCTCCAGAAGAGGTGTCAGTAGCAGAATGATTTTTGCTGTGACCAACCGCACGGGAGAAACACTGCCATGGGGCCTGTTGTGTTTGTGAATCACAGGCAGAAGACTGAGAGTTGGCCTGCGGGCCCTCACATCTACAGCGGCACTTTTAGAACGGGAGCTTCAAATTGCCTTTGGTCCTCCCATCTTCCCAGTCCAGAGAGCTCTGCCTTCTGCCCACTGTAAGATCAAGGGACAGCTCTGAAGTGATGGGCAGTTAAGTTTAGCAGTTAAGTTGGTTAGAAACCAGCCTCCTTCAGTTAAATGAAAGTGTAACTAAATTTTTTTCCCTTGTTAAGAAAAACAATTACGTTTTCCTTCTGTGTATGTAACTTAGCGACATAAACCGAGGTCTGCACCCCGAGGCGGGGACCAGTCACTCAGAGAAGGCTGACATTGGTCTCCTTGCCTGGGTCTGAAAAATCTCTTAACTAAATTTTTCGCTTGCTAAACTCTGAGTTCACTTCACAGCAGTGATTATTTCAGTTGACACTTTAAAAATTGACGCCACTCTTGGCTATCAAACACATTTATTCCTCCTTTTTTTAACACACAGAGAACACTAAACAATGAAAAAAAGTCTTGCTTTTAATAAATATTAGGCCTCTACTTGGCACAAAACATCATGGCAGATACAAAGACAAAGTCTCCAGCCTCTAAGGTTTATACACCAGTAGCTACTGTGAGTCAAGAAAATCTATATGGTTTTGCTCTATTTTCACAAAGAAAAAAAGACATTCTTTTTCTGCAGAAAATTTCAAAGCCATGAATAAGAATATTCCATGTCACATACAGACTGATCTAAGGATTGGGTGTCTTTGGCTTATGAATCTGTGTGGTTTACAGCAAGTATTGTATAAAATGATAATGTTGTATTATACATAAGAATAACTTTGCTGGGCCTCCCTGGTGGCACAAGGGGTTAGGCGTCAGCACTGTGAAGCTACCTGCAGCCTCTGCAACAGGAGTTAGATCCCCAGCCAGCCAGGGAGCTACCCACATGGCTCAGCAGAACTCTCCTAAGTCTTGCCCCCTGCTCCCCTCAGTAGTGTATTCCAGACAGCCTGCCTGTTCTGTTTCCCGCTCTGTCTCTGGAGAATCCTCTCACCCCCTGCACTGCACCTCTGGCATGTACCCCAGTTTTTGTATGCATAAATCAATAAATCTTTAAAAAAAAAAAAAAAGAGTAACTTTCCTTAGAGTTAAAGGTAAAATTGGAAAGAACAGGTTAGAAATAATGGTTAACTGTTAATGAGAAAAGAATGTCAATGAGTAGACAACAAACTCATGACCACAACCCAAAGGGCTTAGAAATGCTGCACCCCCTGCCAATCCTCCAGAGCCAGGTTATACTTTCCCATATAACCATCCTCACTATCGATCTTACGTCTCCTCCTCTTGTCAATCTTTCTCCAGTTCCAGGGAGAGAGTCTGGGTGACTGAAAGATGATGCAACAACAGCTGAGAGAAAAAATAGAGAAGGAAGAAGATGGGATGTTTCCATTCCACCTCTTGACTCTCACTGTCTCATACCCTACCTCGTCTCCCTTAGTGTAAAACAAAGAAGGCGCAGTAATATACCTTAAGCACGGTAACAGTGATATTTTCTATCTTTCTTGCCCCAAGTCCCTTAATTTGGCTTTTTTAAAAGAATCCTTGGTTGTGCTATTTTTTAATCCTCTGTAATGCATAAATTTATAATGGATGAGACTCTATCATCTAACGTTCAGATATTCAAAAGCTCATTTTCTCTGTGCCTGAAACATGTGGATTCGTGAAGCAATAGTGTTTGTCACACGTGACATGAAATCGTTCTCTTTTTAGCTCAAAGTATGGAATATATCCTTGGGAACCACTTATCTTTCATTTCTCACGGAGGATAATTACATACTTTAGAGTATAGCTGAATCTTGCTATATGAGAAAAAGTATATAGAGGAAGTTTCCAAAAGGCAAAAAGGACAATAATGATCAATTAGTTCTATTATGACCACAGTTTGGATATTTAACACATAGAATATATTTACAATGTTATATCCATGTGTTTGTAATTTATCTCTGTATCTCTAGAGAATGTTGTTTTTAATTGCTCATAAACATAAGATTAGTAATAATCTTAGCATAAACCTATAGGGCATATCCTAAAGTAGTGTGAGCAACTCTTCCCTTAAGAGAAAATGGGGAGGAAAAAAAGGTGACATCACCCACTTTTGATTTCCATAATCAGCAAGGTTCAGAAGGATATAAACGGGAGTACGGGAGTTTATAGATCTGTTTATATATCTATTGAAACATTAAAAAAAGACTATTTAGACTCTTTAAGAGATAATTATAGTTGGTTGTGTGAAAAAGAAAGGTCCTTTCATATTTACCATTTTTCCAAGGGAGAATTAAGAATCAACAATGGGACAGCATTAGCACTCTATTTTTCCTCACCTTTTCTTCTCCTGACCATCACTATAATCCTAAAGAGTAGGAGTTAATATTACTATTTCCAAAAAAAGAAAACCATGGTTCAGGGAAGATAATGAAAACACCAAATAACTTAATAAACACGATCTCTGACAAGTGCCAGAGTTAGGATTACATACGAGAAGTTCCTCACAAAACTCAGCACACTTTCTTCTACATTACCCTGAAATGATACCCATCTCATGATGCACATCTCTTTGTAATGTCTTACCTCTTCATGTTTTTCAAAGTAAATTTTAAATTTTGATGAAGTGAAATTTATCAATATTCATTCTCTCGTGGTTCAAGCTTTTTGGGTCTTCTCTAAGAAATGCTGCCTTAGGAAAGTCACATTTTCTTCTAGAAGTTTTAGAGTAAGTTTTAGCTCTAGGGTTTAAGACTATATCCATTCAGTTAATTTTTGTTTATGGTATGAGATAAAGGCCAAAGTGCCACTCTCCCCTTCATCGCAGTCCATAAGGATATACAATTACTCTAGCACCGTTTGCTCAATGAATTGTCTTGACATCTTTGTAAAAAAATCAACTGGACATATATGTGTGGGCCCCAAATAACAAATTTTTTCAAATGGGTGATGGCAGGTCTTCATAATTTCCATATAAATGATAGATGCAGTGGCCTCCCTGGTGGCCCAAGGGGTTAAGCTGCAGCATTATGAAGCTATTCAGAGCCACTGCAGCACAAGTTTGATCCCCAGACAGGGAGCTACCCACATGGTGCACCAGACCTCTCCTGTCTCACCTGCTGCTCCCCTCAGCAGTGTATGTCAGTGGATCTACCTGTTCCGCTCCCCACTCTGTCTCTGGTGAATCCTCTCACCCTCCGTACCTCTGACCTTCACCCCGGCTCTTGTATGCATAAATAAGTAAATCTTTAAAAAAATAAATTATAGATGTGGTTTATCAAGTTCCACAAAAGCCTCTTAGGGTTTTAAAATTGTGTTGAATGTATAGATCAATTTGGGGAGAACTGAAATTTTAAAATTATTGAGTGTTCTGATCAATGCTCACAGTGTACATCCCCATTTATTTATGTCAGTTGTGTTTTATGGCTTTCAGCATGAGATCTTACACATTTATTTTTATTCTTAAATATTTTTATATTATAAAGGACAATTATTGAGCTCCCACTTAGCAGTTATTCACTGCAAGTAAGAGATAATGAGACACAAAACTAAAAATGACTTTTTTGTTGACCAGACAGCCTGTGATTTTGCTAAGCTGACTTAATAGTTCTAGAGTTTGTTTGTTTTTCTAAATAGACTCCTTAGGATTTTCTACAAACACAAACAGATTGTGAATAAGGAGTTTTGTTTCTTTTTCTCCCCTATCATACTGTGCTAGCTAGGAGTGCACAGACATTGTTGAATAGAATCAATAAAGGCAGAAACCCACGACCTGTTCTCAGTCATAGGAGGAAACTACTATCAAATGTTTTAGGTTTTTGGTAGACAACCTTTACCAGTTTAATAATTTTTTATTCCTAGTTTAGTGAATTTTGTTTGTTTTAAAATCACAAGCGGTGTTTTTCTACATCTCTTAAAATGATTATAGCTTTTCTACTTCAGTCTCCTAACTCACTAGTCAGTGTAGAATGTTAAACAAGCTTACATTTTGATATTACATTAGTCACGATGTATTAACTTTTATCATTTTTTGGATTCAATTTGTTATTTTGATCACCACTTCCTAATATTTTAATAACAATATTTAAATAACAATTTCCTAATATTTTAATAACAATTTAATATTCATCTCAAGTCTTCTTCTGTCATATCTTCATCATGGTATCAGAGTAATATTAGCTTCATAAAGAGAGGTGAGCAGCGTCCCTCTTGTCTTTACTGGAAGAGCTGGCGAAGTCACTGTGAAGCCACTAGAGCGTGGAGTTTTCTATGCAGAAAGGTTTTTAAGTATTAACCTGATTTCTTTAATAGTGATAAAAGGTTAACTATTTCTTCTTGAAAGAGGTTTGATAGTTTGTAAAAATATTAGAATGACTTTTTTAAAAAAGATTTATTTATTTATGCATGCAAGAGCTGGGGTACAGGCCAGAGGTGTGGGAGGTGAGAGGATTCACCAGAGACAGAGTGGGGAACAGATCAGGCAGAATGACTGAAGTACACTGCCGAGGGAAGCAGCGGGTGAGCCATGAGAGGTCTGCTGCGCCATGTGGGTTGCTCCCTGGCCGGCCAGGGATGGAACTCGTGCTGCAGAGGCTGCGGTCTGCTTCACAGGTTGCGTCTTAACCCCGTGCACCACCAGGGAGGCCCTGGAATATGACTTTTTGTCTAAATTGTGAACTTTATTAGCATGAAATTATTCATAACACTCTTAATATTTACAGGATCTTTCTATTCCAGACACGAGTAATCTGTGTCTTTTCCCTTTTTACTTATCAATCTAGAAGTCTCAATTTCAGGGGTTAGCTATATCGTTTATTATTGTACTTAACTATCGTACTCGACTATTTCTTTCCTTCCGCTTACTTTGGCGTTGTTACTCACCTTTACCTCATTTCTTAAGCCAGAAACTTAGATCACTGATTTAGTACTCGTTTTAGTTTGCAGGTGTCTGCATCAAGAGTTTGTGCACCAGGGGAACTGAACCTGAGAACTCTGTTCACATGTGGACTTGATACAGATCAAGAATGTTAGGCTTGAAGAGTAAGGCTGCATTTGGATTAGATTCTTGGGAATTGGAGGAAAGGATGAAAGTCTTTTGTATAAACGACAAACAAAACTGTAGTGGCCAAAGAGTGGACTGTGGCAGACAACTTTATAGATGGTCATAATAATGCTTCTTTGCACTGTGACTTTTTCCCTTTCCTCACTGAGAGGGAGGACTGTCATCTGACTTGAATTTACTCTTCCCAATACAATGTAGTGGAAACGAGGTCGTACAAGTTCCAAAGCTAACCCTTGAGTGTCTGATAACCTCTGCTTTTCACTTTCTTGGAGAGTTGTCCTGAAATCACCACCTAAGATGGTCATCCAGAGGAGAACCAAGATCCACCAACTGGCATGTAGATAAGGTTATTCTGGACCTTCATCCTTGCCCGAAACACCACGTCAGAAGTCACATGACTACGCCCAGGCAAACAACAAAGAGCCGCCTCGTCAGCCCTCTAAATCATGAGAAATCACAAATCCTTGTTGTTTTCAGTCACTAAGTTTTGTAGTGGCCAGTTAATGTGTAATTAATTGAAACTACTGAGTATGGATAGAAAAAGAGACGAAAAGATTTCTCTTTTAGGGTTTGATAATAAGGGAAAACATAAGGAAGATCAAAGTCAATGAAATACTGCTAAACTTGCTCTTAAAAAAAAAAAATCACAAAATTAGCTCTTTTCCCCATCCTGGAAGACACTGAAAGAAAGAGCCAGCTACTGAACAGAAGACACCTGACACTGAGAAGGCCGACGCCAGCGGCAAGCAGGGGTACCTTAAGGGCAAAACGCCTAAACAGGGGAAGCCCCACAGCCCAAAGCTTGTCCCAGCCAGAGAACTAGAAGATACTCCCGAAGCACACGAGACAGGGTACAAATGGCTATGTTCAGCACTGAATCCAGTATTGAAAAGAAAAAGGAGAGTCTCACTGCTGTCACAAAGCCAGCTGATGGTGACAAGAAAGGCGGTGCCTGAGGGGTTGAACATCATAAAATGCCTAGTTACGCCCCTACTGAAAATGCGCGGGACGGCTGGTGCGCCACGGCAAAAACCCTCAGAGAGCAGCTGGGAAAAGCGCGAGCTAGCCTGCTCCTCACCCACAGGCAAGAGGGTGACTTCCTGAAGCAGCTGATCAGTGGACTGCGGCTTGTGACTGGACCTCCGCCCTTCAATTCAGCTCCTTTGCACAGAACACACCAAAAATTTGTCATCGCCACTCTACCAAAACTGACATCAATGGTGTGAAAATCCCAAGACATCTCACTGATGCCGACTTCCAGAAGCAGCTGTTTATGTGCAGACACCAGGAAAGTGCGATCTCTAACACAAGGAGGAAACATCCGAGATTACAGAGCAGTGCAAGGTCGATCAGAAAGCTGTGCGCTCGAAAATTATGCCAAAAATCAAAGCTATTCCTCAGCTCCTCTGCTGTGTTTGCTCCCACAGAATGGAAGTTAAACTCAAAAACAGGCATTCTAGTATTTCTTACAAAGAACCCAATTAAATAGCTTATCCATTAACGTGAACTATTTTTTTTTTAAAAGGAGGGCTATGAGGTAGAACTTAAATAAGAGCTTCTTATAATTAAGACATAAGCTTTACACCTTCTATCAACATCTGCTAATCTCTGCTCTTCAGAAATCAGAGCTCTTTAGAAAACTCATTCTCAATGATAGGCAGAGTGATCTTTTAAAACTTAATTCAAACCATGTCACACCCTACTTAAAACCCTGCAGCGACCGCCCAGTGTACATAGGATAAAATTTCAAATCTTTATTACCTATACTGCCCAATATCAGCACCTCTGCCCTTCACTCCCCACACTCGCAGCACAGTTGCCTTCTTTTTGATCCGTACATCACCAAGTTCACTTCACTTTTACTCTTTAAACTATACTGTTTAAAACATTCCTTCACAGTGGTTTCTTGATCAGAAGCTAATTCAAAATTACTCAATAAGTTGTCATCTTAACTACATAGGGTCTGTGCAAGCTCAACCTGACACTCTATGTTGAGAACATGAAACTAAGCTGGTATTTCCTATCTAGCTCCTCGACAGAGACTAACTTCCCCCACAGGAGAACTGGAAACACTGTAAACCTAAAAGGCAAATTTTAAGTTTACTAGAGAAAGAGAGGTAAACCCCGTCAGCAGCCCCCCTTAGGAACTGTGAAGGGCTCCATAAGACTGAGATGGCACTTTGGTGGACGACAGAGTATGACATGGCAATTCTCCCTTTTCTAATGGGGAGCTGGAGACACACGTGTCCACTAGTCTGACAAATCCTTGAACCTATCTGATGTTTGCTTATGTGATTTCCCCCACTGGAAATCTTTCACATTTTCCAAATTAATTACATCTCTCAAAATTTCACCATCTTTCGGGTGCAAGTAACAGACATACCAGTCTAAATGGCTTGTCATTTATTTATCTTGTTTTCATATAAAAAGTCTGGAAGTGGGGAAAACAGTCTGGAAGACAAGGCAGCATCAGGTTAAGTTAACTGAGAAAACCAATGATCTTATCCTAGTGCCTAATTAGCCAACCCCACCCCCCACCAACCCTTAACCTCATCCCTATGGAAAAACACGGCTATGTTCAGAAGCTACAGAGTCATGCATAGGCACACTGACCTACAAAATGACAGGCTCAGAGGGAAACAGAGACCTCACTGACCAGGCACACAGCAGCACTCACTACAAAGGTGCAAGCTAAGCACTGACATGAGAATGCCTTTCCCAGGTGCTACAGTCTTCAGTGATGTTACGCAGATGCTTATATACCTACCTGGCATTTTAAGGCAGGTAAGTATTACTGATTATTTTTACTGCAATCTATGTTGAAGAAACATATGAAAGCAAGGTTTACTTAGCTACGTGTGACGATATTAACAGAGCAAATACTAAAATAATTCAAACTTGGTATATATATCTATAAATGTGTGCAAGTATTAAACTGCAAGAATGTTACAATAATCCAAAGCTGGAAACAAATTACATGTCTAACAATAGATGACTCTTAACTATACTATGAAACAGATTTATTGATACATACCTTAAGAAAAAAAATTGGAAATCAATACCTAATGACATGAAAATTATTCATGACAAAATGTTAACTGAAAGGAGACTGCAAAACAGCATGCTGCAGCATTTGAACTAAGTAACAATAATTATGCCACAGTAGATAAAACAATCATTCAAGCGTTCTGGTACTTAAAGAACTAGTGGTGATACAGAGGCGGCATTTACAAATCAAGGTCACAAAAAGATGGACCCATTGCTACTGTTAGTTGATAAGGATATAGGATACACAGAAGAGTCAGAAAGCTACCAAGCCTTCCTGATTTGGTTCTTAATACTAGTTGCTACATTTCCAGCCTCTCTTTCAACTCTGGTTGGCAGGAGGAATCTCTAGCGCTTTGGATTACTGAACAGTACAAATTAGTAACTAAAATACAAAAAGTAGATTATGTAGAAATCACAGTGTTAAATTTTCAGTCAGAGTGAAAGAATTAACTTCTATCACATTTTGCAATGAAAATAGTATGGGGTTTTCTGAAAATATTGAAAATGGATCTACCATATGACCCAGAAATTTCATTCCTAGTTATCTACCTGGAGAATGCAAAAACACTCATTTGAAGGAATGCATGTATTCCCTGTTCACGCATCCTACTTACAATAGGTACAGGATGGAAACAGCCTAAGTGCCCAAGGATCAGGGAGCATATTGGAAAAATGTGGTGTGTATGTGTACATGCACGCACGCCCGCACGCCCACACATGCAAAGCTACTCAGCTATAAAAAAGGATGTACTCTTGCTATTTTGTGACAACATGGACTGAACTGGAGAAGCTACTGTTAATTGAAGTCAGAAGGAGACAAGACAAAAAACAGGTGCTTTCACTCATACGAGAAATACAAAGGAAGGCAGCAAAGGAACAAAACCAAACCCAAACCACCCCCGGGATTCTGATGGCAGAACAGAGCCTAGCCCAGGGCATGGCGTGTGGCATGACACAAAGGGCGGAGGGCCTCACGGACTGTGGAGGAAGGTTAATGGTACTCTGGTGGTGGGTGTGGTGCGCTGACATACATTTAAAGAGGTTCGTAGCCTGCCCCCCAAAACAAATCAGTACTGTAAACCAACTTCATCTTAATAAAAGTTAAAGTAAAAAAATAAATTACCAGTCATGGGGCCGCCAACACAAAGCAATCTTTTCAACTGTTTTACCTTATGCTAAATGAAGCTCCAAGGAATAGCCCAAATCAAAGGGTATCTGGGAAATTCACCTGATTAAAAAAGTACACTTTTTGTTTATTCACTAAAATAAGAGGTGGGTGGCAAACTGAAGGGAATTAAAGAGAGTCCGCATCAGGACTTAGGATTAATTCTGCAGAAGCGCTTCAATACTGGGGGGAAAAAAGAGGATCAACTTGGGTCAAGGAGCCTAACTGATGGTGGTCCCTCAGGAAGAACTGCCGCCTGTGCCCAAGGAACACCGGGGACGGCTTTATTATGAGGAGAGAGGCAGGTGAGCTGAGTAGCTAATGTTCCACCCTAAAGGAACACACTGAATATGACGACAATGTTGTTGGAACATTTGAAAGTTTTACTGTGTGATTTTTAGAGCACCATGTGTTGTACCTAACATTTCAGGTGTGGGGAAATTTCAAGCTACAACCTGAAGTAATTTTTGAATATATTTAAGGTTTGTCTGGAATTCGACATCCTAGACTTATGTGCTCTATGTAAGCCCACAGGGCACCATAGCAGCTGGACTGTTTTGTATCTTACAGTATTATCACAAAGTAGAACTGATTATTTCATGGCCAAATGCAAGCATAAAACTTCACATAGAGGTTAGTTGGATGCAGAATGGAATCCAGGGTTCATGGGCATTCATTAAATGAAACTACTTTTGACATAAACACTGATATTCACTTATATGTATACATACAGAATTACTTCAGTGAAAAAAAGTAAATAAGAGACTATGAGTAAATAAGCCAAACAGAGTTAACCAGGATTCCCCTTTCAGCAAGAAAACTCAGTTATTTCATGTCTTTTATTTGATCAATATTATTTGATTAAATAATATTTAATATTAATTATTTATAGTAAATTGTATTTAGTTGAAAGACCAGGAATGGGGTGCTAGCTTATTTAACTCTCTGGTTACTTGAGAAATTAACTTTGAAAACAACAATAGTCCATGGCAGCAGTACTAGTCACTGACAATCGTCGTAATTTATGGCAATATCTTTTCAGTCAGTATATTTTTATACACAAATTCAGAATGAATTCTCTCATTTCATCCATTATAATCCACATCTTTCAAATACTAAATCTTTCAAATTGTGCATATTTTCATAAATGAGCAAAATCTGTATTGACTCCTGGATACACCTTGACAGATCTGTTTCCTTCTACTTTCCTAAGGACTCCTGGTGTCTCTGGATTTTCCTTTCGGTTTGCTGTGGTCTTGCCCACTCCATTTCTTTTTTTCTGCCTCAGTGTTTACCGGCTCAGTTCTCCCTCTGTTGCGTCTTACCTCCTTTTCTTGCCTCTGGTTTCCCTCTTTTTTGCATTTTGCAGAAACTTGGCTTGCATACCAATCACAAAGAGCTATCTTCAAGTCCAGCTCTCTCCTCTGGATTGCCTAACAAACAACTAAAAACTTCTGCCCTTCACATCTTGCCCACTGCAACCCTGCCATTCAAAACAATACTGCTTACTGGGAGCTTTCAATTATTTAGGACTCAGCTGGGGATTCACTGTACTTTGTGTATTTAGAGTTTCTCATGACTAAACTCAAACCAATTTCTGAAGCATTCAGGAAACAGCCTCATTTTAAAGTGACCAACAAAACTTTTCTGCACTATGGAAAAGAGATATTCATATTTTACACAAGTCAGATTCAAAGATTTTTCCTTTCTGAGAAGTTGTTATAACTTCTGAGAATAAACATTCCTACAGTATTTGGCTGGCATCAATACACATGATCTTTCTCGAATTTCATTTCAATCTGCTCTGTCAGGTGCATAAAAACTCAAATGGCCATTGTTATTTCCTCTATCGGTTATCACCTTGGTTGGGGGTATTTAATTAAAAGCACAATTATAGAAGATGAGATGCCATCTTCATCCTAGTCAAATCTTAATGGAATGAGCAACATGGGACTACTTAAATAATGTACAACGCATTTACACAAAGTGAGACTTTGTAAATTTAAGAACGAGGAAGCTCTCTCGATATTTTTTTTTAAAGATAGATTTATTTATTTATACAAGCACTGGGTACAGTCAGAAGCATGGGAGGGTGAGAGAACTCACCAGATCCAGAGTGGGGAACAGAACAGGCAGACTGACTGAAATACACTGCTGAGGAGAGCAGCAGGCAAGACAGGAGAGGTCTGCCACGCCATGTGGGACCCTCGCCGGTGGCCGGGGATCAAACCGGCGCTGCAGAGGCTGCAGGCAGCATCGCAGCCCAGCACTCAACCGCTGCGCCACCAGGGGAGGCTCTCTCGATATTTTTAAATATATTTATATATTACATCATTGTCTATATATTGATATGAAAAAAATTCATTATAATTGTCCAATCAGATGAAGAAAAGCATATTATCATGTGTTACCTGTACTAAAAAGGAAGTAAAAAAGAGTGTTTACTCTGAGAAATTCTGGAAGGATATACAACCTGCAAACATCATTCCATAAGGGGTGTGGGAAGGAACTTGGTGAGTGGAGGAACAAACAGAGAGACCTTCCAAATGTCACTATATAACTTCCTGTATTTGTTAATTTTTAATCACATGGAATATATGGGGCATTAAAAATGATCTAACATTAAATTTCCTGATCTAAAATGAGATGTATTAGTAAACACCAAGTTCAATAGAGTTACTTTTAAAACTTCATGCTGGAAAACAGTATGTTAAAAAATATAAATACAAAAGGGGATTGAGGCAAATAGGCAGTCAAATAGTTTCTAGGATTTCTGGTAATTCTGTGAATATATAATCATAAAGGATCTGCCAATTTATTTTCCGATTACACAGTTAGAACCTGGGTGACATGCTCCCTCCTCTCAGGTCAAGAAAAACAGTTAAAAATAAACAATAATTTAAGATGGAATAAGCTAACACCAAATGAGTGGTAAAAACAATACATGTTACAGCTGATACAAGTAAGTGAATGATCCCAGGCTCAAAAGAAAGGAAGACTGCAGGAATTATTTAGACAAGTGTAAAGAAGGGAGCATTTGATGGACGTGAAATTGTTATCATAGAGATGCTAAGGGAGATACAAATGCAAAGTATGCTCAAGATAGTGACTAGGCCAATCTTCCTGAAACAGGGGTCCTGCAAAGATGACAGTGAGGGAAAAGGCTAACTTCAGCAACGCCTGATATATTTGTACACTATTTCCTGACATCGTCTTATTTGTGAAAGGGCAGGCCCTGAGTAACAGATTCTAAGTATCCAGCAGCTGTCTCCATCACCAAAGGATAACAAAATGAGCCAGGGAGGCCAGTTATGAAAGTTCAGGTATATGTTAATAAAGTCCCAGGTGAAAATGACAGCAGCACGAACAGAAAGAAGGCATTTCCAAGACTGGTGTCAACTTGAAAGAAAGTAAAATTGGCCTATCAAGGCTTAGACCTTAATGACTCGGAAATGGTTAACTGAGATAAATATATGTCCAGTGGAGGAGTCATTTTTAGTAATAAAGAGTATGGTTTTAGATGCAAGTGAGTTTGAAGCAAAAGCGGCACAGCCAGTTTCCAGAGCCTCGATCAACGTGTTCCACCAAGTGTGTTCTCAATCCTCAGATTCAAGTCTTGAACTTGTATCTATCCTCTAGGCTCCAGGCATAGTTATTCGACTGCTAGTGAGACTCAAACTTGTCCAAAGGAAATACACAAATGTTTGCCCCACTCCAATCTCTCTATCCTAAACAACTAAGTAAACAATTGTGTGATTTCAGTAAATGGCAAAACTTCCATGGGAGACTAATAAGTTAGGCCCTAAAGTTATCTTTAATACCGTACCCTCTCTCATACCCCCCAGCTCCAGAGTCCTGTCAACCTCATAAATATTTCTAGCTCCTGTCACTATCTCCATCAACTGCCACTGCCATCATCACCCCCATAACCATCTAAGCGCAGGCTGCCATCAGCTCTATCTGACTGGTCCATATTATTTTGTCTCCTCATTTCCCTTCCCACAATCATTCTTTCTACAGCAGTGTGAGATTTTTCAAAAACATAACCTTCTGCTTGCATAAATATTTGCTCTTAGGATAAAAACCAATCTCCGTGTGACATGTTACGAAAGACCATCTGTGATCCAACCCCATCCCACCCTTCTAGTGCCACGTTGTGTCACACCTGTCAGACTGTTTCCTCTAATCATTCTGACGATCCTTCTTGTCAAACTGTAACTTACCACAAGATTTCTGTTTTGAATAGTTTTCTCTCTTAGAATGGTGAACTTCTACTCAATCTTCAAAATCTCAACTCAGGGACATCTTCCTTGACTTGACAAGTCAGGTCCCAATCACATGCAAAAAAACAATGTATGACTCTTCTTTACAATAGTTGTTAATGGAGGTAGGAGTTCTTTACAGTAATTGTTTCAGTGGCAATTTTGTATTTTGTATGTTATCTTACTAACATACAAAATTAACACAAAATTGCTACTAAAAAATCAGGTAGTTGAATTCACAGTAATAAAGTCTCACCTTACAATGTCTACTCTCGCAAATTACGAATTAAACTTAATGCCTCAAACTAGATCTAGAGTGAGTCAGGCAGTCACTAGAAGCACGAGAATTTTATGGCAGAGGTATTTTCCCAAGTCAAAAATAAAATTCAAACATTAGAAATTTCATCTATTTAATCCATCAATATTTTAAATGAATGTATGTGGGGAAGAGGGTAGGTCTATCCAATCACCAGTAAGGTTACAAAATTCTTTCCTATTTAAATACGAATTCTTTAAGTGTTTTATAGAATTTTTGAGAAGGTAAGTAATAAATCCTAATTAATTTTATTGTAACCAAATGAACCATATCAAAAAACTACAGCTAATGAAATGTTTATCCTTCATTTCAGTAAATAAACATCACTTTCACCATCTGTACACTAGCCTTTAACTGATTCCAACCTTTTGTTTACCCTGTGCCTAAAAATAGTAGATTTAAGGTCAACAAAATTAAAAGTTGCGAGAAAAGCCTTTAGCTAAATGTGGTTTATGTTTAGTTATTTTTTAAAAAATATAGAAAAGTTGACTTTATAAGAAGCAAATTAAAAGATTTCTTTGAAAGAAGATGCCGCAACTTAAAAGACAAAAAAAGCAGCAACATAATGAGGAAGAAACAGGACTTTAACTAGTGTCTAACTGTAGAGGGGAAATCAGGCGTAGGGCGGGCTGGGTGACGGGGGATAGAGGGGTAGGGGACCTGGGGCCTGGGAGGCTGGCAGCAACCAAGCCCCCCAGCCCCCAGTGAATCCTCACACTTTCTCTGAGCTGATGTTCTCTTGTGGTCTCACCTCTTCTGTCGTCACACCATTTGTGCTCCCGTGCCTGTCCTCCCTCCCGGAGCTGTCCTTGAGTGAGGCTGCCCTTGTATCCCTGAACTCTAGGCTCAGGCTCAGGGGTGCACACTTACACACGCCCACAACCATGCTCCAGGCGTCCACAATGAGGTACACAAAGCCCAAGCCCACGCTCCCAAGTGCCTCCTGCATTAGCACAAGCAAAGCCACAGGGGATAGCCACAGAGACTCGTGGCACAAAAAGCCTGATCAATTCACTTACCCTACACCAACCTTTTATTTATCATGAGTGTCTAAAAGTAGTCAATTTAAGGTCACCAAAATTAAGATGAGAGAAAAGAAGAATGATGAGAGATTTTTTTCACATATTATTATTAGGGTTTATAGGTGCGTTGAGTCAGACCCTCAAAGGCAAGTCAGTATTTCTGACCAAGTCAAGGTGCTTTAACCACAGTACTTATTAACACCACATTTTATTTTTACCTATAGAACTCCACATGCTTTCAAAACATTTTCCCCTCACCACCACACTGAAAGAAAGCAATAAAAAAAAAAAAAAAGAAGAAGAAGAAGAAGACAGAATTAAGCCCTCTAAGTTAAAAAGAACAAAACTAAGGTGAAAAAGAACACGCTGGGAGGTGGGGCGTCTTCTCTGCAAACCACTTTGATCAGATACAAATCTTGGTTTATTCTATTTTCAAATTTTGCTCACTCAGGGGCTCAGTCCTTAGTCATTAATGCAAAGCACCTGACATACTTTCCAGTCATCAACAATACATAACAATCAAAGAGATTATGCTGTACTAAAATTTTATTTGTAGGATTGTAATTTTCACATGTACCAAAATTTTTTTTCAACTATTAAAAAATTTTAAGATATTCTCAGTGTGTGGACTGTCCAAAAACAGTGGCAGAATCACATTTGACTGGTGGCCCTACTTTATGAGCCCTTGGGTGAGAAGACCTCTGAAAGGACAGATGGTCTGCTTTGCCTCCGGTTTATATGTAAGCTATGACTTCAATGACCTTCTCTTTATTCAACTATTAAAAAACATAATATACAAAAATTATCTCAAAGTGAATCATAAACCTTAAAATAAGAGGAAATATGCAGGAAAATCCTGACATGGGATTAAGCAATAATTCCCTGGTTAATACACCAAACTAAAATTCAATGACAATAAGCAAACAACCTAATCACAAAAATGGTCAAAGAATTTGAATAAAGAATTCTCCAAAGATACGCAAATGACCAAGGAGCACATGAAACAATGCTCAAAGACACTAGTGATTAGGGAAATGCAAATCATAACCAAGAGCTACATGGTAGCCAGAAAAAAGGTGGGGAACAGCAATTGGTGGTAATGTGAAGAAACTGGAATCATGGCACAATGCTGATAGGAATATAAAATGATACAGTTGCTGTGGAAATCGCTTGAGGGTTCCTCAAGAAGTTAAACATTGAGTTATCAAGTGATCCAGCAATTCCACTTCCAGTATAAACCCAAAAGAACTAAAATAGGTGATTCAATAAAAAACTGTACACAAATGTTTATAAGAGCATTATTTGTAACAGACTAACGAAGCGACAACCCAAATGGCTATCAAATGATTAATGGGTAAACAGAAAGCAGTATATACATGCAGTGGAATATTACAGAGCTGTGAAAAAGAATACAATGCTACTATTCATTCTACAACATGGATGAACCTTGAAAATATTATACTGAGTGAAGTTAAGTCAGACACAAAAAGCCATATATTCTGAGTGAAGTAAGTAAAACACAAAAGGCCATATATTCTATGATTTCATTTACATAAAATGTCTAGTACTAGCAAATTCATAGGTTTAAAGTAGACAAATTCTTATCAAGGATTGGGGGAGGGAAGAACTGAGAGTAACTGCTTAATGGGTACAGGTTTTCCTTCTGAAGTGATGAAAAAGTTCTGGACTGAGGTGACGGTTGTACCACATACCAATAAGAATTTCAAAGTAACATGATTTTTTACAAGCTCCAAATATGTCTTAAAATAGTATGTATTAATATGGTTACAATAGTCAATTTTATGATTTTACTACAATAAAAAAGTCTTTTACAAAGAAAAAAACAGGAATAAGAAAGGGAAGATGTCTGCCTAACTTGCCTAACTATACAGACCCTTACACAGTAACTTCATGTGTAAATCAGACTAGATACATGACATCACTTTATAAACTATAATTATTATTCCAGGAAATAGCTATTATTTCACAAAAGTACAGATGCTACTGAAACATACTATGGATAAATCAGATTTCATAGTAATAGCTGATATTCTATATAAGTAACATATTACCATTTCTCTTCAAAATGCAACTTTATGGGCTCAAAACTGCTACTGTAGATTAACAACAAATCAGTAAAACAACTGCTGGCTGGTGAGTTCTTAACCAGAAATCTGAGTACTTGAAATTACTTGAAAAATCTGTGTACATGTGCAGATATATATTACTGTAAGTATAGAACTCACAATTTTTAGACTTCAAAGTACCTAGGTTTAACTACTGATAATTCACAAAGGTTCTACTAAACAAAAGAATCATTTTTTGATTTCTCAAAGCATAGTTTTTTGCCTTTGCAAAGATAATGGTTTGAAAAAAGCAGAACTTAAATAAAAGTTCACCAAAGTAATGCTCCCTTATTTCAAGAACTAAGGTTAGGTCCAGCCCTTGTCCCTGAAGACTTTTATTCAGAATTCTCTCTTTCTTTTTCTAAGCATAACTCTTGCAATGGTTACCTTCTAATGCACTATTCCTTTGTTGATTTAGCGTAATTCAACACTTTGGCATGTGCTGCCTGGGTCAGTAACAGTTTGTGTAAGTCTTGTCTACCTCCATAAATGGTAAGCTACCCAAGGAGAGAGGCTTATTTCCTTACTTATTTAGTACTAATAGACTATCAAAGTAACATGATTACTGTATTTTTATAAATGCCAAATATGTCTTAAAATTAAGTATAAGCATGTTTTCTTTATTATGGTGCATGTTCTATATTTCAAATGAGTTATGTATCTTGAAGTAACTCTGTGGCTATCCTAACACTGAAAAATGAATGAAACAAATCCAGTTATCAAACTCATCATTAAAGTAGCTCCTTAACTCTGCTGTTCATTTGTTCAACCAAATTAACTAACAGTTCATAAAACTATCAGTATTATCTATGACTGCCTAATTTACTTATAAAGAAACTTATTTAAAAATTTTCCAGAGTCTTTATACAACACTACAGGTTTCCTTTATACATTATTCACTGTACAATAAATAAAAAAATACAAGGTCTTATTCCATCAATTTAATGTCAAATGATGACAAAGATACTATGGAAATGTATTTGGCTTATATATTAATTAAATGTTTATGAAATGTTCATTTTAAAGGATTATTTTGTCCTAACAATGCTATAAGGTATTCAGAACCACTTAATTCTTCTAAATTATACTAGAATTCATAAAGAGTTTTTGTATATATTTAATCTAGTTCATCTAAAACTAAGCTATTCTCTAGCTTAAGATAGGATATGAAATAAATCTCTGCTTATGTTAGTAATTTCATTTATCCCAAGTTCTCCACTATTATTATTTTACCCACTCATTATTTTTGACTCTCTGGTCTCTAAAAAAAGATAGATAGAAAAGATAGATCTATCTAAAAAGACAGATGAAGCCTTTTCTGAGACTCTTCTCAAAAACACAACATTTTCCTTCTTTTCTCTTCCATACCAGCTTGGACCTATTTCTACTATGGCAATAACCACAATGCTCACTTCACTTATATCCTATCTCCTTCATCAGACAGTAAACCTGAAAAGACTAGGGAACTATCTTTTTTTTATTATTATTTAAATTGAAGTACATTTTCTCTGGGCTAGTAGGTGCTCATTATTGCTTATATCAATCTTTTTACTGCTTTGCTTAGAACAGGAATTCCTGATATAAGCTATAACAAAAGAAAGAAAATGATTCTACAGAAAATAATTACAGCAGGCACGACTAACTGCTTATTGAAAATCTTTTTTCCTTTATTCCTTACTGACAAAACTCTGATTTTGTTTGTGGTAGCAATGGGAATCACCAGACAGCCTTCTGGCATATCAAACTGGGAGTAAAAAGTTTGTTAAATCAGAATTGGAGAAAAAAAGTACAACCAAACATAACTACAACAATTAATATAGGAAATAGCTCATTTGTAGGTAACAGATTTCAAAGGCTTTATTCTAATTTTTTCAAATTTAAAAACAAAATCAGTTATTTTTGGACAAAATGTAGACAACAGCCAACACTGACAGAATCCTACATATTTAACAGGTACTATGTCTGTGTGCTTTACATCAAGTAACTCATTTGATCCTATGAGGCAAGTGACACTATTAACTTACTACAGATGACAAAGCCACTGAAGAGCAGATCCAGTATGCAAAGGCAGATTCCAGAGTCTATGCCGTTAACCATTCCACTCTGCTGCGGTGTCCCTGGGATGCCAGCAAGGGTATGTACGTGTGTAAACGTGTGAGCAAGTGCATTACATCACTCAGCTTTTAATATTAACACACAAAACTCTCATTATAACAATACTGAAAATACATTCAAACTTCAAATAGATACTGACAGGGTTTTAATTTACTAGTATATATAAGGGGCTTATTACTTTGGTACGACCAAGTCTGTCTTATTGACAACTCTATTTATTCCAAGCCCCACCCCAGTGCTTTGTTCACAGCAGGAACTTGTGGGGGATTTGAAGAGGGACTGAATATAAATAAAAGGTTAATGTACAGATTTGAAACTAGAGCTGGTGTCAAGATTACCTGGCTAATGTTAAATTGCAGAAGAAATATTTTTAAAATGCTATATTTATCATAATAAACATAATTGTTTATTCATAAGTCAATTTTGTATTCAATTTATTTCTAGGCTAACTTATTAAAAAAAAAACACTTCTCTCTTTATAATAGTTAACAGTTGAATGACCTTTTTGTTTAAGGCTTTCATTTTTAAACGAAGATGTTAACTTTCATTTAAACAAAATTCACATTTACAATCATTTCAACTTTAAAAAAGATAAAGAGTAAATTTTTATAACAATGATAAATGAATATTCATGTTACAAAAAAATTCAGAGCAGGCTTTTTTTTTTAGCTTTGGTTGTTCTTCCTTAGGGCACTGGCAATAAAATTATATATATATTTATATAAATATATATATAAAAATTTGAATCATGTACTACCTTTCAAGGATGGGATTTTTGCCAAAATAAAGTTAAAGTTAAACAGGTGTATGCATTACTTTGACATCCAGAATATATACAGGTCACTCAGGTTGTGCACAGCTACATCTTTCTTTTGCAAGTTACCTGCTAGCAAGTCAATCCTGTGCCACAGGAAGAAAGTTAGCCTATGACAAGAATATGCAGCCACCAATATTCTGCCTATCGCTTCCCTCTATTTACTTCAGCCAAGAAAAAGAATGTCCTTGTTTCTAAATTTCTTAATTTTTCAATTTAGAATTGATTGTATAAAGAAATGTTTTGAAAGCTAAAAGGAAGCACCTGCTGCTTAAAATTGAAGTGTGACTTTGACAGTCTTCACCTACTTCAGGTGCTTAAATGATTTTGATAACATATTATCAACACCATCAGCAGACCTTTTTTAGTTATTTGTTCACTTACATTCCAGGAAATGATTATGTTTTTGAATGACCTTGATTCTACTACTTTTTTAGATACTTAAGTAAATGAAAGGTTACAAGCATTTACACTTGGTGTGCTGGTGATAAACTGTTGTTTATGCATTCAAATGAAGTAAAAACATACACCAGCTATGGTTTTTTGACAAGGAAAAAGAGGGCAGCAATAGAGACCCTACAGAGACTAAAAGTATAGAGGAAAAAACAACTCTATCCATAAACCCCGAATTAGAAGAAATAGATCAACTTGAAAAACATCAACCATCAGAAGAAATAACCTGAACAGTCCAACGCCTATTAAAGAAACCGAGTTCAGGGTTTAAAAACACACAACAAAGAAAACTCCAACTTACAGTAACAGGGAGAGGCTGCATTAAGACAGAGCATAAACTTCAAAATTGTGTTGTCTAGTAAACAGTATCCACCAGTCAGATGTGGGTACACAGCCTATGAAATGGGCTAGTCCCACTAAGATCCACAGTAACTGAAGAACATGATTTTGAAGATAACATGAATTAGAATCTAAAATATTCTCAATAAATTTTATACCAATTACATGTTTAAATGCCAATATTTTGGACATACTGATTTATTTTTTTAAAAGATTTATTTATTCATTAATTTATTTATTGAGACAAGCATGGTATAAATATACAGTATTTATAAATAAATATAAATAAATATATATTTATTTATAAATATATAAATAAATATACACTCTATAAATATACAGTAAGAAGTGCGGGAGGGTGAGAGAATCCACCAGAGCCAGAGCGGGGAGCAGAACAGGCAGAAGGAGCGAGGCACACTGCTGAGGGGAGCAGCGGGCGGCAGGAGAGGTCCGTGCGCCATGCGGGACCCTCCTCTGGTGGCCTGGGAGCAGCCGGGGATCGAACCGGCACTGCCGAGGCCGTGGGCAGCTTTGCAACCCAGCGCTCAACCGCTGCGCCACTGGGAAGGCCCATCTGGACACACTGATTTAAATGAGAATGATTACTAAAACTAATTTCTCCTGTTTCTTTTTTACTTTTAAGAATGTAGTTACCAGATTATTTAAATTTACAAATGAGACTCACATTACATATCTACTGGCCAGAGCTGCTCTAGGAAACTAAGAATGAAAAGCCAAACAATGCTATACATTACACCAAAAAAAAATTACAGACTCCAATTTGGAGTCTCTGGATCACCAACTGTCCAAAGTCCACCCTGACTTTGTATTTTTCAGATACATAAAGGAAGAAATTACTTTCTTAGTCTATATTAGTTTCCACAGTATTATTTTGTAATTGTGCAAAGAATATACTAATTCATTTACACACTAACCCAGCAGGTATTTCTTCTGTTGCCACTTGTGAAGAAAAATATGCTCTGTAGTTTTCTTTATATCACTTTCACTCTATTCATATGTTTATAATGTACTCACTGGCTCTTATAAAGCATTTTTATTTCCATTATAGGTATTAGCAGCATAACTGTGCTTTCAAATAAAGTGGAATAAATCCTAAGCAAATAAGTAGGGTCTCACTGAAATGAAATAGAAAAAAAACTCACTGAAATGAAATCAACATATTCATTTAAAATCCAAAAACTACTGACCCTCTACTTAGGCTCAGAATGTCAAAGAGATTTCATTGCCAAATCAACTGTCAGAGTTGCCTCCTATGCTGTGGTTCAAATAATGCTAGGTTGAACGTCAACTGATACAGATGTTTGTCAAGACATAGAAGAGTGGAGGCACATGTTCAGATACTTGCTTTCTCTACAAAACAGTGCCTCTCCACAGTAAAGAAGGGGAAAAGATGATTTTATAGGGAGTAATTTTTTAACTTTTAATTAACTGGTTAAATTTTTCATTGACCATTCTTTGACAGGTTTTCTTCTTGATCCCACAATTATAATTTCATTTTTAAGTTCCTAAACAAAAATTTAACTATATAAGATCCAATAATTTTCCAATATCCACTTAGACAATTTTGACTTAAAAATTCTAGATATTATTTTTTTTCTTTTTTCTTCCCAAATAAATGATGTAAGGTTTATTTATTTATTTATTTATTGGGGTTTCTTAGTATCATTTTTATTATACATTTTTTTTAAATAATAAATTTTATTTTTATATTCCCCATACAATTGCAACCCCCGCATTCTGACCCCAATCCCTCCCCTCCCGTCCCTCACCCCCCAAAAAGTATCTCTGGTTCATAGTTTTTTGTTGATTTTGATTTTCCCTTTCTTATAGTTATTCATTTTTCTGGTCCCTTATTTAAGTTTTCTAGATTCCTGCTATGAGTGAGACCATCCGGTATTTTTCTTTTTCTTTTTGGCTTATTTCGCTGAGCATGATCCCTTCCAGAGCCATCCATGTTGCTGCAAATTGCATGTGTTTATCTTTTTTGAATGCTGAGTAATATTCCATGGTGTATATGTACCACATCTTCTTAATCTAGTCATCTATTTTTGGGCATTTGGGCTGTTTCCAAAGCTTAGCTATTGTAAACAGTGCTGCTATAAACATAGGGGTGCAGGTGTTCTTTGGAATTGATGTTTCTGTGTCCTTTGGGTAAATACCTAGGAGTGGAATTGCTGGATCCTATGGAAGCTCTATGTTTAGTAGGTCCAGAAATCTCCACACAGCTCTCCATAGTGGTTGGACCAGTTTGCACTCCCACCAACAGTGCAGAAGAGTTCCTTTTTCTCCACACCCTCGCCAACACTTGTTGTTGCTAGTTTTTTTAATATGTGCCATTCTCACTGGTGTAAGATGGTATCTCATGGTAGTTTTGATTTGCATTTCCCTGATGACAAGTGATGTTGAACATTTTTTCATATGCCTGTTGGCCATTTGCATTTCCTCTTCAGAGAAGTTTCTTTTTAGCTCTTCTGCCCATTTTTTGACGGGATTATTTTCTTTGTTGTTGTTGAGTCTCATCAGCTCTTTGCAGATTTTTGTGATCAGTCCTTTATCATTAGTGTTGGGTGCAAAAATGTTCTCCCAGTTGGTGGGGTTTCTCTTTGTTTTTGTCATTGTCTCTTTTGCTGTGCAGAAGCTCTTTAATTTGATGTAGTCCCAGCTGTTTATCTTTGCCTTCACTATCACTGCTTTGGGTGATGTGTCTGTAAAGATGTCTTTGATGTGCAAATCACGTAGTGTTTCGCCTATATTTCCTTCTATATATTTTATGGTTTCAGGTCTTATGTCTAGTTCTTTAATCCAAAAAATTCTAGTTATTTTTAAATAGATTAATCTAGGTCTAGGACACTGAACTCATCCATCCAAAGTAGTTCTACTAATTAAAATATAAGAAGGCTCTTGCTCTTCAAACAGATCACCGTCTGTTACTTGTCATCTAACATTTATTAAATATTTACTGTGACAAGCGCTATGCTAGGTACCATGGTGTGGAGGGAGAGGTATTCCTCTAGGCATAATTTTTGCCTCCATGCAGTTTGTAGTCTAGAAGGAAGAAATAATCAGTTGTAATGAGTATCATTATCGGGAAATACAGAGTATTCTAGAAGCATGTAAGAGAATGACCAAACCCAGTTTAGGGAATTACATTTAAATGCAAACATGAAGTATTAGTGAACGTTGCCAGACGTGGGGAGAGTGGGGAAGAGGGATGGGCAGAAAACGTACACTACTTAAATAGCCTGTGGGATAACTGAGGCAAGAAATCTGTCCAGTTGGGAAACTGCAAGAAAGACAGTATAGCTGGAATACCAAATGCAATAAGAAAAGTAGAAGAATGATAGAGATAAGTGGAAAGCCTTATAAGGCTAAGTAAATAGATCGGTCTTATCTTAAGAGCAAGAGCTTACCACCGACAGGTGCAGGAGTAACATTCTGCATGTGGTGATCCTGTGGGAAAGAGGGCACCACCAGCCCCAGGGTGTTGCTGCTCCTGGATGGAGAGACAGGGAACCGGTATACTTCAGGGACTATTAGTACATAGGATTCTTGAGGATGTGGCATGAAGGAGTCTGAGTGTCAGGGATAATCTACAGGCCACCAGCCTGGAGAAGTCTGATTGGTGTTGCCATTCCAGCAATAAATACTTAAGAGAAAAATTTGAATATGGTTTTAAAAAGCGTTGCTTAAAAAAAACAAGCACCACCAACAATATGCCTTCAAGACAATCCAGAAGAAATGCTAGTTGGATATAATATTCTTTCTCCCTGGAGCACAAGAGGTCTGTCCTAGTCTAAAGTGGGACCTGGGGAGAAGAGACTGATGAGCTGGCCAGTGGAGTGGGTAATATAAGAGCACAGGGCCTAGAGCAGAGCTTTGGAACATGAAGAATTTGGAGGGCCAGAAAATGAAGAAGGAAAGAGACTAAGAAGGAAAGCCAAAAAACTGTGGTATCGAAAAAATCAAGGAAGTATTTCATAAAGGATGCATGCCTATTGACCAAAAATGCTGATATCAAACTAGAAGACTGAAATTTGAACATAGATTTTAGTTACCTGTGGGAACATTTTAGCTGATTAACTAAAGTGCACACCAGATCCTAGAGACTGGAGAGTCCAGAAAAGGTGAGTTAATGGAAGTTAGGCTGGTCAGGACTGTCTAGAGAGAAAAGCTACGGCAGAATTTGGATGAAAAAGGATGGATGGGTTGAGGGAGATTTTTTTTTTTTCTTTTTAAGATGGGAAACACTTGAATAGTCTTTCAGGAACCCACTAAGAAACTAGAAAATGCCAACTATTTCCTAGCTTCCTTTTGAAACAGAGCATAGGCAGATATACCTGCCTATTACAGAGCACAGTGTCTCTGCCTATGCTGGGTACCAGCCTTGAACTAGGAATCTGTCACAGTCAACCAGGAAGATCCTCTTAGTGGAGAGGACGACTAGCGCAAGGTCAAGTTTCAGAGGCTGCAGCAACAAAAGTTAAGCAGTAGCACCACCAGTAAGCAGCAAAGATGACCCTGTCCCAAACAAATTGGACCTGCGTGGTGTCCCTGGCTGCAGTTCCACAGGGAACAGCTCCCAACAGCCCTTTCCAGGGCAGAAGTCTGCTTCTCTAGACTGCCTGACAATGCTACAGTGTCCTAAATTTACATTTTAAATAGTGAGGTTTGTTGCTCCCAACTAAGAAATCTGACTGCTTAAGGAATTATAGAAGTTGATGCCAGTAACATGGTGCAAAACAATTCCCTCTCATGCACACCAGGCTTTGTGGTTTGTTTGAAAAAGTTATTTAACATCACTCATCAAGCAAACTCTGGAATTATTAAATAATTTCTGAAATTGTCCTGAAGAACAAAGTAGGTGCCCAGCTACTGGTCTCCTATTTTACCAGTCCTTGTGACTCATTAAAATAAGAATAAGCATTAATTTTACTATAATTGGAGAGACTCTCACCTTCAAACAGATCAGTAAGAGAAAGAAAAGACAGACTGGGAGAAAACATCTGCAAATCATCTTCTGATAAAATCAAGTATGCTGAATATATAAGCAACTTTTACAACTCAGTAGGACAACTGCTGTAATTGTAAGATACGCACAATACCTGAATAAATACCTCATGAAGATATGTGAGTGACAAATATGCAGAGGAGGTATTCAGTATCATTAGTTATCAGAGAAATGTAAATTAACACCACAAAGAGGTATTATTTCTCCTCCAACAGAATATCTATAATCAAAAAGACAGAAAATAACAAGTGTTGACAAAAATGTGAAAAAACTGTAACTTTAATACACTGCTACTGGGAATGGAAAACAATACGGCAGTTTCTTAAAATGTTAAACATAAATTAGCCATCCAAGTCAACAATTCTATTTCTAGATATATAGCCAAGAAAAATGAAATTTGTTCACAAAAAATTGGACAGTAATTTCTACAAAAGCGTTGTTCTAAAGATCCTCCAACCTGGATACTACCCAAATACATCCATCAGTTGGTGAATAAGCAAATGTGTTGTTTCCATACAGTGAAACATCAGTCAGCAATATGAGGAGTGAAATACTGCTACAACGTGGATACACCTCAAGACTACTGTGCTGAGTCAGAGACCAGACACTAAAGGCCATTGGATACTGATTTCATTTACATGATATGTCTAGAAAAGGGAAATCTATAGTCACAGAAAGTGATTAGTGTTTGCCTAGATCTAGGCTTAGAAATGGGAATTAAGTATAAGCAGCATGAAAGCTCTCACTGAGGTGATAAAAATGTTCTAAAATTGGATTATGGGAATGTTTCTGCATAAGTTGGCAAATTTACTTAAGGTAGTTCAACTGTACACTTAATACAAGTGAATTTTATGCTATATCACTTATACCGCAATAAAACGTCATCTTTTTTTTTTTTTTAAAGTCCCCTTTTTCATTTGTAGATCTTCATAGGTCATCACTCAACACTTTAGCAGATCAGACACCCACCTGCATATTGTTCATAGGAGCAGTATTAGCTGTAACAGAGAGCTTCCAAGCCTAGGAACAGAAATGACTCCTTATACATAGTATTTGTAAGGTTGGCATATTCTAGAAAAGTTCTTCTCAAAGTTGGGCCTGCAGCCAGCAACTATATATGCTCACCATTACTGTCTGAACTGGTTCATGTGTGACTAGATAATTACAGAAGTTGAGAACAAGTATTTAGAACCTTTAATAGCAACTTGACAAAATAATATATTTGCTGAATCTGACACAAAATATTTGACCTCATATCTTGTATTTCATTGGTTGTATTTTTCCATTTAATTTTTCTAGTCATTTTTTTATTGAATGTAATTGACATATATAACCTTATTTTAGTTTCAAGTATATGTTATGCTCTGATATTTGTATGCACATTTAATTACTGATTATACTTCCCATGCTGTACATTACATATTCTTGCCTCATTTATTTTGTAACTGGAAGTTTATACCTCTCAATACCTTTCATCTAGTCTTTCATTTTTATTATATTTTATTAAAAAGTCAGTCAGCCAAAAATTAGCAAGTGAAAAATATGCTGCCACAGATAGTTTGAGAAAACTTACAGGGGGTTTTCTGCTATTCAGAAACTGTCCATCATACCTACTGGAGAAGGTCAAACTAATTTTTTTTAATATACTTTCAAATGTCCCAGTACTCTGGTGGTATATTTATCAATGCCAAATTTTAAAGTCTTCTGCATAACCCAGATTTTAATAGATATTTATCTATTTTTTCTGTTTTTACAGATTTTCAAGTTTATATTAAGACAAATTAAAAAAAACTTAATGTCAATTTTTCCTTTTTCCGTCAATTAAAAAAATAATTTTGGGCCTCCCCGGTGGCGCAGCGGTTGAGCGCTCGGTTGCGAAGCTGCCCGCAACCTCTGCGGTACCGGTTCGATCCCCGGCTGCTCCCCGGCCTCCGGAGGAGGGTCCCACATGGCGCACAGACCTCTCCTGCGGCCCGCTGCTCCCCTCAGCAGTGTACTTCGGTCCTTCTGCCTGCTCTGCTCCCCGCTCTGGCTCTGGTGAATTCTCTCACCCTCCCGCGCTTCTGACTGTACCCAGTGCATGTATAAACAAAAACAAACAAACAAACAAAATAAATAAATAAATAAAGCATGCCTTTATTAAAAAAAAAAAATTATAAAAAAAAATAATTTTGAGTTTGAAGAAAAATAAACCAGTCTGGAATTCAGAAATAAATATGGCTTTAGGAAGGGCTTTATAAATCAAAATAAGGCAAGTTGAATCTAAATTTTAAAATAAAAAGCACAAACCAAACAACATGGTCCTACTTTCATTTGGAAATTAATGCAAAATGCATTTAAATTAGAATAAACCAGATATCTTTACCCAAATGGTGTGCTAATGAATGACATCAGGCTATATAATAAGCCTGCACTCATATGTTCCTTAGGCGATCTCTAGAGAGGGCTTGCATAATGTAAGGGCTGCAGGTGGCAGGACGTCTCGGGACACAAGGAGCAGGGAGATCCTGGAGATTCTGAGCAGCCACTGAGACACAGTCAGGTACAGAGGCACACAATCAGCAGCTGCCCGAATCATTTCGGACCACCCTACGGAGGTAATATATACTACATAATAAAGTAGAAAGAAAAATAAACAGATTTACTGTTTAAAAGTGGCTATGGAAAGGAAGTTATTAAATCTTCACCTATCACAGAAGTAGAGGATTTGGGCACAATCAATCAGCATTTTGCATTACTTTTGCTAATAGGTAGCATGATGAAAAGAGTATAAAATGAGGAGATAAGGGTTCTACCCTGGCAGTAAGACTTTAGAAAAGAATATCTTTCTCCCTCATTGCCCTATCTGACACAAGTGATAAACCAGATTATTTCTGAGGGTATCTACATTTCAGTGGTTGATACAAGTAACAACAAAAAATCATCACCACACACATGCATTAAATTGCCTTGAAGTGTTTATGGTGCCTCTTATAAACAGAACCCTATGTAACAGTTCGTTTGGAAAATTATCTTTCATTCATGTGTTTAAAAGAAAATATTTCCTGGGGCCTTCCTGGTGGCGCAAGGGGTTAAGATGCAACCTGTGAAGCTGTCCACAGCCACTGCAGAACGAGTACGATTCCCCGGATGGCAAGGGAGCTATCCACATGGCTCAGCAGACCTCTCCTGTCTCACCCGCTGCTCCCCTCAGCAGGGTATTTCTGTCAATCTGCCTGTTCTGCTCCCCACTCTGTCTCTGGTGAATCCTTTCAGCCCCTCACACACACATTTGGCCTGTACCCTAGCTCTTGTATGCATAAATAAATAAAATCTTTAAAAAAAAAAAATTCTAAAAAATCACTTACTTTCCAAACAATTCTGATAACATTTTAAATATATTTGACTTAAAATTTACTGTCTTGATCAGTTTGGAATTAGTTTGAAAATCCATTCAAAACCATCACTTGCAATAACTTTAGTCTAAGAATTTCCACTTATGCCATTATCCTTGAAAAGTGAGAGGAAATGGATATGCAAAGTTAAAAATGCTCACACATTATTTTATAAAATACATGTAAGATAATTACATAAATATAAAAATAATTTTTATACAGTGAATTCTATTTTAATGTAAACTTGAAGGGGAAGAATGATTATTAAAAATCTCATTAACCAAAAGTTAACCCAGTCAGACTGCTCTAAGCATTTCTTATCCTTCTTCTACAGTTTGTCTAGACAAAGATATCACCAACATTAGCAGAGAGTGCAGGGAAGAAGAGTTAATGTGTTCCCCAACAACCCCAGAAATAGTAATCAACAACCTGAACAATCCTAAGCTAATTCAGCTTAATCCTCTAGCTCTGAGAAGATTATCCATCTATTCAGGTTATATTTCCCACTGGTGTTGGTTACTAGATAATTCATAAGGGTATCTAAATGCAGTTCCTGGATTTCTCTGATTAAACTCTGATTAAATTCTAAATAACAACTATTTTTATTAGGCAATGAATCAGCCTGCACAGCTCATGTAGGTCAAATTATACATATATTCCAAAAATTCATATAATCAAAGCTGAAAAAAAGTGCTAGTAATACAAAGATTGGAAATGTGTTAGCATCTAGTCTTTAATTAACTAGTGAAAACCAAGGTGCTGGGTTTAAATACTTTAAAGACATATTAAGAAATGTAATAATAAAAGGCAGGAGACTGGTTGATGGGGTTTAACACGCAAAGGTCTAGAGGAAGGTAATCCAGAAATACACATATCATGGAATTTAGCCTGCTTAAAATAGTTGTTAAAAGGATAGTCTTTGAAACAAATAAAATCTCTCAATCTCTCTCTGTCTTTCTCTATATATATATAAAAAATTATTATTATTATTATTATTATTATTTTATGAGAGGGACTAGAATCCAGGAAAGTAACTGAATAGCTTCCCAAATACACAAAGATCACTAAAATCCTACCATGGGAGCATATAAATCAAGAGAGAAGAAACATTTATTCTCTTCCAAAGGCTAGCATTAGCATCCTCTCTGTCCTTTCTCACAAATCCTACCAATGTGTGGCAAGATGAAACTCAACTGTAATGTATTCAGTAATATTCTCATTTGCTGGTAGATATTTTTGTCTGTTTTTGCTGTGTGTGTGTGTGGTAGGGGGGAGAGGGTTAGTCACTTGTTTAAGTAGTTTTATAGTTTTCAGTGAACTTACCTTGAGAACAATTAATTTTCAAAAACATCCTTCAGTTCCTTATTGCTCATATAGAAGCTGTCAGCCAACTTTCAATGAACCTACTATTACAAGCAACCAACACTCTCTAGATTCACCTTCTAAAGCAAACTGACAGGGGATGTTGAAGCTATCACAGCATACACGCCAATCAGGTGTAGGTTGGTTTGTTTCCTGACCATTTGTAACAGTTGTTTGTGCAATTGTGAAATTTAATTACTTATCATATAAATCAACAAAATGAGTATGAAGAACTGTTTCTAGGAATATTAAATTGAAAAAATAGATGAACTGTTTTGGCATAAATGATTTCCTTTAAAAAGAAAACACTACTGAACTAGGAGTGGGTGAGACTATCATAAAAAAAAAAATCTGGAGAGAAATTATAATAAGATTTAACACAATGAAAAAAAATTAAAAAAAAAAAAGATTTAACACAATGATTAAGTGTCTTCAGGGTCTCCTTCCATTTGAAGAAACCAATACCTGAACTTTTAAGTGATACAGTATGGGCAAGGTTTACATATGAAAGTATGGGGCAAAGAGCCAATCTATGGATTCATACACCAAGAAAAGGCCTTGACCTCCCGATCAGAATTTCCCCAGACACCATGGACATTCTGGACTACAGAATTCTTTGTTCAAAGGTGGTGGAGGAGGGTGGATGCAACTCTGTCCTGGGAGCTGAACAGCGATTAACAGCACCCCAACTTCTCTCTTACCCTCTAGATAACTGCATCCCTACTCAGCAGTGACAATCAAAAATGTCTCCAAACATTGCCAAATAGCCCAATGGTGTAAAATCATCCCAATTAAGTACCACTGCCTATAGCAAGAAATTGATGAATACATGCATATTTATATCTTTGTATCTTTTCATTTAAAGTAAAATGTTCAAGTAATCAGCTATTACTTTTACTATGACCAAATTTTTGATTAGTAGATGAACTTAATAGCTTAAACTAAGTTATTTAAGATGGCTTTTCTATACTTTACAGGAAAAAAGAAAAAAGAAAACAAAGTGCCAAATTGAAGACTTTCAGTTTGTATGTGATTATAGTCTCATTTCTTCCACATCTTTTCTCATATCAAGACAAAAGCATAGGGTTATCAGTAGGTGATAGCGAGGAGAAGAAAAAATGCAAAAAAGAGAAGAAAAGAAATTTAAGCATGAGGGCCTCTCCGGTGGTGCAGCGGTTGAGCGCTGGGTTGTGAAGCTTCCCGCAGCCTCTTCAGCGCCAGTTCTATCCCAGGCCAACGGGCGAGGGTCCCACATGGCGCGACAGACCTCTCCTGCTGTGCCCGTTGCTCCCCTCATCAGTCTCCTCCGTCTGTCTGCCTGCTCTGCTCCCAGCTCTGGCTCTGGTGAATTCTCTCAACCTCCCGCGCTTCTGACTGTACCCAGTGCTTGTATAAATAAATAAATAAAATCTTTAAGAAAGAAAAAAAGAAATTTAAGCATTAATTTCCAGATGGCTAGAAGAGCAACAATAGAAGAAAACCTATGTAGTCCCATGCACCGCAGTATTTGCGGCAGGTCCATCTCACACCAGTCAAGAAAGGTTCCTACACATCGATTCCAGAAAGCTTAACTATCTACTATTAGGAGAACTGGTTATAGAAAATTATAGTTCACTCATTCATGATATGCAAAATAAATAAGGTGAGGTTTTATATACTGACACCATTAGAGTAGGATACAAGTTTATGAGCAGGTATCTGGGGAAATGATTTGTACATGCAAAGAAAAAGTTTTGATAGTAAACCAAATTATTAACAGCATTTATTTTTGATGTCAGTTAGTATTTGCCACAATTGCGACAACAATATTCCTTTCACACATGCTCTTCCAGAACCCTGCCACTCCACATATCGAGAGGTACAGTCTATACTCCCTGTTCCTGATCTCAGGCAGGCCAGTATACTGCCTCCTTATAGAGTGCAGCAGATGCAAACTGTGCAGTCAGGAATACAGTGACAAGCCTGGCTTTCTCTTCTCTCAGGACACCTGCTTTTGGGACCCCACAGGTACCATGCAATAAGTCCAGTGACCCTGCAGCCACTATACTGGAGAGACCAGAGACTGAGAGAGGTGCCTAGAAAAAGAGGTGTTGCCGCCCCAGTCTTCATTGCTTAGTTCTCCCAACTTGGGCATCAGACCCGTTAGTGAGCCAGCCTTCAGGTTACTCCAATGTCAGTGGGAACTTTTTAACTAAGTCAACTCCCAGATCCCTAAGAGAGAGTAATACAATGATTGTTGTTGCTTTAAGCTTCTACCAAGTTTGGGTTTTATGAGCAATAGATGAGAACACCAGGTAGAAAGTACTGGAAGGGGGCTGGAGGGAAGCTACACTTGCTATTTTATATATACTTTTTTATTGCTTGGAGTCTTTTCTGTGTAATAACTTTATAATTGTAATTTTTAAGTGCCTAGAACTCCTGCAGTCCTGGTAAATGAAGAGAAGTGAGCTTATGCTCAGAAGATAATAAAGCTAAAATTCTTACCTATTATGACACTGTCTATTTTTAACCATTGTCATTGGTACCAGCATTACAAAGCCAAATATTTGTAAAAAATTCAGACTGGGGAACCTACTAGTTACTAATTTTGTGGTGGATCAGAGAAATTACTTACGAAGAATAACAGGCACAATACTGAGACCTGTTCTTCAGAGTTAAATACTCCTTCAGATTCTATCAAAAGCAAACTTTGAGTTCCCTAAGCCTAGGCCTATGTCTTATTTACATAATACGAAATCAAAACTGGTGAGCTAAGTAAGAAACAAACCATGAAATTAAACAGGTAGGGGAAAATACGAAGGGAGACAGGAGACTCATGGGCCTTATACTTGAACAAGGAATGTAATTCATACACCTGAAATGAAAACCTAAATAATTAAAATGTGACAGATCTTACAAATACATACCTACATGCACATGCACGTCTCCGTGTACACACATGTACTGAGTAAGTAACTTCTATGAGTAAGTAACTTCTATGACTAAGTCCATAAGGGCAGCTTACACGTGCAGTAAATGTTCCAAATGTGTTGGGTTCCGCTGGAAAGCATCTCCTCAGACAGAGAAGGGCTTAAATGGGCTTTATTAAAGTTTTAAGCGGCAAGATAGGGATTACAAACATTATTAAGTGAGGAAAGCAGCAAATATCAAGAAATAAATACCAAGAAAACGTACAGCGGAAAGAAAGGTAATTTATTTGAATGTAGTAGAGAAAACATCTTTAGAAATAACAAAATAGGATGCTAGCAAAGGAGGAAAAAAATATTAGAGAACTTTAAAAAGGCAGCAGGATTAAAAATTGGACTATAACACAATTCGAACTAAGGCTTCATAAATTTTTGAATGCCTGATGCAAGTGTCTGATAAAAACCGTGCCATGGACTAGAGAAGGGAAGGGGCGGGAAGGCCCGTCTGATGGCTGCAGCCATCCCAGCCGCGGGCGATGCGCGATGACTGATATGGCGAGGAGGGCAGTGACCGAAGCCGTGATGCCGAAAGAGTCAGCAGGACAAGTAAGATGAGTGAGACAGGGGAGGAGGGAGACAAATTCGGAAAGGTAAGTACTGAAAGAGCGATTTTAAAGCTTTTAAATCTAAGACCTCTAAGACCAGAGGTAAATTTAGCAAGGAAAGGATAGTGGAGGGAGAAACGGCCGGGACAGAAAGAGTTTTAACTAGGTGGAAACAGGCGTTTACTTCAAATGCAACTAAGGCCTACAAAAGGAAAACTGAGAAAAAAACAAATCAATGAACAAAAAACAAGTTAGCCAGGAAGGGATGACTTGCAACATATGAAAATTCTACCGATTCAAGAGAGAGGTACCGCGGAAACAAGCACAGGCCAACTGAAAATAAAATTAAAAGGCGCTCCACCCAATATTCTAAGCACTTTAAAAATACCGTCTCGTGCTCCCAACTCCATGCCAGCGGTACTACCTCCATGTCACAGATCCCCAATTTACAGAAGGAGAAACTGAGACAGAGCAAGGTTCACACAAAGTAAGAGAATAACCCGCTGGAGGTCAAATCTGCACGTACGAAAGTGAGGCGTCAAAGTCCATGTCATCAAAACTCAATACACTAGGATTAATTAAGGCCAAGGAAAATGATAACAGAAATGAAAAAAGATGCGGAAGATTTATCTGTAAGGACAATGGTTCAAGAGATGGTGGTTACACCAAAGTACATGATGGTGGGGGAAATCTTGCTAAACAGATGCAGGGAAGTAGAACAAGGGAAAACTTACTGTGAAAAGGGGAGGAAAAAAGAATGCCCTAAGAGATATGTGAGAATATAAAAGTTTAAGAAAATGAACTACTAACTAGCCATGAAAGACAGATGTTTGCAGCATTATACTACGAAGTACAACATCTACAAAACACACCACGCTTAATCAAAACACACCCCATGTCACAACTCAGTGACACAAGCAATCATAAAGGATGAATGTGCAGTGTTCAACATAAGGCAAGCATGGTCCAGGAGGAAACATCCCAGGTTACAAACAGGTTTGTAAGATCACCAAGCACCAGCCACAGGGCCAAGCACATAACAGGTTCTCAATGGATAGTATGCTGTATTTTCTGTGCATTTTCCAGATGTTCTAAGTATTACATCAATTCAAATTATCTGGTATGCTCAGGAAGGATGTATATGCCTGGGCCCAAGATAGTAGGAATCAGGGAGTGGAGCTCAAGACACTATAAATGTTAATACTTCCCCCAGGCAATTCTTTTGCACAAAAGTTAACATCCACTGCTTTCCTATGTTGCGTCCTAAGTGTTATAACTCTTTAACTACCAGCTCTATCTTTTTTGGCTTTGTAATCTGAGTTCTTTAACTGCCTATGCTTGATTTATGCTTCTTTCTAAAATCTCAGTCTTGGTTTGGATATGTAATTAAGATTTGGCTTTGTCTGAAATCTGTATCAATTCCAATACTGACGCAGAGGCGGGGAAGTTCCACTACCTTTCCCTAACATCGTGGAGCTTCTGCAAAACATAAAATATGGTGTCAGCCAGACACTGGACTGACCCAATGTCAGTTCTCATGTTGTATAGAAGATGCTCAATACTACAGATTCATCATCCAAAGCAAGAAGGCATGAATGTCCTGCGTTTGCCTTGATTTACTGCAAAAGCTTGTCAAGGATGAGAACCATTTTCCAAAAGAATAGTGATCACGAGTGCCTATTAGAATGTTCCAGTTCCTGGGGCCTCTCTGGTGGGACAAGGGATTAAGCACAGCACTGTGAAGCTAGCCACAGCCTCTGTGACTCGAGTTCAATCCCCAGCCAGGGAGCTACCCACATGGTGCACCAGACCTCTCCTGTCTTGCCCACTGCTCCCCTCAGCAGTGTATCTCTGTAGAGCCGCCTGTTCTGTTCCCCTCTCTGTCTCCGGTGAATCCTCTCAACTCCCCCCCCCCCCATACCTCTGGCCTGTACCCAGTTCTTGTATGCATAAATAAATAAATCTTTAAAAAAAAAAAAAAAAAGAATGTTCCAGTTTCTGGAATAGGGATGGATTGCGTTCTCCTAAGATGCCTCTTGACTCCAATGATATGGCAAAGGTTGTCTACTTGATATAAGATAGTGCTGAAGAAAAAAAAAGGAGCCTCTTAATTCAACAAAGGATACTCCTTGATAGCAGCAATTCAGATCCAGAATAGATCCTAGGTGTGAATCTAATTGTAGAGACAAAACATCCATGTCTCCAGTGGTCCCTGCAGCCCTTGTTCCTTAATCCTGGCGAGGTCTATCTTTCTGCTTTGTCATCTTTATGGCTTGTCTCTAAGGTGACTGACATAAAAAACTAACACTGGGCCTCCCTGTAAGCGCCGCATTCTGAAGCAATCTGCAGTCTCTGCAGCACGAGTTCCATTCCCAGCTGGCCAGAGAGGAAACCCACATGGTGCAGCAGACCTCTCCTGTCTCGCATACTGCTCCCCTCAGCAGGGTATTTGAGTCTGTCTGCCTGTTCTGTTCCCCGCTCTGTCTCTGGTGAATCCTCTCACCCCGCCACATCTCTGGCAACACCCCAGCTCTTGTATGCATAAATAATCTTAAATAAAAAAAAAAAAACTTCTTCCTAGGCAGCTATGAGAATTAAAAAAAAAAAAGCTAACATTAAATTATAGTGAGACTTTTGCCATTTCCTGCATATTATTTGATCCTTGAACAAAAGAATCAAATCTAACTTATCTTTGTATCCCACAGAGTTCTTTGACATGCACTGCCAGAGTCGCCAAGTTTTACTAAGCACCCTATTCAACTGCTCTGGGAGAATTCTCTTCCTGTAGAGCACCCAAAAGTATTAGCCTTATAGAAAAGGTGACACTCCCCGAACCTCACCCTCAAAGGTCTTGGGAGAGGCATAGACATCTAGCACCTCACGGCCAAGCATTCAGATTCTTGGTCCAACTCAAAGAACACAGTCACTACCTTTCCTTAGTTGAAAGAACAGTCTGGCAAAATCACCTGCAAACCACAGCTATGGGGAAGCAGACGCCATGACAAAGCAGAGCAAAGAGAAGAGGAAGTGAGAAGTGGGAACAGGAGATGAAGCAGACCTGGAACAAGAAGTTGAGACAAGACACCATATTTATTCCCCAGAAGGAGAGCCGGAGACTAGTTTCTCAGATTCCTGATGGTTGTGCTGTTCATACAAAGTCAGCTGTTCTTTACCATCCCCAAAAGTTAGAGCCCAATGAACTCTCCTTAAAGCCAAACAATTCCTGATTAAAGCATTACAATTTTTTTTTTTTTTAGAATTTACAACAAAATAAATAAAAAGCCGGTGACAGAGAAATCCAAAGAGAAAAACACACAGACTATGCCAGGAAGAAGTGAAATCCCAGGTCACCAAAAAGCTCTCTAAACATGAATCTGATTTATCAGGAAGTATGCCAGAAATTTATATGCAACCTTAGACCAACTACATTGATATTCTTATCAATGGAACAAATGAAGATATAATTTGTCTTTTCAAAGCAAATTATCATAGTGTTGACAAATAAAAAAAAGTCACAGGATATATCTGTTTTGTTAACATATTTGAAAATAGTTTGTCGGGCTATTTAAAGCAGACCTTTGCTAGCTGATGCGCAACAGTCAGCAGCACGCGGGATGAACAGCCTCATCTCTGAGGCGGCTCTATGCTCACACAGCCCACCGGAACTAGCCCGGTAAAGTGATGGTCTTTTCTTGAATCTACAACTAACATAAGTATCTAGAACCCCTTTATTTCCTCTAAAGATCCTTTCTCTGAAAACAATCTTTGAACTGACTTTTTTTGAAAAAAGTTTCCTTACAACAAATTCAAAATAAAAACTATAAGAGGTGCTCACAATCAATTAACCTGACACATTTGCTTTAACATGTCAAAGACCAAACTAATGTCAAAATAACTACAATTTTGTTCACTTAATTGTATTTCCTGTCTGACATGAAAATATATCTCATAAGCCCTGAAATCATTTAAATCTTACATATTTTAACAGAAATTTTCAATGTTATCCTTAACTTTTGCTAGAAAAGTTTCATTGGTACTAATAGTACAATTCCTGATTTAAATAAAGCTTGCCAATTTTTAAATTGGAATTTTCCATTAAATTTCAAGATGTGCAAAAAGACTCTCTGGACCACTATAAAAGGGAAATGAGAGGAATTACCAGTCCCATAGCTTGTACATTTCTCCTGCGTGACCTTATATGAGTAAGTAGGGAACTACTCAATCTCCATGATGATAGACTAGCTTTGTATCTTGACTTTGGTGGTGGTTACAGAATGCAAACATGTGACGAAGAGCAGAGAACTGGAAGCACACACTGCACAATCAGCTGTCTGACTGTAATACTGTACTAAAACGATGTAAGCTGCGCCCATTAAGGGAAACTGGGTAAAAGGGGCCAGGCCCTCTCTACTATTTGCAATATCCTGTGAATCTATATTTAAAAATAAAAACTGAATAAGCAAAGAAACAACTCACAGGTTTACCTAATGATAATAAAAATGCCATATATACACACACACAAATAAACTTAAACCCCCTATTCAGCAGACTAGAAAACAGAGCCCTACTCAGTTGCTACGCGCACACTTATCATGGTCAGTAAGAGTGAAGATACCTAGTTGGTAGGCTGACGACTAAGACCATCTATTTCAGAAAATAGAGCTCAAAATTCAAAGTAACTAATAACTGTGTTCATTAAGTCATTACTTATTTTAGACAAAAAGATCAGGTTGGCTGGTGCCTGTGTTGCACTGAAATACAGGCAACATATTTTTAAAAAATTATTCTCCTTTATTAAAAGGAAGGAACTTTTTTAAAATATTTTATTTTATATAATTCTTACCTCATTTTTCATCTTTGTACAATGTAGACTTTTAAAAGTCTCGAAGAAATTTATATGCAACCTTAGACCAACTACCTCTGGAGGAAAATAAGTTTATTGAAAAGCATGACACAGTACTCCAGACAAATGAGATCAAGCTATCTTCTCGGAGAGTTGTTCCTCAGACAACACAGCATGCAGCAACCATTCTAGTTTTGAATGCTCCTAAACCGCTATTAGTAACACTAAACACAGGCTATCTTTGACCCCAGAATATGGATTTTCAAACAAATAAGGTAATACTCAGATGAGCGCCTTTCAAGTTTTCCACAATGAACAACTCTGGTCCATGAAGTCAAATGCTGCCAAATTCTTGGTTACAACTAGTCATTGTAGTCTCCTACAGGAATTATATTCCACAGCTTGGACTGATACCTTAGTCATCATCCTGCTACCTTGATATAATAGATTTAGGCTGTTTGGTAAACTCAGGAACTTCTCCTCCTTTAGAGAAATGAGATGTAGACATAAATCAACCCTCCCCCCCCCCACCTACCACTTTGGAAAACCAAGTGAAACATGGGAAATGAACCAGCCTCCTAGCCCCAAGTATGAGCATTAGTATATAAATAAATGTCTGACTAAAGTGGCTTCCAGATCATACAATAGCAATGCAAAGAAAACGTATCACCTGAAATAGAGCTAAAACTCAGATCGGCGGGAAAAAGTAAACCTACACAAAGTTAAAAAGTCTTTAATGAGTTAGGTGAGAAGATATGAAAAGTTGGATTAGCAAGGGGAAATCTAGGTTAGAAACATAAAATTTATTAACAGGTTAGGAGACTGAATTTTAAAACTATAGCCTGAATTAGGCAGTAATTTAAGTAATATTACTCTTTATTTTGGAGAAAAAAAGTAGAAGCCAGAGTAACAGAATATGTTATCATTTTTCAATACAACAGTATGCTATAAAGTTCACAATTAAATCTTAACTAGGGAAAGAATCTGTAGTGATAAAATATAAGGCAGAAACCAGAACATAAAACATATAGTATAACATGATAATGATAAGAGTTAATATTTATGAGGTGCCAGAGGCATTTTGAGGGTCCATGATAATCCTATGAGGACTATTTATTCCCATTCTGCTGATGAGAAACTGAGGCACAGACAGATTAAGTGACTTGCCCAAGGTCACATAGCCAGTAAGTAGCAGAGCCATTTGAGGATTTAGCCTCAAATAATGACAATTTTGATTTATATGAAAGGATTAAAGAACCACTGAAGGGCTACTGGTAAAGTATGGCTGACAAAAAAAAAAATTTGCATTTTATTTTAGGTAGCCATGAAGAATGACTAAGGAAAAAAACTAAAAGCAGAAGATTAGTTAAGAGACTGATGGCCCAAAATAAGGGAACAGCGACAGAATAAAAAGAGGGCAGATACAAAGGTATAAATCAACTTGACTTCATAGTTCGATGGGGAGTGAGGAAGAAGACTCCAAGGCCCAACAGCTTCGCATGTCAGTGATACTACACTACATTAGCACAATCATAAAGCAGACAGGTCTAGTCTTTAGTCATTCTCATTTTAGCAGCAGTCGCATCTAGCAGTAGTCGCCTTTCTCTCTATGGAAGATGTGACGACATACATTAAGATACTGCACTTGGCACCCCATACTAGTTGTTTACAACATACGCAGTAAAGAGAAACACTAAATGTTTTCAATAAACTACACGCAGACCATCACTGAACATAAGTGGACAGAGAATACAACTGGTATGTAGAAGTTAATAGTCAGCAACTTAAGCTTTGAAAAATCTAAATGTCTTCTGAATGGATTAGAATAATTCTATCACTTATTAAGAGGGGTCTGGGCCACCGATCTGTTCTAAGATTCAAGAAAGTAAAATAACTCATCACTTCAAACTAAGCTACTGTGCTTGTTTCTCCTTTTGTTTGCAAATGTACAAAACAAACAAAAAACAAAGAAATAATATCCTTACAGCCTAAGTCAAGGATCTGCAAAATACTGCACTGAGGTAATAACCACTAGAAAAACTTACTGTAACTATAACCTTGTTACCACCGTGAAAAAGTAAAACTACGCTAAAGCCAGGGCTTTCCAGTAACTAAATCCTCTTGGAAAGTGTCCAAGAAGTTAGAGTAAATATCCAACTTGTTACATCTAAGATTAAGGAAAACAAGTTATCTAAAGCATTAGATTATGTTTAAATAAACTCTCACTAAAAAGTTTTACATCATAATCACCTGGAGCCCTAAGCCTAGGAGGGGTCATCTGGGGGGAAAGCTGTCCCCTGGATTCTAAGTCACATATTTAATACCATTTTGAGAAAAATTTCACGACTAACAGCTTCCATTTTGAAGAAACTAGGTTTTGGCAGAGTGTGAAAATAATGAATTATAAGGACAATGAAAACATCTCCCAGCTTCTCTCATGCGGTCAGCGTGTGGTGGTGGCTCCTCTTTGGTTTTCAGCGGGAACCACTGTTTGGTCTCCTGTTATTTGTGGTTCAGACTTCTTTTTTATGGGTTGCATGTCTGATAAATAAATCGCAACTTCATAGGTAAACAGACATAAAAGTGCTTTAAATGTGTGAGCACATGTGTAAATGTACATGTGACACTCTAAAAAACAAATGTGATTTCTACTCATTACATGCTTCTTATAAAGTTCCACTAAACTGTAAAGTAAAAAGTAACAGTGAAGAAGGAAAACATCTAACTAAATAGCAGAGTTCCAGAATTACACAATTTCTGGAAGCCAAATAATCTACATAGGCATGTTCACAAAACAAACACGCAAACCCAACACATTTTCACCAGACACTTTCATTTATTTATTGGTAAAGGGTCACATTTTTAAAAGTTAACTGGTAGTCCAACTTTCATTTATGAAAAATGACAGCCAGGATAAATTTCTAATTCCCAAAAGCAATAATGCAAGTGTGGACATCTGCATACAAAAATAATAAAAGAACTGCAATGAAAAGAACAGAAAAAATCAAATATTATTTTAAAAGAAACACAGAAGCCATCCGAAACATTAAAAGTCGGACTGGACTAACACAAAAGACCCAAAACAATCACATTGGGCATATTTATTCCCAATGCTCACCACATTCCCAATGTCAAACAAGCAATGCCTTTCCAATCAATACCTGTCACAAAAACTAGTTGGCTCTATTTTTCAATGATTAAACAAAGATTTTTTTGCAAGAAATTGCTAATACTGAGCTATTATCTTTCTATTGGTGACGCTGAAATCTGTTCATACGGCATGAAAATGAATGCTCACTAAAGACATTCCACATAAAGCTGACCCCTAAAGGCTCCTCGGTGCATATTCGCAACCGCGAATGCTGTTCACAGTATGCGGTACACTAAGCTAGCAACAGATTGGTTAAAAACAGTTTGGATTTTCAACTTCCCATAATAGAGCCAACATTTTTAGAAGCAATCATATTAAAATAAATGTGTCTTTCACAGTTACGGGATGAAATTTTTAAGCTGGACAGGCACCAGTGCCCTGATTTTCTACTTTATTCATAAAACATATGACTTCCACTTGCTAAAGATGTTTTATGCTTTAACCTGCAGCAAGGGCTTTACATCATTTTAATGCCCAGTGCTTAAAATGCAACAGAATCACCCCTGTGAATGCAAGGAATATTCTTGGTTTACCTGTAATGACTTCAACCAGACTACTAGTTAGAAAAAGTTTAATGAAAGCTGTTTCCAGTAACTTTGCATTTCCATAGGAGAAAAAAAAAACAAAAAGAAAATTTAAGGAGAGGATGTGAAGAGAAAATTCTATTTCCCAACTCTTAACATTTTAGTTTCTTCATTCTAGAATACTCTAACTGAATATATTTCAGCCCCCCTCCAAAAAAAAAAAAAAAAAACTATTGCATTGTTAGACAGGAATTTTTTCCCAATTTTTGCAAAGTAATATTTAAGATTAAGAGAAAAGGTTAAAAGAAATAATTCTGGAAATCTTTGCAATGACAAACGTAAGGCTCGGGTTTGTGTTAACATATTTTATATTCTAAAGTGGGGATTTAGAAGACATCAATTTTTTTTTTCCTATTCAGGTCAATCTAAATATATATGCTACCTCAAGCTGATAGTCAGCTTATCTGTGTGAATGACCAAGTGCAGAAAACTCAAATTAAAGGTTATAAAATATATCATGAAATTACATACTCTATATGACTTTCAGTTTTTAGAGGATCTAAGGTTCTTTACTGACAGGTTCAAGAAATGATAAGTTTACATTCAACAGTCAAAAGAGAAATCATCTCAATTCCTTCAGTTGTTTAGAACTCCACAGCACTAAAAAAACTTATTTCAGACTGAAGGGCGTACAAAATACAATATATGATCTTAAATTCTCCTGGCGTAATGTTATTAAATATTAAAGACTGTGAGAAACAAGAGATGTTGCAATGCTTTTCCTTTTATAACTCTAATTGAAGCTTGGGGAAAAAAAAATATCAAATTTTCCAAAATTGACTTACAAACAGAATTCAACGAGGTCTAAGAACTTAGTGATGCAATTTTAAAATAAGTTTAAGGCAAAGCATAGCAATCCTAACGTGACAATTACCTGTGGCATAAAGACAGAATAAAGACAAATGCAGGTTTTTCTCATCTAATGATCTCTTTTACACTAAAACCACAAAAATGCATAAGCATATCAGCGCAACCTAAACAAATAGGCACATGAGACAAAACAGCCACCCAGGCCGAGAAATGCAACACGCCAGGGGAGGAAGGAGGAAGGGAAGGCGCAGAGGGGTCTGTACCTGCAGGAGCGCCGAGGCGCGAGCCCGGCGCACCCCTCCGCCCTGCAGGCTGCAGGAGGGGACTGAGAGCTCCCGGGTAAATAAAAACAGCGATCACTTGGTACCCTTCAACTTTACCTGGCACACTCTCTCCAAAGCCAGCTGCACCCCCCTTCGCCCAGCCAGGGCTCCCTCTCTCTTCCACACCAGCTTTCAGACAAACGCGAGACAGAACAGGGTGGAGTAGAAGAAAAATAACAGCAGCGTCTCTCCGCGCCTGCCCCCCGCCCCCCAAATAATTCCCAACACTTTCTCCTTCTGCGAAAATAAGTCGCCCCCTCTCAAGACACCGCACAGTGCCCTGGGTCTCCCGTGCACACACCGAGACGCAGACACCAGCCGGGCCCCCGACCCCCACCCCGCGCCCCCGAACCTGAAAGTCCAGTTTCGCCTATTTCACCCCGAGACGTCGCGATACCTCCAGCTCCTGTTTGGGGGTGAGGGTGGGCGGAAGGCTCCTTTCCGAGCGGCCCCGCCGGTGTCGCCGAAACACAGCTCGGGGATAAATGTTAACACTTTCCCTCGCCGCCTCCCCGCGGCCCCGGGATGCGCAGAGCGCGCCGCGCGCCTCCCCCGGCGCTGCCGCCGGGCCGGGGCGGGGACCGCGGGGGGCGGGCCGCGCCGGCGACGGGACGCGGCCGGGGTGCCGCCCCCGCCGCCCAGGCCCGGGGGCGCCGCGACTCCGGCGCCACAACTTGCCGCCCGGCCCCGCGCGCCCGGCGCCCGGCACGCACTTCCCAACAGTTCCCGGCCCGCCGCCCGCGCCCCGCGCCCCGCGCGGCTCCCAACTCCGGGCGCGAGACCCCACCTCCAGGATTCAAACCTTCCGCCCGAGTGGAGGGAGCGGGGAGCCGGGCAGCCGGGGCGCCGGCGACGCCTCCCGCGCCCGCCCCCCGCCCCCGGCCCCACCCCGCGGCCGGTCACCCCGCGGCCGCCCCCCGCGCCCTCCCCCACCCGCGGGCGCCCGCGAGCCCCGGCCCCGCGCGCTCGCTCGCTCCCCCCGGCCCCCAGCCCTCCACAAGAAAAAAAAAGTGAAGAGAAAGAAGTGGCGGGGCAGCCCGGGGGGGCCCGGCCGCCGCGCCGCGCGACTCACCTCGGTCCCCGCGACTTCTCCCCGCGCGGCGGCCCCCTCCCCAGCGTCCCGGCGCGGCCGGCCGAGGGAGGGCAGGGGAAGCGGGGGGAGGGGTGTCTTCCGCGCGGGGCGCCCGTCGGGGGGGGACTGGGGAGGGGTGGAGGCCCGCGCAGGAAGCGGAGAGGGGGGAGGGGAGGCCCCTATCTCCCAGTCTCCCCCTGAAAACCTCCCTTGTCTCAATCACATCAGACTGACTGTCTTTGTCTGGCTGACAACCGCCATATTGATATCAACAGCCCCGCTCCCACCTGCTGCCGCCGCGCGGCCCTGGGAGTTGTAGTTCCTGCCTCCCGGGAGTAAAGGCGCCGGCTCGGGTCCGGAGGCCCCAGGGAACTACAGCTCCCGACAAGGCCCGCGCCCATCCGCCCTCCCACGGGGAGGAGGGGACAGGGGCGCCCGAGCCGGGGGGACTACACATCCCAGAGTGCCACGGGCCCCCGGCCCAGCCTTGGGGACGTGAGCTCATGCTGGGCGGAGAGGGAGGAAGAATTGGCGGCGGGGATGAATTTGAGCTGACGGAAGGAGGCGTCCGGCGAGGACCGGGAGGAAAAGGAAAGAGGGACCACAGTTCCCGTGATGCCTGGCGGGGGACTACATTTCCCATGAAGCCCCGGGCAGGGGCGGGGGACCGAGGGACTGCAAGTCCCACCATGCCCTCGGGGGGCGGGCGACGCGGCGTGAACCGGAAGGCGCTGCCCGGGGCTTGGCGGGCGAGGGACGGGCTTCCAGCGGCCCGAAGTCCAGCATGAAGCTGGTGAGTGCTCGCGGCTGGGTTCAAAGGCACAAGTGAGGCCGTATCCTTTCGGACGTCGTCGTAACCGCCCTGGGAAGGGCGCCGTCGCGGAGGAGGGGCTGCGCGCAGGGGCCCGGCCAGTGGGGCGCCGAGGCGGGCCGCCTCTGCTCGCGGGGGGCGGCGAAGCCCCCCTCGCGCCCCGCCCTTCCCGGCCGCCCGAGGCCGTGGTCGCCATTGGCCGAGCCCCGGGGTGGGAGGAGAGGCCGCCTGTCACGTCTCTCCCTCACCTCGAGCTGAGGTGGGCTCGGGTCTGGCTGTTTTCTCGGCGGCCTCGTGGGTGTCTCAAGGGGCCGGTAACGTCTTTCCACGCGTTGCACCTGCTCGGCGTCTCTCCCGTCCGTTGGGGAGGCCTGGGGGTGAGCAACGAGTAGGGCATCCTGGGCAGAGCGTACTTCAGAAACGTGCTGTTAATAGACTCCTGACTGGCTGCCCTTGGAATCCAAGGGAGGACGAGGTCAGGGGCTGATCCTGGAGGATTTGGAGAGACTGAGCTGCCGTCTTGTCTAGGGCCAAGGGGACCTCATGGGCCAAGGGTAGATGGAGCACACCCGCGTCACCTGGAGAAATCTTTGCCTCCCGAAGCTCAGACGCCTCGCAAATCTTGTTTTGAGCTGTTTTAGTCTCGTTTGCACACAGATGTAACTAGTTTACATTCCAGCTCTTTGGAGTTAGTCCTATGTAACCAGGAGAGTCGAGTAGAAAGGCAGGTGGGAGGTGTTGTTTCTCGACCTTTTCAAATCCATATTCCTGCATCCAAGAATGGTCAAGTTTTACTGTCTGTAATTTTTAATGCAACAAAAGGTTTGTTTTTTTTCTATCCATTTAATTTTTTGACCATGCTTTTCTAAAGCATAAACATCCCCCATCCCCTCCTTTGGTAAATACCTTGCTACAGGCAGATGTATATATTCTCTGCAAAGGCTGCCCTGTTGTCTGAGAAAAAAAGTTAGGGAAAGTATTAAAATTAGGTGCACTTTTAAAACTGTCTCCATTTAAAGGAAGGGCATGGGTCATCAAACTCTGAGAATAGCAATTTGCTTCTGGGACAGTATGCTATAGGGTTAAGAATGCAGAATAAAAAGTCACAACCCTTGCCTTAAAGAAACTGCAATCTAATGAAGAAGATAGAAAAGTAAGCCAAATTTTTAACTCATTGCAATAATGGTAAAATAGAGGCCTGTCCATGATTTGGGGAATAAAAAAGGGTGGGAACGTCCGGTTTTTCATAGCATCTCCTTAAGGGTGACCTAGAGCCAGAGTCTGCATATATCTTGGTGTGCTCCTAATCCTCCTGCATAATTTGAGATGTGAAGGGAAAAAAAGAAGAATCATATTTTTCCTTTAAGAGCCAAAAGATGCTGGATGAACAGGAAGTGTTCTCTCCATATGTCCTCCCTCGTAACTTTCATTCCATATCTCTCATCATAAAACCCAACTGGTGGTTAGTAGATAGGAATTCTGTTACAGATCATCTATCAGTATTGCAAAAGCATTGACATAGAAAGACTTCTGCAGTGTGTCATTTCTCTCTGGACTTGGAATAAATCCTCCCATGGCTTAAACTTTTAACTTTGTATACTGCTTCAGGAATTTGTAGTAAACATTTACTACAAATCATAAAACAGATACATTTAATTGAAGACACAAGTCTGTTTTTCTCTTCAGTCCCCCAGATAGGTGCACTCTTAACCTTCTCAATCCCTCTGTTTTCTGCTCTGCATGGGAGGAGCTATTTCAATTTGCAGAGTTCCATAAAAATCCCTCAGTAGCTTCCTTTCTCCTTAGGTTTAAGTCCTACCATTCATACCTGGTCCTGATTAACTTAGTGCCCGCCAGCCTTTCCAGACTCCAGTCCTGCCCTGTTCTCCCTTGCTCTCCTTGATGCAGTTCTGTTACACATCTTCGCAGTTCCTTGAAATCACCCTCCTCTCTTTTGCCTCTGGGACTTTTATTATTTTCTATTGCCCACAGCACTTCTTTGCGTGACTAATTTCTTTGTGTATTTCAGATCTCTTAAATAGCACTCTTTCAAGATTTCCTCGAATTAGGTACCTGTGGTGCTCCCATGGCACGTGTCTTTTTTATATATATGATCCTTGTTATAGTTGTGTTATGTCCATCCTCCCTCAGGTAGCCTCTATTCCCAGGGTCTCCAAGACACATAGTGTGACACCACTACATAGTTGAATAAATACTCTCTGGAGAATTTTCTCCTTCTGTCACTGTCGTTGAGAACAGATTGTGGGGTCAAATGAAAGCATTCAAAGCAATAACCAGCAGTGTAAGAAAAGTTAATTGCTACCTTTTATGGAACAACTACTATACGACAGGCACTGTGCTAGGCACTTGCTATTCAGTATCTCATTTAATACCTCTGGACAATAGTATTTCCTTTTATTAAATCTCGACCTCCGGGAGCGGAATGAAGCAAATGGCTCAAGTTACATGGTAGAACCAATATCTGAATCTACTTCTCTTTATCGTCTATTGTACAGTGCCTTGTTATCTTTCTGAGGAAGATGGAGTGTGTATTAAAAGAAAGTTTACTCAAAGCCAATCTTTATTCTTTTGTTGCAGCAACATTGCATTAGAACAGGATTTAAATTGCAGGTGTGCATCATTAAAAGTCAGGTGGCTATAAGGCTGCTTCGTTTTAATGAGCTAAATGCAAGCATGGTTAAATCAAGATGTGAAAAAGATTAAAGTTTGGAAGCTTCTTAGATGATCAATGGGACTACCCACCAGAGCGGGCCTCTTGAGTGCCCAAGTTTGTTTTTGCGCTCTGTTCAGTTAAGCCTCTGATACCATAGTGCCTCCTCTTCCTGGCCCACTTCCCTCTTTGTGGCTTTTCACACACCCAGGGAGAGACAGTGGATGTCATTCTAATGTAATCTTGCCTATCTCCTTAGATACCATCTCAAAGGATTTTAGTGACTGCCTATAATACGGTATTCAGACATAGAAATGAATTGGCCCCTTCAGTTAACCAGGATGATTTTTAAAGGGAAAAAAATTAGAAATCTATCACCAAATGAGCATGTTTTAGAGTATGTTCTGTTATCAACCTGGGTCCACCCAGACAGCCAATTCAGCTAAGGTTAGAAACTAGAATTCACTGGGATCCTTAAAAAACACATCAAAAATAACAAAAAAAAAAAAAAACAGCACAGGCATCTAGTCATTCAAATAGATGAAGATTAACGTGATTACAGTAGGAAGAAGCTGTTCAAGAATGCAACCTGTGTCATATTTTCTAGAGAGAGTTCCAGAGAGAATCTAGTTTATTCAGTCAACAAAGGTTTATTATGCAAGCTCAATATATTCCCTGAGCCTTCAAAGTTTTCCTACTTTCCATTTTAACGCTTACGTTTGACCCCAAAGATTGATGACAAGGAATTATTTGTAATTTTGCTGATGCACAGATTTGAATGTGACTTTAAGATTAATGATAATCTTTAGTGAATGAGTCTGATTGCCTCAGAATTCATGGCGCTCTGCTCTCTTGTTAAAGGACTGCAAAAAAGGTCATGTAAATGCTTGTTGGTTATACTTTTTGAATTTGATGGAGGCAATTATATGCTTTAGTTGTATTTACAAATATTAAAACTCAAGAAGGCTGGGAGATGTGTTCTTCAGCAGTGGGTGCTGCTCTGTGCAAAATGCTGTTTCATTACGCCTGGCTTTCCCGGGGAAGGCTCAAACTTTTAACTCACTATTTCTCCTGGGAAAACAGATGGAGCAAAGAAATGGATCCGTGGACTGCTCCCAGTGGGGAAGTGAAACACCGCAATTGTAGATTATATAGAAGATTTCTGCTTGAAAGGGGCAAATCCTGCCCCAAGGTCAGTTTAACAAATCATTAGAAATGGGTGTGGTTAATCCTCACCTTGGGTCTGAGCCTGGTGGATTCTTTCTCCAAGTGACAGAATTGCAGCATCCTTTTAGCTTCTGAGAATTTGGATCAAGAACAGAACGTTCATACTCCAAATTGCACACATTCACAGTTTTACCGACGCTTTATTCACCCTCGCAGTACAATTGTTAAAATGTCCCCCCCGGTTGCGCTCTCTTGACCGGGGTTCGCTGTGCTGGTTGGTTAGAGTGCCCTCATGTGTCTTTATGATGTAATATCACTTCAGGCTTTGAAAGGTCATGTTTTAGCACCACCTCCCAAGATAGGTTTTTTCCCTCTTTCAAATCGTTTTCTCAAACTCAAAGCAAGGTGTGATGGGAGACCAGGTTACTTACTTTGTAACCTGCTCTGTGATAAAAATGGACATTTGACTCCTGTGTTCCAAAGCCCTAAATTGTTCCTCTGAAGATTACATCTTTTCTACTTACCTCAGCAAAAGATTATAGGGATAAACTTGTTTTCGGTAATAGTAGTTGAATTGAGAAAATAATCTGACTCCTCTCTGGTTGACCAGCCCAACCAGAATGACATCCCACTTACAGACCAGCGTGGCCGGGGCCTGTCCCTGCAGTGGCGCCTTTGCTTTGCGACTGGCTTGCTCCATGCACTCATGTCTCTCTCCTGTTTGCTCCGGTGTCACGGTGTGCCTGCAGGTCACAGGTGAGGGCACTGGGTGCAGCGTGGCCACTGACCTCAGCAAAACCTAGCATTCCAAATGGAAACGTTGCCCCCGGCTTGCTAAATGCCAGCACAGAGTTCCAGGCATAAACCACCTCAAGCCGCCATCCTTTATTCATTCAGCGGATCTTCCCGAACTCCTCCTCAGGGCTAGGCCTTCCTGGAGGTACTTGACATGTTGCAGTGAACAAAACAAGTTTGCCACCTGCCGGTATGGAATGCGGCGCCTGGTCAGTCTACTGTGAAATCCAGACAGCACTACGGTGAACTTCCTCGTGTGGACATCAGTGGGCCCTGGCGCAGTTACTTTTATTCATGTAATGGCCAAAACGTATTTCATTAAATCTAAAGACTGTGCTTTCTTGGAGTTTTATTTTTTTTTTAAAGATTTATTTATTTTTATTTGTTTATAGATGCACTGGGTACAGTCAGAAGCGCGGGAAGGTGAGAGAATTCACCAGAGCCAGAGCGGGGAGCAGAGCAGGCAGAAGGACCTAAGTACACTGCTGAGGGGAGCAGCGGGCGGCAGGAGAGGTCTGCACGCCATGCGGGACCCTCCTCCAGTGGCCGGGGAGCAGCCGGGGATCGAACTGGCGCTGCAGAGGCTGCGGGCAGCTTTGCAGCCCAGCGCTCAACCGCTGCGCCACCGGGGAGGCCCGCTTTCTTGGAGTTTTACCATACAGGGCCAGCTTGCCCACTTGTTGACCATCATGCGGTAGAGTATGAGAATACCTTTCCCCCCTCGCCAACAATGCCATCTGTCCCTTTCCTCTGACCAGCGGAACTTTCTTCTTTCTTCTATCCTCACACTATCTCCATGTACTTTGAACTTTAGCCACATTTAGTAGAGCATCTGAACAGTAGTGAAGTATGGATGTGGAAAATGTCAGAAAGGAGTAAATGTCTTCAGATTTAAAAAAAAAAAAAGAGGGGGTGTCATAAGGATCTTTAAAAGGAATTTTTTTAATTGATGGTTACAGCGAAAATGCTGCTGCCCACGTCATATTTGAGATGTGTTCTCACAGGGCCAATCAGATTGGAGAGGCAGCTGAGCTCAGGGTGTGTAAATGGCAGAGGGAACCCCCATACCCCATCAGAAGAGGTGCCCAGGGCCTCCCTGGTGGTGCAGGGGTTAAAGTCTCAGTGCTCTCAGGCTGTCAACACTATGGCCTAAGTTTGATCCCGTCCAGGGAGCTACCCACATGGCGCACCAGACCTCTCCTCTCCTGGCTGCACCCCTTGGCAGTGGATTTCAGTGGATCCACCTGCTCTGCTCCCCACTCTCATGAATCCTCACACCCCCGCCCCTCTGGTTTACACCCCGGTTCTTCTATGCATAAATAAATCTTTAAAAAAAAAAGGGGGGAGGGGGTTGGCCAGTGAGAAGAAGCTAGTTGTTGACATCTCCGGAAGGGCTAAGACAGGAGTGGATGCCAGAATTTGCAGAGCTGGTGAGAAAAAGCAGGGGTGGAAACAGGTCCGCCAAAGGGGAACAGGAAAGTATAGGGAGGAAGGAGCGCATGTCAACACTCTGAGGCCTCTGGGTCCTGACCAAGAGCTGAGTGGCGGGAACTTCAGTGTGAGAAGACCAGGAAGCCTGAACTGTCCCTGATTGACCATAGATCTGCAGGAAATGCCTTAAAGGTCTAAACACTTAAATTTATTGAAAGTATGAGACCAATGAACTTTCGCTCTCTCAAGGACAGATAAGCAGATAGAGGATGTTCAAGAAAGCAGTTCTTTCATAGGACTTGCAAAACTAACCCCCTTTTGGTCCTTAAGATAGTTTATTTTTCATCACTCGTGTTTCTAAAGGGGTGGGAGAGGTGAGTAATACAATATCTTACATAATCTGTTTCTCAGAGTTGTGGCCTGAGTGGAGCATCTTTTCCTAAATACAGTATTTCTACATTTTTCTATTCCAACAAAATACAAGAAGGCATAATTAGATGTTCTCATTTATTATCTCCCTTCCCTTTCTTCCCCAGCATTTGGGAACATGGGCAAACAAGCAGTAGTATTAAAAATATGAAGGATATTATTGTAATTATTACTTTTTAAAAACTTGTACTGAGGCATAAATTTGCATACCATGCATATAAATCCATGCGCTTAAAGGATATAATGCAATGACTTTTAGGAAATGTATAGAGAGATGCAGCAGCCTCCGCTACTCGGAGGCTGATATGTCTGTCACTCCAGAAACATCCCTCTGCTCATTCGCAGCCAGTCCCCAACACCACCCCCAGGCCCAGACAACCACCAAACTGCTTTCTGTCTATTGATTTGTCACCCTTTCTGGCCATTTCATGTAAATTGCCTCATTCAGTGTTGGTCTCCGTGTCTGACTTCCTCCCCTTGGCAGACTGACTTTGAGGCCCACCCACGCTGTAGCCTGTAGTGCTCAGTAATATTTCACTTGCAAATATAAATTTTGCTTATCCAGGTACTGGTTGATGGACCTTTGTGTTGTTTCCAGTTTTTGACGCTTATGATTGATCGTGTGGGCTTAATTTTTTATTTTAAATTTCTCCATGTTTTCATTTATTTTTTCTTGTATAAGTGCACAGACCAGAATCTCAATACAATATTGAGTAGAAGTGGCGCAGGCAGAGATCCTAGCCCATCCTTTCCCCCTTCCTCACCTCAGAGGGGAAGCCTCTGTTTTTCACTACTAAGATGTGAGCTGTAGGTTTTTCATAAATGCTGTCTATGAAGTTATTATCTGGAGGTTGTCGAATGTCTTCATCGTGAATGGCTTATGAATTTTATCTCATGATTTACCTTTGGGTATTGTGATGACCATATGGCTTCATCGTTAATTATATAAATATGGTACCTAGTTTTAATGGAACTTTGAATATTAAAACAACCTTGCACTTTAGGGATAATTCCCACTTAGACATGATGTAAATCTTTTGTATATATTCCTAGGTTTGGTTTGCTATTTTGTTAGACTTTGCATAAGTATTCATGAAAGAAATTGATCTTTTTTGTGATTTGTCTTCGTCTCCCTTTGGTACTGGCGTATTGTTGCTCTTATACAATGAGTTGGGAAATGTCCCCTCATCTTACTGGGACAGTGTGAAGAATTGGTACTACTTCTTTAAATATTTGATAGCATTCACTGTGAAACCATGCGGGCTTGGGTTTTCTTTGTGGAAGACTTTCAGTTGACATATTCTCTTTCTTTTCTTGATATAGGTTGCTTCAGGTTTCTTAATTGTACATTTTTTATTTGTAGTAAGATAATCACAATATAAAATTTACTATTTTTACCATTTTTTAAGTGTGCAGTTGAGTGGCATTAAGTACCTTCAAGTGGTTGGGCAACTCTCCCGCCCATGCATCTCCAGATGTAAGTTGGCCGTATTCGGGGTTCATCCATGTTATAGCTTCTCAGATGTCTTGACTTTTTTTAAAGCTGAGTAATTTTCCATGGGATGGACCAGTTTTGTTTATCCACTCTTTGGTCAGTGGACACTTGCGTTGTTCTGCGTTTTGGTTCTTATGAATAATGCTGCTGGGAACGTGTTCTACAGTCTGTTTGAGTTCTTGCTTCTGATTCTTTTGGGTACATACCCAGACATGAAATTACTGAATCATGTGGTAATTCTAAGTTGAATTTTTTGTTTGTTTTTTTTGTTTGTTTGTTTTTTTAAAGATGTATTTATTTATTTATACAAGCACTGGGTACAGTCAGAAGTGCGGGAGGGTGAGAGAATTCACCAGAGCCAGAGGGGAGAGCAGAGCAGGCAGACTGACAAAGTACACTGCTGAGGGGAGCAGCGGGCAGCAGGAGAGGTCTGCATGCCATGTGGGACCCTTGCCTGGTGGCCGGGGATTGAACAGGCGCTGCAGAGGCTGTGGGCAGCTTTGCAACCCAGCACTCAACCACTGTGCCACCGGGGAGGCCCTAAGTTGAACTTTTTGAAGAGCCAGTATGCTGTTTTCCAGAGCACCTGTCGCCACACCATTTGCTTCGCCAGCAGCAACAAGGGTTCTGATTTTTCCACATCTTCACCATTGGCCAAGTTGTCATTTTCTGTTTGTTTGTGTTGACAATACCCAAAGTGGCATCTCACTGTGGCTTTGATTTTCATTTCCCTAAATATCGGTGATACTGAGCATCATTTTGTATATTTTTGGATGGGTAATGCATATACATTGTTTAATTTTTTAAAAATCAAACTGTACAGGGCCTCCCCGGTGGTGCAGTGGTTGAGCGCTGGGTTGTGAAGCTGCCCGCAGCCTCTGCGGCGCCGGTTCGATCCCCGGCTGCTCCCCGGCCACCAGAGGAGGGTCCCACATGGCGCGCAGACCTCTCCTGCCGCCCGCTGCTCCCCTCGGCAGTGTCCTTCGGTCCTTCTGCCTGCTCTGCTCCCCACTCTGGCTCTGGTGAATTCTCTCACCCTCCCGCGCTTCTGACTGTACCCAGTGCATGTATAAATAAATAAATAAATCTTTAAAAAAAAAAAAATCAAACTGTACAACAGGTTGAAAAAGAAAGTGATGAAAGAACCCCTCCGAACCGTATCCTTCTCAGAGCTGTCACAATTATCAGTTTCTTATGTACCCAGCAGGGATATTCTGTGAATTTTTGCACATTTGTGTTATTTTCACCCCTTTGTCAACTTTTTTACATAAATGGTTACATCTTCCCACACTGGCTGGGCATATTCCTCTGTAAGTTAGTAAGCCTCTTACAGATCACTTCATTAACCGCTTCATTTTTATAAAATATTACATACCCACACCTAATGAATCAATCTGCATTTAATAAACTCTGGGTCATTTGTTTCCAGAATACTTTCATTGTAAACAATATTTTCAGTGCTTCTTTCAACTATTTAAAAAAATATTTCTCTACCCACAACTTGGTGGAATACCAAAATTGAGATCACCCTCGCCCTTTAAAATAACTATAGAGGGCCTCCCCTGGTGGCGCAGCGGTTGAGCGCAAGGCTGCGAAGCTTCCCGTAGCCTCTGCAGCGCTGGTTCGAACCCCGACCACCAGCGAGGGTTCCACATGGCGCGCAGACCTCTCCTGCTGCGTCCTGCCTGTTCTGTTCCCCGCTCTGGCTCTGGTGAATTCTCTCACCCTCCCGCGCTTCTGACTGTACCCAGTGCTTGTATAAATAAATAAATAAATCTTTAAAAAAAATAAAAATAAAAATAAAATAACTATAGAAAGGGATTTCCTCAAGGAAGATCCAGGCACTGCACCCCATCCATCGAGTTCCAGATTTTCCCTGGGAGATCTTGGGCTAAGGTTGGTGGCCACTGAGGGAGAGAGTGGGAGGAAGCAAAGGGGACCGTGACTGGGCTGGGGGTGAAGTGCAAATTAGTCCCAGAGCATGAACCTGGCAGTCGAGACCTCCCTCCTCCTCTTGGCAAACTCAAGTGTCATAGATCATGACCTGCAGGAAAAAGGAGCAGCAGAGAGACAGGGTGGGAAGTTAGGATAGCCTAAGCACAGAACACAGCTTGATGTAGAATGGAAAAAGGAAGTAAAAGCAATCAACTCACTCCTCAAACTGCGATTATTAAAGCCCCAGTTCTCCCTCCTGCCCTCCACTCATTCAGGGTAAACTGAGAAACCAACAACCCCCCCACACACACAAGTACACACAAATAGCATAGAAGGCAACACACACACCTAAGATGCAAGGGACATCTGAACACAAGATAGAAAAAGCAAAATGAGGTCAGAAGTCCTGGGACAAATATAAAGAGACAGGAAAAGAGGAACTATCAGACACGAATTTTAAAACAACAGTATTAAAAATGCTAAACAAGCTACTGGAAGCTTAGTCAAGTGCAGATAGGCAGGTGCAAGATCTTGGAAAGGAGAGCCAGGAACAGAAAGTTCTTTACCAAACAGATTGAATATATAAAAAGACCACAAAAAGAATGAGTGAAATGCAGACAAATGCTGGCCAGCGTCCAGGTCTCCTTCCAGCCTTTCCTAGGGTGGCTTTTGCTGCTGCTGCTGCTGCTCCACGCACAGTCCACAGTGGTCTGGAACTACCAGGGGCCCTGGGTCATTACAGTTTTTCACTTGATTTCTCTCTCAGGTGTAAAAGGCAGAAGATCTTTTCTGTTTACAAAGCATTTTTATTTCTGTTTCATTTTCAACTCTTCTGTTCTACTTGGTTGATTAATATTTCAGTAGTAAACTCTGCTACTCATATAGCTTTGGAGTGTGTTTCAGTCTCTCATAGTACTTGTCCACGCTCATTGCTCTTCAGAAGTTTTCAGACTGCACCCATTGTGTCCACGTAAAGTTTAGAATTTTAGCTTTCACATAAAGTTTAGATTAATTCCCAATAAAATCCTTTTCATATTTTTATGGGAATCGAGTTAAATTTTTTTTAATTTAAAGAAACAATTTGACTTTCAACATAATTGAATCTAAGAACGTGCAATGTCTTGTCTTTTACTTAAACTTTTTCATAACCATTTTTTTATCTTTTTGATTGTTGCTGTCATGGGAATCTTTTCCTGCTTTCATAGTTCCTGTATATAAGAAGGCATTGTCCCTTTTTTTGTATTCTCTATTCAGCCCTTTGTTGAATTTGTTTTAATTTTTAGTGATACATCCAGTTAATTCTCTTGGTATTTTCCAGGTGTGTATATCTTTTCAGATAGTTTTTTTAAACCTCATTTTTTCTGTGATGTAATTATATTGGCTTTTACTTGCAGAAAGCTTTGGAAGAGTAGTGGCGATGAGAGGTGTCTCCTGTTGCTGACGAGTGGACATGCTGCTTTAACTCAAGCTGTCACTCTGATAATAATGGCTTAAATTTTTTCTGTATTTGAATTTACATACTATGGCTCCAGGCTTTCTTGCTCCAAAATTTTCTAGTGACTAATATAGTGAAATTCTTCCACACAGACAAACATTGAGTTACTTGTGTTTTATCATTTGCTCTGGGCAGTTAATTATATCTTGCAAGCCATTTGTAGACTTTTAAGAAAACATAGTTTTTTGTAACTCAAAGTCTTAGTTGGTACATAGCAGATTCAATGAAGTGAAAGACTTCTGTGACCTTAAAAGAAAATTGCAAGGCTTCCTTGGAAAACAGAACAGCCAGAAATAGTTTCTCTCTCTGCACTTAAGAGATAGGCCTGATAAAGGCAAGAAATGTAAACAAATCGGTCTGTTAAAATAAACAATTACAACACCAAAAAAATCACTGTAGAAACCCAAAGGGGTCCAGAGCCCAGGCAGCAGCATATTTAGTTTAGGTTGTATTTGATGCAAGCAGTGAGGCTTGAGTAGGAAGAAAGTGATGGCGAAGGACTAGGTGATAGATAAGAGAAGCAGTAACAGAAATCTATTGTTTGGCTGTGCAAGCCAACAAATGTTATTAAATGCCTATCTTGTACCAAACCTCCTCAGCGCTGTGGGAATACTAAGGATGAATCAGCATAGCCCCTAGCTATCAGTAATCACTACAAACCAAAGACAGAATGTTCCATGGATACTATTTATGCATGGGTCTGAGTGTGTGTAGTTTTAGGGATAGGTAGACCGAGATAAGGGGCATAGAGAGGTGTGTGAGATTAGGGTTATGAAAGATGAATTCCAATCAGAGGATGAACATTTCCTAGAGTTGTAATATCTGAGCTGACCTTGAAAGGCACCTTGGCTGACAAATACATGAGGCAAGGGAGGAATGTATCTTATTTCAGGCAGAAGGAACAGTTAAATTAAAAAGGATTTGGATCATGCTCAACAACAGCATAACAGAGGGGTGAGAGGTAACTTGAAAGAGATGTTTATGGTCTTGATGTTGGTGATGGCTTCATGGGTGTGTTCTTACCCCGAACTCACTAAGTCAATAGACATCAAATCCATACAGCTTTGTACATGTCGGTCTCATCTCAATGAACTGGTTTTTAAAAAATAGATTTGGAAGTGAAATATTCCATTTTCCTGAGAATGTGCATATACACTTTATGTATAAATTTTTTTCCTGGACACTGCTCTGTAGTGGTGTGCACAGAAATATACACATTTCTGTCCTCGTAGCCTCCTAATCATTACTTCAGAATATCAACATTTTCTCTCTAGGTTTGCTGTTAACACCCAAACAGTCTGTGTGATCAGAGAACTAGATCCCTGCAGTTTGGAGTGAGAGTAAGGTGGATAGAAGCCGCTGGAAAGTTAGAAAGGTGGATTGAAGTACTTTGAATATTAAACTTAGTGGTTTGGACATTGGCAGAATAGAGATTTTTTTCCATTTTTAAATTTCAAGGAAGTTTAGGAGCTTGTAGTAAGAGTTTTTCAACACCTGGAGCCTTTATATGCATCCCTTTGGAAATCTAGGACAAAGAATTGGAGTCACTGTTTTACATGCTTAAGATAAACTTTGGAATATGAAATCCAAAAGTATGATTCATGGCAGTTGAGAAAGTTGAAGAGTGAAATATAATCAAAACAAGATGCTTTAAGGGGCTTATTAGCAAATATGTCAGAGTAAATGCAAAGTCAGAATTACATACTTCGAACAGGATTTTTCTGAGCACTTACAAGAACCTCATAAGCAGTAACAAGACTCTGAAATTGATTGGAAGGGGACAGGATCCCGAGAATCGGTGGGGCCAGCTGCGGAGCACCGTCTAAGATGAATGCCACAGGAGGAAGGAGAGCACAGGCCTTCAAAATTTTTGACTTTCACCTTTTTTTTTTTTAAGGATTTTTTTTATTTATTTATACGAGAACTGGGGTACAGGTCAGAGGTACAGGAGGGAGAATTCACCAGAGACAGAGCCGGGAGCGGAACAGGCAGATGGACCGAAGACACTGCTGAGGGGAGCAGTGGGCGAGGCAGGAGAGGTCTGCCGGGCCATGTGGGTTTCTCCCTGGCCGGCCAGGAATCAAACGCGCGCTGCAGAGGCTGCGGACAGCTTCACAGCACGGCGCTCAACCTGCTGCGCCACCGGGGAGGCCCCAACTTTCACCTTTATTGGAAGAGTCTGAGGATCCATTCCTGCACAACTGGGCAATGCAGAGAACATTCTCAGTCATATCAACAGGTTGAATACAGATAAATTACTGCCATGTGCAAAGAGTTGTTGGTTTTTGGTTTGTTTTTTTTTTTTTTAAATAATTTTCATGCTGTGAAGCTGGCATTCATTTCAAACGTGTATGTTCAATTACACACACATGTATATTTCGGTTTGTGCCTACTTTAACTCGACATACAGTTCACCTGAAAGTTTTGAAGGATGAAATTGACTTGTTGGCTAAAGGAAATCGAAGTTCAGTTGACTAAACTATCATTCTTCAGAGGGACTAAATAAAACTTGTTCCTTTAGCTCATTTGAATTCTTAGAAAGCTTTTCTGATAATAAACATTGCTCTATTATGGGTGTAAACAGTCTACTTTCACAAAATAACTGAGAGATATAAAGAAGAAAACAAAAATGACCTGTAATCTTAGCACCCAGAATAATCACCCTTTAATGTTCCCGCGTATAGTCTGCTCTGGTGGGTGTGTGCCTGGATACCCTTCTCAATCAGTCAATCAAAAGCTGTAAATCTCTTGGCATCAGATTCAGCTCTGAATGATAGGAAATCTGAAGTTGCAGTGGCTTGGACAGGATAACTGTTTCTCTCCTAGTGTAAGCGAAGTCCTAGGGTGGACAGTCCAGGGCTGACGTGACAGGTCTGACAGCCATGACATCCTTAGGCCAGCCAGCAGGAGGGAGGGGAGACAAAGAAAGGCAATTCCCCGCCCTGGGTGGTTTCTCCAAGTTGCGCGTGCCACTTGGGTGTGTGTCGTCTTGGACGGAATCGAGTGAAATGACTATCTCGTTGCAAGCAGCCTGGAAGTAGTCTTGATCCCAGGTGGCTGTAATTCCGGATGAGACTTGGGATTCTCTTGTTAAAGACAAAGAGAATCAGATGAGGTAACTCTCTCTGTCACGATTCTTTGCATTTGGAATTTTTGTATAGTTTGTTTGGGCTGCCTTTATAGTATGACATCATGCAGCTTTATTCTGCTCTAGAATATTTTGATTTCCATTCCCTACTGTCCCATGCACTGCTGAAGCAAACCTATTTTACAGTTTTTGCACCCATCTGGTTATTTGCTCACTATCAATTCCTTAATTAGAATCCCTCAGTCATAGATTATTTTAAATTTGGATTTAACATGCATATTTTAAATTTGGATCTGACGTTGCTCTTCAGAAGCTCTCTATTTTCATCACCTTGTCCAAGCAGGAGTTCCCGGCTCCCTGGCCTCACCGTGGCATCTGCTTTCTGGGCCAGCACACATGGACGGCCCGTCTCTTCTCCGCGGGGTTTTAGTTTGTGCTGTTATTATTTGTGGAGGGGTGAAGACCTTTGCATTTCTTGTTGGACCCTCTGTAAAATTCTTTTGGAAATTACCAATTTGTGTTTCTTGCCCATTCTTCCTGTTGGAATCTTTCTCCTTCTCATTAGTAGTGTTCTTCATGTATTCAGGATTTCTGTTCTTTGTCTTGGTTTTTTAAAAATTTTTCCAGTGTATTTTTTACCTTGTTTGTGGTCGTTTTTGCCGTACAGCTGTTTTTAGGCCAGTCTCATTTAATCACCATTTTCTTCTTCAGTTGCAACTTAGGATGGGGCTTTGTTTAAAAGTCCTTTTCTACCCCTAGATTATCAAACATTTCCCTAAATTTTTAGCATTTCTCTGTTCACATTTCATACAAAGATTTTTCAGAGAAGTGTTTTATCATAGGCCAAGCGAACTGAAATCAAAGTCAAGCTAGTTTCTCCAGCCCGTGTGGGTCTCCCTGCTGCCTTTCTCTAAGGTCCGTATTAATTAGGGAAGAAACTGCCTCTTGCACAGACCTTAGAAGCAAAATTGAAAGTTCTCTCCTTTCCTGACCCCTGGCTTGTTATTGGTGTGACTGGTAAGAAATGTTTTAGTTGAAAAGCCTTTTCTAGACCCCAAAATGTTGCCGATGGCCTAGTTTCATCCCTACACACATGCGTGTACAGAGCCCAGCATGTGCGCCATAGATGGTGGCTGATTTTAGAAACTTCTTCTCTTCATCAAAAGCTGTTTGTAAATCCATTTCTTTGAAAATCCAAAGTAAGTGTGGGGCTGTGAGCTGTTCCCCTGGTCCACCCAGAAGCATCTTTGGGCAGAGGCTAAACTCAGGCCGTCTTCTTGCTGATCGGCGTCCTAGTGAGCACGCTCCCGAGGCTGGTGTTCCGCCACGGCCACGCCGCCTGCCTGTGCCCAGGGGTGTGGGAGGCCACACCCGGGTCCCTGTGATCATGCTCTGTGACGTCTGCACAACAGAATCACAGCAGAATCACCCAAGAACACATTTCCTAGAATGCAGCCCACTCATGAAGGCCACATGACTCTGCCTCCCCCCTGCCCCCCCCACCCACCCAAGGAGACCCATCTTGTCTACACTGAAAATCAGTTCAGCGGTAACACTCCTTCCTGAGTATCTCCCCAAGGGCTGCAGGGAACTCTCTAGTAGCTGTGCTGTCTGTTTTCCTCATGGTTGGATCTGATATCCAGATTTGTCTAGAGCTTGAACTAGTGCATGTATCTGTGACGGGGGGATTGTGTGCAGCATTTTTAACTTGCTTGGAATAATATTTCAAGCTTAATAGGTCTTACTGGTACTGTTCTCTTAGTCATTTAATTTTTTTTTTCCATTTTGTTAACCGTTTTTCTTCTTGGCTTCTTGTCATTGCTGCAAATTTCCAGCGACTTGTGTAATTGCGGTGTACTCTACGACAGCCTCTGCTGTTGGATGACTCGTGCCATAAGTTACATTGATGGTCACCATACCCCCTTCTCTTATAAAGCTGTCTTTAGCTGTGTCCATCATGATCACGTTGCTTTTTACTAGCAATATTATCACAGTACTTTTGTTCTTAGGACTTACTGGGTTAATAACATTCATTAAACACCTGAAGATCACAAGTGAAAAACACCATAGAGCAGAAGCAAAAGGGTGTGCCAGTCATACATGAGCTTTACTGCGACTGACTTTTGGTGGTGCACAGCTTTGCCCCGAGCATCAGTGCGTCCATAGTTCCGGGAAAGGCTACGCTGCTTCCCACATTTTAGTTCCAATGAGCTGTCTCCTCCCTCCCGCTATCTGCCATGTTCCTTATTTGCTTTCCTACACATTCTCTTTCCTTTCAGTCTCCTTCAAACCTTCGTTGGCAATAGAAACCTCTAGAGTGTAATTATGGTAATTACACTTTATTCCAAAATTAAAAAAGTTTTTAAAAGTCTGGTTAATGTTTTAAAAAAGAAGTCGAGAGTACAGCAGTTTCTCTAGTGGAGAGTTCGTGAAGGCTCGCAGCTGTCGGCACCTGCTCCCCCCAGTGACCGCTTCCACCAGTTTGGATGTGTGTTTCCAGTCTTTGTTTTCTAATTAGATATATATTTATATAAATGAGGTCATATCCATAGCTCTGTGAACGTCTTCCCATCAGCTATAATTACTTTTCAAGTTCTAGTGCCAGAGGACCAGCAAGGTTTGTTCCTAAGCCAACCCCGGCCTGTTCCCTCGCCCTGAATTGTTTACTGTCGGCATCCCAACCCTCTCTGAGCTGCGTTGCAAGGGCTTTGCTGTTTGTCACCTCCCTCTGCTTCTTTACTCATTCTCATAGAAAGCCAAGCAGAGGACAGGAGCTAAGTGCCTGGGAGCCGTGCATGCCAGTTACCAGCTGTGTGTGCTATCCGGCCCCCCCAACCAGAAAGTAGCTTCTCAGTTCTCAGTGTGTGTGGCACATTTTCTGCTCAAGTGGAAAATTAGCCCTCTGTTTTATCCAGCTGTGTAGTCAGTGTGACAAGGGAGTGTGATTGGCACACTCAACAGCTCTCCTGCAAGGTAAAATCAAGACACAAAGCGGGAGAGAGTGCAAGGTCACCAAATACAGTGGAAATGTGTTTGAAGAAGGCCATGAGTGTCGGAGGGCCTGGCCCAGAATTCTTAACAGAGTTAAATCATTACTAATTAGGCGCATTTGGCCCAGAGGAAGCCAGTTTCCCTCCACGTGGTGGGGTGTAAGGCAGGGATTCTCAGTAGGAGGGTTCCTTCCCCGCCCCCCCCCCACACCACCCTAGCCTTGAGTACCCTGTGAGCTGCAGTGTAGGGACTGTGCACTCAGGTGCGTTGCTGCAAAGAGAAGTTCACAGACCTTGGAAGCACTAAGTTCCGCATTTTGAAAAGTAGTGTTCGCACTAGATGGTCTTAAAATTCCTTCCAGTTTATACATCATGATAGTGAATTGTAGAACACAGGAGCACACACAGACACATCTTGGCCGCAGGTTATGTAAAAGATCAAGGAGTTTCATTTGGCCCAGTGAGATGATGGGAAAATGACAAATAACATTTTTGTGTAAAAAGAGAGTTTAGAAATAGTCTAAGTCTCTTCATTTGTTGATTGAAGAAATTTGAGACCCAAAGGTTTTAAGGATTTGTTTGGGCTAATACTAATGTAGTGGCTAAGTTAGAACTAATTCTTTATGCCTAGGTCAAATGAGATACTGGATGCTGTGGTGGGATCAAATCTGACTCGGGCTTATTTAAGCTACAAATCAGTCTCCACTTTGGAAACAAATTCATAGTTTCTTACAAAGTTAAACATAGAACCCATCAATCTCACTCTTAGTATTTACCCAAGGGAAATGAAATTCTATGTCCCTACTAAAACTTGCTGGTGGTGGTTGTAGCAGCTTTATCCGTAATCAGCAAATACTGGAAGCTGGAAACGACCATCCAAAGGTCCATCCACATGAATGGAAAAGCAAGTTGTGGTACATCCATGTAGTGGAATCCTTAACAATGAAAAGGAATGAACTACTAGTACGTACACCGGAGATTAATCTTGAAAGCATTATGCTGGCGGTATGCAAAATTGCCATTTGCTCTGCATCCTTACCAGCCCTTGTCAGTCAGTCTTTAATTTTAACCCTTCTCGTAAGAGTGAAGTGATATCTTACTGTGGCATTAATTTTTATTTCTCTAAGAATTATTTAACAGCTTTTTGTTTGCCACCTATTTATCTTCTTCGGCGAGTGCCTGCTGAAATAGTTTTCCCATTCTCCTGGCAGAGTGCATTCTTACTGAGTTACTAGAATTCATTTTTAAATTTTCTATATTCAAGTTTTTTATTAGATTTATATTTTGCAAATAGTTTCTTCAAGTTTATGCATTATCTTTCACTTTCTTAAGAGCTTCTTTTGAAGGACATAAGTTTTAAATTTTAATTCAAGTCCAACTTACAAGTTTTCTGTTATGGTTCTTGCTTTTGTGTCTAATCTGACAACTTTTTAAAAAACGAAGTGATATTGGTTTATATCATTATATAAGTTTCATGTATACAGCATTGTACTTTGACATCTACACATATGTAATCACCACCAAAAGATGAGTTTCCAACCTCCACCATGCAATTGATCCTTTTTACCCAATTATCCACTCTCTTTCCGCCTTCCCTCCTTTTGTTTTCATCATCTGAATTCGGTTTTGTTTTGTGTTATTTCTTTTTATTTTTTTTTTTAAAGATTTATTTATTTATTTATGCAAGCACTGGGTACAGTCAGAAGTGCGGGAGGGTGAGAGGATTCACCAGAGCGGGGAGCAGAACATGCAGACCGACGAAATACACTGCTGAGGGGAGCAGTGGGCGGCCAGAGAGGTCTGCACGCCATGTGGGACCCTCCTCCGGTGGCCGGGGAGCGGCCGGGGAGCAGCCGGGGGTCGAGCCGGCGCTGCAGAGGCTGCGGGCAGCTTCGCAGCCCAGCACTCAACTGCTGCGCCACTGGGGAGGCCCTGTTTTGTGTTATTTCTTTATCTTCCCTGTATGAATGAAATTATATGGTATTTGTCTTTCTTAAGTATCTTCTTCATCTGGCTTATCTCACTTAGTGTAATAACCTCGTGTTACATCCGTGTTGTCACAAATGACAAGATTTCGTCTTTTTTATAGCTGAGTAGTATTCTGTTGTCCAGTATACTATACCACTTATCCAATTATCCATTTATCCACTAATGAACATTTAGGTTGTTTCCATTTCTTCCCAATTCAATCTTGGACTGTTGTATGTGTCTAAGAGTTTGTTGTTTTCTTCTAGATTGTCTGGTATGCTGGCATATACATATTCATGGTTATCGCAGGGTCTTTTATATTTCTGTGGTACCTATTATAACTTCTCTTTCATTTCTGATTTTATTTATGCTGGGTTGGTTTTGGTTTTGGTTTTTGTGGCCCCACCTAATCTTGTCTATTTTGTTTATCTTTTCAAAGAACCAGTTTTTGTCTTCTTTAATCTGATTTTTATTATTCCCCTCTGATTTTTATTATTCCCCTCTACAAAACTTTCTGTTTTGTTTTTTCTCCTTTTTCTAGTTTCTTTCAGTAAAAGGCTAGATTATTTGTGATTTTTTTCTTGTTTGTTGAGGTAGATCTGTATTGCTTTGAACTTTGCTGTTAGTAATGTTTTTGCCTCGTTCCACAGGTTTTGGTAGCTCATGTCTTCATTTTCATTTGTCTCTACGTAGATTTTGATTTCTACTTTGACCTTCTCATTGACCTTAGTTGTCAGTAGCACGTTGTTTAGTTTCAACATGCTGTGATTTTTCCATCTTCCTTCTTTTGGTTGATTGTGATTATAAAAATGTGTGGTATGATTCCAATCTTCACAAATTTTATTTAGACTTGTTTTATATCCGAAGATAGGATCTATCCTTGAGAATGCGCCCTATGTGCTATGTCTCCTTTCATGTTTGTGAATAATTGCTTTACTCTGTTACTCCTGCGTGGGGTACATACATAAATGAGTGTCGTGCCTTCTTGATGTATTGACCCCTTTATCATTGCAGTGTCCCATCTTTGTCTTCTTATCTTTTTTTGGCTAAAATTGTATTTTATCTGATGTAATATAACTGTTCCAACTGGTTTCATGTTCCCTTAGCAACAGAAATATAGTAATGAGAAAGAAATCAGAGAAGATGACTAGAAAAAATTGTATCACTTTTATTTCTAAGATTCTTGCATTATTTCTTATCCAGCCATCTATCCATATTAAATCTGTTACCCTTAGCATAGTACACCATCACAGTTTTTGTTATTCCTAATATATTAGTGATATGAGGTAGTAAAAAACACTTAAAACTTGCTGTCGTTCACCTGTAAATTCACTCTTATCTGTGTGATCTTGGTTCTTCACAACTGAGTTGATATCAATATAATCCTTCATTTGTTGGGAAGATCTAACTAAATATTAGATGCAAAATATTTGTTGATAATTCTTACTCCAAGTGAAGGTAATTCAGACAATGAAATTTCCAGTTCCTAGCGCCTTCAAGCTAGGATCTTTTATTTTTAGAACTCCTTTTCAAGCGTCAGCATTGATGTTTATTTTTATGAATATGTATACTTTATAAATATAACTATCATATTAATATAACATTTCTGGTAATTAGATAATTATATCATTTGAAAATTTTCTCAAAGTTGTAAATGTTTGCTGAATCTTATTAGAGAAGTGTTTGGTCTAACTTCATAAGACTTGAAAGGCTCAAGGAGTTCATTAAAGGAACCAAGTTATTAATAATTTAGCCAAAAATCTGAGAGTTATCTTTGTTTCACTTTTGTTCCCACAAGGCAATACCTTGTTAAATCAGTCTTCTCCTGAAGGAATATTCTCACTTTATCCCACTTCCATTGCCACATCAGTCTTATGTAAGTCTTGTGCACTGTTCATTAGAACAGGTATAATGTTGAAATAAAAATTATGGGTCATTATCACTAGCCAGCATAATTCCTTAAAAATTAATAGACATACCTAGCAAATGCTATACTAATCATAAAATAATTATCTGATAATGATCTCTTAGATTTTATTTTTGTACCATGAGACTTTTTTTCATAGAGGAAAATAGCACTACAAAGTTTTACAATAGTAGGAAAGGTATAGTTACATAATTCCGATGTTTGCGGAAGTGTCTGATAACAATACAGAGAAGAGTGCTTGCTTTGGCAGCACATATACTAAAATTGGAACGATACAGAGAATTGTTGCATGACCTCTGTGCAAAGATGGCATGCAGATAGATCCATGAAGCTTTCCATATTTTTAGGTTCAGGCTCCCAGTTCAAGATAAGTAAGTCAAGAATTTATTATTATAAATTATTATAAATTGCCCATAGCATGGGCAATATAATTAGTACTAAGATTGTGCAAATATGAAAGTTGCTGAGAAAATATGGTAGACTTATTATGATCATTTTGAGATGTAGACAAATGCCAAATATGTTGTATACCTAAAGCTAAAATAATGTTCACTCTCAAATCCTTTAGTAATTTAAATTTGATAATGGAAGACACACTTGTACTCATTAGTGGGATTAATAGATGTTAATAGTTTGCCTTTTTTGTTAATCATTCTTCTTCACTCCACCCACTTTTTAAAGACATAGTTATATCTCATGCTAAGATCACCAACCTTTGCTTTTCCTCCTTCTCCAGAGGATACTACTTTCCTCAATTTCATACCTAGGTATGTTGTTATGATTAGTATTTGTTAAGGTCTGCATATATTCAGCACTATTAAGTATTATCAAATTATTCTCCAAAGTGCTTCTACCAGTTTATACTCTATTTTTAAAACATCTCCCCAATAATTAGTATTATCAGTCTGTTCAATTTTATCCAACCTAAGGCTTTCACCAGACAGAAAATAAATAAGGACACAATAACCTTAAACAAAGAATTGGAACACATGGGCTTAATAGACATTTACAAGGCACTGTATCCCAAAAGAGCTGAATACACATTCTTCTGAAGTGCACATGGGACATTCTCCAGGATTGACTATGAATTTGTCTCAAGGCAAGTATTAACAAATTAATGAAGATAGAAACGCTAAATCATACATGAAGGTATCAAATTAGAAATCAACTACAAAAAGAAAGCAGGAAAAAACTAATACATGGAGACTGAACAACACATTATTGAATGACTGATGAGTTAATGAGGAAGTCAAAGAAGAAATTAAAAAATCCCTTAAGACAAATGCAATGAGGACACAACCTTCCAAAACTTATGGGACACAGCAAAAGCAGTACTAAGAGGAAATTATGCAGTAACAGAGGCTCATGTCAAGGAATAAGATAGAGCTCACATAAATAATCTTACCTTAAGGAACTAAAAAAATAAAAACAAACCAAAAGCTAGTAGAAGGAAGGAAATAACAAAAATTAGAGCAGAAATAAAGGAAACAAATCAGAAAGCCCAACAAATTAATGAAGCCAAAAGCTGGTTCTTTGAAAAACAGCAGGGGCCTCCAGCAGTGCAAGGGGTTGGGACGCAAACTGTGGAGCTGTCTGCAGCCACTGCAGCATGAGTTTGATCCCCGGCCAGGGAACTGCCCACATGGTGCAGTGGACCTCTCCTGTTTCGCCCGCTGCTCCCCTCAGCAGTGTATTTCCGTCATTCTGCCTGTTCTGTTCCCCACTCTGTCTCTGGTGATTTCTCTCACCCCACCTCCCACCCCCACTCCAAGCCTCTGGCCTGTACCTCAGTTCTTGTATGCATAAATAAATAAATCTTTAAAAAAAGAAAAACAGTCAACAAAATAGACAATACAGAGAAAACTTGAAAAGACAAAAGAAGAATTCAAGTAGTTGCCTCTTGGATTGGGACTGTGAGGTTTTCTTTTTTTAAACTATAAAACTACCTGATTCAGGGCCTCCCATGGTGGCGCAGCGGTTGAGTGCTGGGCTGCAAAGCTGCCCGCAGCCTCTGCAGTGCTGGTGTGATCCCCAGCCGCCGGCGAGGCTCCCACGTGGCGCGACAGACCTCTCCTGCTGCGCCCACTGCTCCCCTCAGCAGTGTACTTCATCAGTCTGCCTGCTCTGCTCCCCGCCCTGGCTCTGGTGAATTCTCTCATCCTCCCACGCCTCTCACTGTACCCAGTGCTTGTATAAATAAATCTTTTTTAAAAATAAATAAATAAAAAATAAAAGTACCTGATTCATTTGTACTCAAGTGTCTATAAAATTTCATTAAAAGAAAAACCACTTGAGGCAATGATTCACCATGATTGGTATGCTATATTATTTAGAAACAAATCTAGAAATTGTAAGACAAAGAGTGTTGTGTAATAATAAAAGAAACCATTCACTACTAATCATCCTGATCCTTATGTAGGTAACAGTGCAACCTCAAAATATGTGAAGTATAACTTGACAGATATAAAGAGAAATTGACAATACTTCTTTCCTAGGACTCAAGTAGGTAAGAATATAAAATAATTTAAAAAGATATTGAACTTAATGTACTCTGCATGCAACAATTAGATTATATTTTCAGTTTTCATGCACAGTGGGCCATATGTAAAAATCAGCTATTTACAGGGTATTTTACTACAAAGCAGCTTCAATAAATACCCAAAAATTGTTGTACCAGTTCTAATTTTTGACCACAACATAATTAGAAGTTTATGGCTCAAAGAAGTTATCACAATGGAAATTATAGTATTTAGAAATGGATAGAATAAAAAACAAATTTGCAAAATGCATCCAGAATAGCATGTAAGAGGGCTGTCTGGAGCTTGAGTGCGTATTTTAATCAGCCACATTTCCAACTCCAGAAATGTTTAAAATATAAAGAAAATAGAACAAAACGAGGACTGAAATTAAATAAAAATTGAAAAGCAAAAATATTAGAAATACAGTTAACGTGGAGCCATCGCTGTGTGCTTGCTGAACTAGAAACAAACTGTAAAGGCTTTGTTGGCTGGAGCGCTCACGTGTAACTTGGAAGGGAGCGTATCTTCCTGGGCAAATTAGCAACTTTTGTAAAATTGGTCAGTTTTACCTAGTCCAGAGGGATACACAAATGTCGGAGGTGTTGAGGAATGCCACTATAGAACAAACTTGCTCTTCCAAATGCTCCAAGTTCTCCCCCCCCCCCCAATCTCATGGCCTCTGCCCCCCGGGGTGGTCCTGTGCCATCGTCCGTGGCCCTGCGCACGCTCCGCGTTCTGTCCTCACAGCTTTAGGAGGGGCGCAGCTTTTACTCCATCTTACAAATGAGGACACTGAGTCTTTGCAAAGTAAGTAACTGCCCCAAAATCACATGCTGGAAACAAGCATGACCAGGATTAGGTTCAGGTGGTCTAACCTCATCCCCGGCTGCCAGCCATTCACCAGCTGCCTCCAGATTTACAGTGGTTGATCTTAGGGTCACTTAATGGTTCGGGTCCCTTAACGGTTTCGCAATAGCTCCTGTTAATATTACGGCTACGTTTGTGTAGATTCTAGATGGTTTTGACCCTACCTCTGATGGGAATAAGCAGTGAAACAGATCTTCTGATATATTACTGACGACACTGTCAATAGGCTCAGCCTTTCTGGGAGAGCGCTTTGGCAGCGTGTTTCAAGAACCATAAAGTGCTCATATTTTTTGACCTAGTTAATGCCACTTCTGGGAATCCTCTAAAGAAACAGCCCTGTCTGGAAAAAGCCTTGATCCCCATGCCGTGTTTGTAGCAGAACGACTGGAAGCAGCCCTCTGTGTTCCACAATCAGATGACGATGAAGCACACTCAGGCGGACCCAGGAGGCAGCCAGAAGGCAGCCAGGAGGAGCCGGGTGCGGCGTGGACGGAGGAAACCGCGTCCTCCTGAGTCTTGGGAGCCGCGTGTGGAGCAGTGCACGCTGAGTTCAGCTTGTGCGAGTGTGAAAAAAGAAAGGAACATCAAAATGAGTGCAATCTTTCAAACTTTTTGTAATACAGATTTTTAAAGTTGAACCGCATGCCTCAGAGGTTCACATGTTCGCCTCATCACCCTCCCTGCATGAGAAGCGGCTGGGTGACCCCGGCAGCAGGGGGGCAAGCGCAGAGGCTGTACCTGGAGAAAGGCAAACCTCGGACACCTCCCCCGGCCTCCTTTGCTGTTGTGTGAACCTCAGCCAGTCACTCTCTCGGCCGACTCTGGACCCACAAGTGTGCAGTGCCGCTTGGAAAGCAGGACTGGGGTCTGGGGAGTACGGGGAGTAGGGGGACCTCACTGTGTGGCTCTTCTCAGCCAAGTAGCTGCAACTGCAGAAAGTTCCCTTTCCTCGCGCATAAAAGCACAGCTGGAGAGGCGCAGCTCAGGCACACCTCCCAGAGGCACCCAGGGTGCTCAGAAAGTGCTCCTCACCTTCTTCTCCCTGGGGGTGGGAGCAAGTGGGGCGCCTTGCAGCTGACTTCCTTGCCAGAGGTCTTCTGAGCAGCAGCCTTTACTTGCTGGTCCCTCTTCCCTGTAACTTGTTTTCCCTAATTCAGGCTTACAGATGAAGATAAAGATTTGGCCTTCAGTTGGCTGGCTACATTTTTAGTTTTGTTTTCATCACATTTTTTTCCTGATTATAAAAATGGAATAAATGCTCATTGTTGAACATCCGAAAAATACAGAAAGCTGGAAGAAGGAAATTGCACCATAATCACTCCACCCTGAAATAACCATTATATACATTTGATTTTTCCTCTTTTGTTTGGTTGTTTTTACTGAGTATCTGATTTTTTTTAAGTGAAACTAGAGGAACGAGCTTATTAGAGCATTAGTTAATGTTTGGGGCTAGTCTAACATTGTGCTTTGTGTTCATTTTGAGATGGTTGATCTTTAACAAGTAATTCTCAGCCAGGGGTGAAACCTAGCTAGCAATAGGGAACCAGGTGGAGGATGGGGAGAGGGAATATCTCTGCCTTCTTTGGGAGGAAAATTTTTCTGCCTATCAAAAATAATTTACGTAAAGCCTGATTGCCTAAACCATGCTTCCTGCGCTTTTTTTTTTTTTTTTAGGTCAATTGTAGTTGTAATAATTTATGTTTTTCTCATCACAAATAACCTTGTACCTTTTCAGACCTTGAGTTGTGAGTTTTGAGTAGGGGAATAGAGTCATCATATATATACTTGGAATAAGTATATTAAGAATAATAAGAATAATAATAAGAAGAAGCTTGGAAAAGACACATTATTTCTTGGCGTTAGACTTTAACATAAAATGCAGTTAAAAAAAAAAAAAACCCATCAGACCCTATAATAGCCTCTGGAGAAACACAGGAAATGTCCCCCGTGAAAGAAGCGCCAGCACAACAAATACATGGGAAGACAGTTTGAGCGACTGTGGCCCGTGGGGCCAGGCATTATTGTCACGTGGACTTGGACTTGAGTCAGAAATAAAAGCCCTCGGCCAGTGAGAACTGGATGCCTCCATCTTCTGGGCTTTGCTGTTCAAGAGAGGCGCCTGTGGAATAACCTTGCAAGTGGGGTGATGGGTCCTTCCCCTCTCTGCCGTCAGCGTCACAGTAGCGTTAGGAAGGGGGCAGGGCTCCGTGTGGCACATCTGTCTCCCACCCTGTGGAGGAGGACCTGGGGAATGTTGGCATCTCGCCTCATCTCTCTTCTGTGGGTCCACCGTGGTGGCTTATGAACTCCACTGCCACGGGCCAGAGACTCCTGGGTGGTGGGGAGCTGGGGTCCCTCAGGCCTGCTGAGCATCGCAGGTCAGGAGAGCCACCTTCCTTTGGCGACGTTTCTTCTGACAAGACTAAAATGTAACCTTTGCTGGCACTTGCTTGTCAACCTTTCCCACCCACTTTCAGGAAAGTCACTTGCAGGAGAGAGCCAAGCCTGTAGCCCAGTTTGAGGACCCAGCATAGGATTTAGTGGGGCAGCTTTGGGCAGTGTTAGGTGTGATGGGTAGTGGGAATTTGGAAATGTTGTGTGAGAACAGAGCGGTAACTGGAGCCCAAAGTGCCCCCCAAAATTGTGCTCACCTGGGGAATAACTTGGTAGCCTACAGAAAAATGGGGATGGTCTGAGATTCTGCGTTCTTTGAAGTGCTAGGGGAGGGGGTGCCCAGAGCTGTAAAGGGAGGCCGCCGCGTGGAGTGTCAGCTGAAACCACGCGATGTTCCTAGGCAAGACAGTGATCAGTCTTAACTTCCTTCTGCTCTCTCTTCTTTCCACTCTACTTGGTTATTAACGAAAGTCATTTCATTTTTTTTCAGTATTGCCTGTCAGGGCACCCGACCTTACCATGCAACGTGCTCAAATTCAAGTCCACCACCATTATGTTGGACTGTGGACTAGACATGACTTCCACCCTCAGTTTCCTTCCTCTGCCACTTGTTCAGAGGTACGTACTGATGCGCCAGAGACAGTGAGCTCTGGTTTGCTGGAAGACAGCGCCATCCGTGGAACAGTTACTAGTACCTGCATGTTGTCCTAAGTTTGTTCCCTTAAAATAATTTCCCATCAAAATGATTTCTCTTGGCTGGGTGGATGGAAAGTATTGTATTGATTTATTGACTGACTTCTTTATTATAACTTCTATAAAATATTCCTGCAACTGCTCAGTGCAAGCAAGGTCATATATATTTCATCTTTCTTGCAAATTCATATAAGCACAGATAAATGGTCAACTGACGAGCCCAAGAATTGAATTTTAGAAACATTCAACTGCCTTTGTGGGAGTTGTCATCAGAGTCTGACACCCCTTTTGATAGGTCTCTGTGCATTACTTTCATCCTGCTCAACTGGAGATACCCTCAGATCACGTATGTAGCCTGCCTCCCCCAAGCCTGTGACTAACACTGTGTACTTTTGCTAAGACCTAGTCTAGGAAATTGGTTTCCCAGTTTGCTGTTACTTAGAAGCAGAAAAGTATAGGAGAACTCGGTAACTGTTAGTCACAAATATACTTCTAGTAGCAAAAAGTGATACCAACATGCAAGAAGAAAGACAGAAAAGTTATCTAAAGTAGATTAATGAGCTCAAAATCACAGCAGATGGGGTAAACCATCTAATGTATCGTCACCCTCTAATTTCCTTCCTCTGCCACTTGTTCAAAGGTATGTACTGATGCGCCAGAGACAGCAAGCTCTAGTTTGCTGGAAGACAGCGCCGTCCATGGAATGATTACTAGTACCTGCGTGTTGTCCTGGGTTTGTTCTAAGTTGTCCTAAGTCAGTGTGCAATGCTGATTCATGATGATAACCCCATGAACTGTCTAGAAAAAGCATAATTAAAAATCAACCATTGAATTTTTTTCTAGGATAAAAGATTATAGTAAGGTAATAGGGACAAAGTCAGAGATAATTCCAGGTTACATTTCATGCAGAGCTGATAAGTCAGTTCAGTTATAATCACACCCAGAATTTAGAAATTATATTTATCATCCACAGTTGTTATCCAGAAGAGGAACATACACACACATACACACACACACACACTCATTCAAATGAGATTTCTATTTCCTTGTTTTAAAAATGTACACAGTAAAGTTTTGTAATCATTAAGAGCGAGGTAAGGAGTCCTCATTCCTTCAGTAGCTTGAAGTTTAGCTCTTTGGTTTGGCCATTAACTCACAGGAACTCTGACCGCGAATCTCCATCTCTCAGTTAGCATCCCCTGCCACTCAGTGACTCGTTTCTGTGGCTTAATCTTTCGTTGTTAAAACATGGACATGTTCTTCTTGTAGCATTCAGGCAAACTACCAGCAGTTTCTCAGCTCCAAAATAGCTAGGTGTTTCATTGCTGACTTTTATGTAGTATAAAGAGTGTTTATCAAGAATCCAAACCACATCACCTGAAAAGTTTACTTTTTAAAAAATTATTTTCTGATTAGCAGTGTAGCATTTCTGATCATTTGTTGAAGACGACTAACCAAGTCAGTCATCTGTGTTTGAAGGCTGGCTTGTGTGTCTGGTGGGGACAGCACGTCCTCTGCTCCAGTTCTCTTGGTGAAGGGAAGTGTGGATATTTCTGACCTTTCAGAGTGTTAGTGTGCATGAAATGAGAACAGCATCACATTGTCTTGTCATTAAACTTCTATTGGAACAGTTAGTTGTTTTTAATCTGATCTGATAGTAAATATATTTTTCAAGAAGTAAGACGTTTATAAGTGAAGACTTGTGACTATGACATGGGATGGAAATTAAACAGCTAATGATAGTATTTTTCTGAGAGACTAGAACGAAAGACTCCCAGGGTAAAAAAAAAAAAATTTATCAGGTATAATTTATACCAACCAGATTTGATTCTACTAGTCTTGATTTTCGTTCTCAAGTGTGAAATCCCAAATTCTGACTTTTTGACTAATAGAGGCAAAGTGTCAGCAATCTAGGCAAAGGGCACATGGGACATTCTGCAACTTTTCTGTCTGTTTGGAATTGTGTCAAAATTGAAAGTTAACCCTGGAAGACAAATATTCACGTATTTGTTTCTATTTGACTTTTGCAACTGTCACCTAATTACAAGGTCAAAATGGATAAAATCGTTTTTCCTTTCAATAATTTATGATTTCAAATGCTGTATTCATATTTTAGAAAAATCCAAGAATACATTTTTTTTTATTTTTTTTATGGTTTATCATTTTATTTTATAAAGCAGAAAATAAAAGCCATCCACACGTGAATAATCGTTTACTATTTGGGTACAGAGTGTTTGATGTTAGATCATATTATATATACTAACAAAACATTTTCATTGAAATTAGATATTATTGACATCTTTCCAAATAAGCTTTTCTAAATAAGCTTCAACAGCATTATTCCTAAGGTTCTATTTTCCTTTAATGGTGAAATTAAAGCAGGCTAGCCCACTCCTTGATTTACATAAACTTTATTCAAACCTTCCTTTCTGTTCTTTTGAGCCTAATAATGCTTGAATTTTTTAATGATCTGCAAATTTAAAAGGACTTTATCAAAGACTCAATAAGTCAATGCAAAAGAAAATTCTATAGTAATTTCAAAAGAAATATAATATTCTGCATCATATGACTCTATAACAAACACACAAACAAAAACTCCCAGTTGAATAGTTAAATTGATTGCATTTCTCCCATGTAATCACCCCAGAGGGATATCAAAAATAGATACTCCTAATTAGTTTTCTCCATATTTAAATTCCGTTCCTTAGATTAATAATTGGAATAAAGATTTGAAAATTGTCTGGCTGAGAATGAGGGACTATGTATCAATTTGTTATCTGATTATAGATTCTTTCACTCCCACATCCTTACTTTATCCTTAATTTTCACTTGCCAGACTCTCTTTGTGGTGAAATGCTAAAACCCTTTGCTCTCCAGCTTGTGCGCCTGGTATGCTTTTCTTCACACATCACCTTGATTTTTAAGTTTTTCTTCTTGACAGCTTTTTTTCCTCCAAATTATTTGCATTTTCAGTCTCCAGTATCATTCTTCTGATCAACTACTAGCACACGGTTAACTCGGAAACTATTAGAAGTAAATGATTTCTGAGTTCAGGCTTTTTAAATGTAACGTACACAAGAAAGCCGCAAGTGGCGTGTGCCTAACCCACCAAGGAGCAGCGGCTCTGGAACGTGAGCTGGATTCTGGGGCTTCTCCTGGCCGCGCATTCTGGCTGGTAGGCGGTTTCTCGTCAGTGCCCTCACCTCTCTGAGTCTCCTCAGCCACAACGTGAAGATCTTAGTGCATTCGATCTTCCCCTCAAGCTTACTGTCGTCACAGGCCCCGTGAAGACTAAGGCAGGGTGGGAGAGCTCTCACAGGCTCTGGTGTCTCTGCTTCCTTTTTTTCTCTTTATTATTCTGCATAGCATTCTTTTAATTTCCTAATTTAGTGCTAACTACTTGGATTTTTAATTATCCCTTTGCCACATAGTTCCGAAGCCTGATCCAGCATGCTTATTTTCATCTCTCCGATTACTATTTTGGGTGAGCGTTGCTGCCAGTAATTTCCAACTGATTTTAACTTTGTGGAGACAGTACAGTCACCATGAAATCACTGAGGATTATAATCTATTTAGGATGATTTAATCTTTTGTTTTGCAGTCCCAGGCTGTCGAACCTTCCTGGCTGGTCCCTGAAGGATGGAAACGCTTTTCTGGACAAGGTAACAATTGACTGCAGCACGTGGACACCTAGCAGAAGCCATCTTGTCACACCAGAGCCCCCACAGGGGCCGGTGACTAATGGGGTCACATATTCCCCCCTGCTCTCTGAACACTCCCTGGAAAGCCCTAGATTTATGTGGGATCTTCAGTACTTGCTGGTTATTGTTTCTCAGATTCTGTTAGAGACTCTCATTGTTCACATGCAGACTCATTTTGTTCATGTGTAAAAATCTGAGAACTTCTGCTACAAATACTTTTTATCACCACAGAAAGAAAACTATTATTTTTAGACTTGCAGTGAGACTTAGAAAGGCGATGCTTATTAGAGAATTCCATCCAGCTCGTTTCACTTTGAGGCTGACAGGAAGGAGTGAAACTTTTTTTTTTTTTTCCTTATAACTTCCTCAGGTATGTGAAATTTAAGCTGTTTCTGTCAAGTAGGGCTTTTGTAAAAAGAGGTGGGTGATTCTCTGGGTGACAGGAGCCCACGAGGCCCTCCTCTGATTTGGTCACTCCGACTGCCCTGTGGGGAACAGCCCCAGTGGGCGTTGAGTTTGGGGGGATGGTGTTACTGGGTGTGGAGAAGCTGAGTGGTTACTGAGGGAATCATTGGCTGTTTAGATTCAGGAAGGTGATGCATTTCACAGGTAAATTTGAGTGGAGGGCCTTCTAGACTCTGTGGTTCTGTTCCAGCCTTTCCTGGGAGCCTGGATGCACAATCTCATAGGTTGTGACTGGCGAGCCCTGGGCCTGGGGTCTTACAGGACTTGAATCATCAACCCAAAGCAAATGACTTCAATTCCTTTTTTTTTTTTCCCAAGGCCATTACATTTTTGACATTAGATTATCGTCACAGTAAATCCTTCCTCAGATCAGTATTAGGCAATTAACTTAAAAATGAGAGACCAAAGGTACAAAAATGTTAAAACTATAAACTAGTCAAATTTTGTACTGGGGAAAAAAAAAACAGAGGTAAAGGAAGGTTAAAAACAGTAAAGCTCTTTCAGGCCACCTTTCAATCTCTAATTCACGCTTCCCCTGCGGTTTTACGATTGAAACGGGCTTAAGTTTAAAGACCCTTAAAATGATTCATCTGAATAAAGCATTTCCTTGTAACAAATATTGTTATGGAAGTGGTGCTCTTTTCACGGAATTAATTCCTGTAACTGCATCCCAACCTCAAGTCAAGCCAAGTGCATAATAGGAAACCAGATTTCCCTCCTAGCTACCCATGAATTGTGTGACATTCACGAGCCTGTGCACCTGATTTCAGCTGAACTGTCCTGCTGCCTGTAAATCATTATCCCCTGAGAAGCTCCGCAGCCTCCCCTCCCCAGCGCGTTGTGAGTGAGATGTGTACGTGGGAGCACCTCATTAGCAGGGAGTGGTAGAGAAAGTACAGTGGCATTGCCAGTGCTCGGAATGGCAATAGGCTTCTCCGGGCCGGCAAGGACGGGCAGCTCTGTCAGGGGAGGAGACTAGCCCGAGGTGTAGCATTGTGGGAGCAGAGATGACACAGCCCATCCTGGACCAGGCAGAGCTCTGAGACTTCCATGATTTGTCTTTAATCATTTTAAAGCTCCTCCTCAGGGAGCTGGGAGCCTTCTCCCATTAAACATAATTGCTCATTTGTTCTTAGCTGGCAGGTCCGTGGTAATTAAGAACTGTTTCCAGTCTCTTCTTGGCTCAGCCTTTCACTGGTTAAATGGTGTTCATATCAGGACAGGAGCCTCGACGAGGTTCTGCTGTGAGACTTGTGAAATGCAAAAGGAAAATAACTGATAGTGCTTACCCTACTGTCAGATGAAGATTGAGAGCGAAACCATTCAGCTCTAACACAGCAATACAGAGGGGGGCAGAGGGTACAGAGATAGAGGCAGAGATTGATTAAAATTATGTAACTTTTTCTTTTCTGGAATGTCTGTCAACCCAGTTCTAATTTTTACTGGTTGTGTGAGGTCACAGATCGCTTTAGCCCTGATGGAGTGACAAGGCCTCCATGTTTCAGTTTCAAGCACCACGAGGGAAGCCAGCGACTCCAGAATTCCAGCTGCCAGTGCCTGTGTGGCTCTGCCTGAGAGCTTTGCCTGGAGCTGCACAGAAGGCATAAGCACCCCAGCTCCCGTGCTCCTGGGGAGGGACGCTAGGCTCTACCTTCATACCACGATCATTCCCATTGCCCTCCGTGCCACGTGGTCAGTACCACGGCCGTGACCAGCCACCTTCCTGCCCTTTATCACTTGCCCTCGTCCTGGTGCTTTTCCAGCTCCTCCCGTGCAAGTCCGGGCTCACCCTTTCCTCAGGTCCATTTGCGAGGGAACGCACACTGGAGATCTGTACTGGTTTTTTGTGCTAACGTACTTTAAATACAGGTTCTGGACCCCAGCCCCAGAGCTCCTGATCTGCTGGTCAGATGTCTTAGGGCTAAGATGGGGCCCAGGAAGCTTCCCCATCAGGTTCCCACAATGGTGACGTGGCTGTGTGGGCGGCCGGCGTTGAGGTGGAACCGTCGGATCACGCGCTCAGGAGCAGCACGCATCCGTGCGTGGCTTCCGTGGACGGCGTCACACCTGCCGCCCAGTCCTGAGTCGCACACCCACCGAGCCTTTGACCCGAAGAAGGCGTCGCCTTCTGAACCTAGACAGCCAGCGAGCCCTCAGCGCCGGCCCGGCTTCCTTGCACCTCTAGCGGGCTGCGCCTTCATGGAAAGTTGGGTTTGGGAATGAAATGTCCCTGGTGCTGTATCCATCGGCTAGCTCATCCTCGAGTTTTCCCTTCTTGTTTCTTTAAGGAACTAAAGGAGTGCTCGGGTCATGTGTTTGTGGATTCCGTGCCTGAATTCTGCTTACCAGAGGTAAGAGAAAAGAGAATCTTACTGTGGAAAGAGAACATATCGTGTCATCTCTCCAGATGAAGTCGAGAAATACTTAGGGGCTTCGCTTCCCGTTTTCAAATTGAAGTGAATCTGTTCAGGCGCCTTGGTAGACAGCTAAGGGGGAGCCTTTAGGAGCTTTTCATCGTCAGCGAAGTCACTCTCCTTCCTCTTCCTTGTTCCGCCTGTAATCCCCAGGGCCCTTGTAGGGGGCAGAGTTGGAGGCTGGGTGCTGCCGTCCTCACCCATGTCTCGAGTTAACTGGACTGATCCTGGTCTTGCTCACAGTGGCTCACTGCGGCTGCTGCTACTTGGCCAGTGCTGTGGAGATTCCGACTGACCTCAAGTATATTGAATGTAGCTGGAAACTCACAAATTCTGAACCTAGTCTTGGTTGTCTGCCACTTACATGTTATTTTCACCGTGAGACTTGTCAGAGTTTGGGACCAGAGTCATTGTTTTAAAGGAAGTGAAGGTCAGTTTCCATTAGTCCTGTGGGAGGTCCTCCTCGGCTGCCCCCACCCCCATCCCCAGGGCCTAGACGGAATTCTCAGCAAATGGTGAAGTGTAAGGGTGCCCACGGCAGGTCAGGGCTCCGGGGGAGTCGGCGGGAAGCCCCCCTGCTGCTTCCGGTGGCCTGTGTGTCACAGAGCTCGTAGGACATGCTTCTGCTGCTCAGTGCCAAAGAGAGAAAGACCCTGGGGATGCTGCTCCCCTGTTTGCCCTCTCTGCATTTCTATGCTTTCTTCAGTTCCCTTAGATACGCTTTTCTTCTCTCTCTGAACTATGTGCCTGTGCTCTTTGAGGGCAGCAGAGAAAGAGAGACGTGCTATCAGAAAGTGGTATCCGAACAGAAAGTTCAAGATAAAGTGGTGCGCATCAGAGTGAAGGTAGATCCCCAAGACTCCTGAGCTGTCCACACTGCTGCTGAAATGACTGTCGTCCTTTGTCGCTTAGGTGTTGGTGGGGCTGGTCCCCATCTGTTCGAGACCCCAGCCGCGGTCTGTATTTCATTTCACCGCCTGCAGCACTAACTGCTGCCTCCTCTGTGTGTGGCTGGCGTGCTGTTTACGCTGCTGTCCCACGACTTGCCAACTTGCCCTGAGGGACTCGGGCCATTTCACGCTTCACCTTCTGCGGAGCTAGAGGAATAGTGAGCAGTTTAGGGTCCTAGAGCCGTAGAAGCTTTTCTGGCTTGTAATGTGCCAAAAGTTGTGGCTTCAGACCAGTCATTCTCAGTGAGTGTGTAAGGTGGAGGCAGCGCAGTCTGAGGGCCACACAGCGTGGAGCTGGAAGAGGGCTTCCTGCACAGCGGCTGCTGGCTGAGCCAGGCCCACTGAGCCCCAGTCCTCGTGGCCTTCAGAATCTGGGGCAACTACCTGGAATCTCTTTGTACCCCCAAAGTCTAAACTGTAGACCGTGTGCAAGGCCTGCACGCACGGTGAGCAAGCACCCAGTAGATCAGTGGATTTTTGACCCAACTCAACAGGCTGTCAAACCCAAGTGTTTGCATCCAACAGTTTTAAGATGAAAAGACTCTTTGTTGGATTTCATCAAGGGAGCATGTAAGTGAACATATGCGTGTGGCTTGGTCATTTCTCAGAGGGAAGATGTTTATATAGGCACTCATTTGACAAAGCGTATACCGCTTTTTTTCCCTTCTAATTGTCCGCATCAGATTTCTCACCTTTCTAGACTCTGTGGGCCACTTTGTATACGTAAAAGCAAAATTTGAAATATTCTTCCCAGTTTCCATCGGCTCGAGGGGAGGTGGTGATGCTCTTGAGCTTTATTGTCGCTTCAGCTGGCCTTCCCTTGTCACCACCTGGGCCTGGGCCTCCGCTCTGTCTTGGTTTCCTTATTTGCTTTTGGGGTGGTTCCAGCGAGGCAGTGGGGAGTGGAGCGGCAGGACTGACAGGATCCTTCAGGACGAAGACACGTGTGTGGGGGTGAAGTGGACACTGCTGTCGCTGGCGTTTTATTCACAGGGCTGTCATCACGCGCACAGCGAGCGCTGCTGGCCTCTAATCTACATGCTGTTCTCGGGAGCTGGAGATGCCTTGGCGACTTTATTGAATTACCTTGCTTTATATGTAAAGTCATTCGACCAGAAAAGACCCAGGGCCCGAAGGGCGCAGTGTCTCTCCCTTGCAGCGGCGGCACTGACATCTTTGTTGCTTCTCTGAGAGGCACGTTAGCGCACGCACCCATTTTCCTGCCCAAAACACTTCCTCGGCCCCCTGCCCGCCAGGCCGTTTCCGGGTGAGCTCAGTGGTGGAAATGATGTGGCTAAACTGGCTTCAGCCGGTGCTGCTGGCCGGTGCTGCTGGCCAGTCTGCCCTCCGACCACAGTGCCTGGGGTCCAGGCCTGAGTCTCTCAGGGCTCCACGGCCAGTGAAGGCCATGACACTCGGGTGCTGCTGCGGGAGACGCTGCTTCAGTGCTGGGGAGGACGGGGCGTCTTTGGGCAAATCGGGGAGGCCTAGAGGACGATGAGAATCAAGCCTTTTTAAAAGGCAGGTGGGACTAACGGGAAAATATCCCCATCTTCTGAAGGGGTTTGCACAAAATTCACTAAACATGGGTGGCATTTTCCCTGCCTGCCAACCTGCCTGCTCCCTTTTCCCGTGACCTTAATAGCAGAGTCCAGGGGGAGAGTGAGAGCTGAGCTGAGGGCAGACGGAGCAGGTACCTGCCTCTTGGGACTCCCACTCCGTTCCCTTTGGCTCTGGGTCCCGCTCATGCACAGCTCGTGTCCAAGCTGCCTGGCACTTGCCCCTTCAGAGCTGGTCTTTGTGCCCTGCCCCGTGGCCCCAGGGGTCCCCAGCTGTGGGACATCCCAGCCCTGTCCCCCTCGTAAGTGGATACTGCCTCTGCTCCGTGTTTCCTGGTGGCATTTGTCCCCTGTAGCTGACTCGGAACTAGGTTCGAAGCTAGTAACATCCTAGTGCTGTGTGGCCCAGCTGCATTCCCTGGTCGGCCTCCCTGTCCTGCCACTTGCCTTGGCATTAGGAAATCTACAGAGAAACTGGGAGGTGCAGCCCCCTGGCCCTGTGCAGCGAAAGGCACCCCCCCATCCCCACACCTCATTGCCCGTGTGCCCAAGCACAGATGCATGCTGCTGCCCTTTCTCCTCAGACCGAGCTCATTGACCTGTCCACGGTGGACGTCATCCTCATCTCTAATTACCACTGCATGACGGCACTGCCCTACATCACGGAGCACACGGGCTTCAGCGGCACCGTCTATGCCACGGAGCCCACCGTGCAGATTGGCAGGTGAGCCAGCCGCGGTGCGTCCGCTGGAAGGTGCTGGAGAGCGCCTGCCTCAGGGGTGAGTGCCCACCAAAGTCCAGGCCGGACGTGGCTGGCCTTTCCTTTGAGCTGCTGACCCAAGGGTGGGCACAGGCGGTAGCTCTCACTGACCAGCCAGGTGGGGGGCTGTGGAGATGGCTGCATGCCATCTCCATTTGAAAACTGGAAGGCAGCGCTCATGGGCGCCGCCCTGGTGCGGTGAGCTAACTGGGGGGAGGGGGGGGGCGGGGGGGGGCGATGTTTAAAGCAAGGTGCCCCAGGCAGGCAGCCTCCAGGGAAAGCATCCCCGCTGTCAGGGGCACGAGGGAAGTGACCACATTGCCCTCGGAGTCGGGCCCTGTGGCGGCACAGTGGCAGCGGGGCAGGGGAGTGGGGCCCTGCCATGCCTTCCTGTGACCATGGTGGCTTCTAGGAACCGTAGCAACACTCAGTGACAAACAAATTAGGTGAAGAAAACCACCCAGAATAAAAAACCACGCGGACATAGACTAGCAAACACCGACGGGTGCTGTATTCCTAAAGTAAAGCCGTCGGCGCCAAAGCGCAGGGTGGGGGAGGTACTGTGGATGCAGCGGGGTCCTGTGCAGCCTCTGGCCAGAGGGCACCCCAGAAATGAAGCCTGGACTCTCTGTGCCAGGCCGGTTGCCCACAGCGCAGCAGTGCCCTCTCCAGGCGATGGTCAGTGCCCGGGGAAAGGGGAGACCACGAGGCACCAGACTGACGGGGCCAGGGAATGGATGCCCAGGCTTGTCGCGGAAGGAGCAGGAGCAGACAAGCTCTTTCCTTGCGGCTCGGGTCATGGCGTGATGGGAGGACTTCTCTGGTTCTTTTCTGACAGTTCCTCATGTTTTCTCTTTCAACTCAGGCTTCTCATGGAGGAGCTGGTGAGCTTCATTGAGAGAGTGCCAAAGGCCCAGTCAGCCTCCCTGTGGAAAAACAAGGACATTCAGCGGTGAGCGCTGGCCCAGCTCTCCCACCACTGTGCCGGGCCTTGCAAAGCTGTTTGCTTATTTCATGCTGTGATATTTATTCTGTTAGAGCAAAGATTCTCTCTCCTGGGCTACATGAAAGGGTGAGGCTTGATTCAGCCCACCCTTCTTGAGAGGCTCTTGCTGTGAGCAAGGCACTGCCCTGGGTCCTCGAGTTTCAGAACCTTGTCCAACCCTTGGCTCTCTCTGAGGTGCACAGGTCTTCATGGGAAATGAGACAGGTAGGCTCCAGGTGAGTGAGTCTTGCACGGCAGGTGTTAGAAAAGATGCTTCATCCAGGCCTGGCCCCCGGGAACTGAACTTACAGCTGAGGAGGACTTTCCTTGGGAGGTGACAGTTAGGGTGGGTCTCCGAGGAGAAAATGACTTTTCCAATAGAAAAGATCAAGAAGTGGGGTTCAGGCCCAGTAGCATAATGTAGTGTATTCAGGGAACAGTGTTCGTTCACCTGACCCCTAAGCTTACCAGCTCGCGGGGAGGAAACGGCATGGGCGGTTGAGTAACTTGCTGCAGGCCACCTGCCTGGTGGGCGGCGGGTCCGGGTTCAGCCCAGGACGTCAGGCCGCTCAGGTACCAGAGTCCGCCCCTCAGCCACTGTGCTGGCCCCCCTCTGTCCCTCTCACGTGAAGGGGAGGAAGTACATCTAACTGCACATGTGCTCCTGTGTTCTGTGGCTCTTTTATGTCTGTTCCCTAAGTTTGGGGATATGGTGTCGGGAGAGCTTCATGCCAGGAAACGTGTTCTGGGCGCACTTACATCTGAGTCTTCCTCTGTCCCCTGACCTGAGACACAGCACCCCCACCCCACCCCCACAGGTTGCGTTCCCATTCTCAGCCCCTCCTGCCTGTGCAGTGCCACTTCCCGTGCCCTGTTCTCCTCTCACATTGGACTCCTCTAGTCTCCCTCCTCAGAGACCTGGGACCTTGTTTTCTTCCCCTGTGGACCGTGGACGCCTTGGCTGCCAGTGCTTCCTCCTTTTAAATGTACACCCTTTTATATTCTGCTGCAAATAATTTTGGCACACCAGAAATGATGTCCTAAGGTCACTGTTTCCTGACTCCAAGCCCTAGGCCAAGTCTTAGGAAGTCCCAAGTCCTCATTTGGCCTTGTCTTCGGTGACCTTGGACAGAGTCCTTGGCAGTTTCCCTTTGCCGCTCATTTTTGTAAAATACAAGATAACTGCCTCACAAAAAACTGCCCTTGTAGATTGTGAGAAGGGTGAATGGAACTTGCAGGAGCTGAGAGCTGGGGGGTGGGGGTGGGGCAGAAAGCTACTTGGCAGGGTGCTGAGGAATCTCCCTTTTACAAGGGTCTTGCATTGAACAAAAACCTGGAATTTGCTAGCTTGCCCCCTGGTGGGCAAAAGAAACTTGCCAGCGCGCGTGGAAGGGGCAGGGAATAACTTGTGCCACTGGAGAGACCACTTTTCCTGAGGGTATTTCTGATTCTGGTCAAGTATTTTGTTTTCACTGTGAACGTGACGTGATATAAACCATGCTTGGTAGAAAATACCACCCTTGGTAGAAAAGAGTCTGATAACTCGGAAAGAATTTGCTGAGATGTTTCAGAGACAAACCAAGAAGCTGGGTCCTCTTTTTCTCTAGAATAAATTCAGTGTCAGTATTAGAAGCAGTAGAAGTTTTTAGGGACCATTCACCTAGAATTTAACCTGGGCCAGAATATTAAAAATGTTTCTTTTGAACAACATATGCTGAAGAATTGATGTCACTTTTGAATTTCCTTGTCCTAAGCCAGTCGATGTCTGGTTCCCAGCATGCTGGGGCTTGTTAGCAGACACTGTTTCTTGCATCCTAGATATGTTGACATCCCCCAAGTGATGGAGCTGTGTATTCTCTTCAGTTTTTCATTCTCTTTTTCATTCTTTAACTCATGCGTTCTGATCCAGTTCTTGTGAAGTAGGAGCCACCTACTCAGATGCCTGTGGAAATGGGGAGAGTTAGTACAGGAGCAAGGTGGAGAGCTGGGCAGGTGACCACCCCCCAGAGAGGCGGCCAACTTGGAGCTTCCACAGATTGTGGCCATATGGGAACAGGAGCTGCCAAAGCTTCCCTTTTTTTTTTTTTTTTTTTCCTTCCCTTAAAGAGAATCTCAAAATCTGGGTGTTTTAAATGTGATTTTTAAAAATCTTTTTTAAAATGTTGGCTCATGCATTAAAATAAAACCTTGAATGATCCAAGCAAAACACCTCTGAGTTTTTGCAGCTTAAGTCTCTAATTTTTGACTTTACCTTTATACAGCCACACTCTTAGTAAAGAGCCTAAAGCGAATGCAAGATACCTTAGTAGCTTGATTTACCAAGGAGAGCACCAGCCTCCAGGACACAGTGAATTAAAATCCTTCAAACTCGTTGGTCACAGGAATCTGACAAATTCCCTTAAATCACTTGAAGGTAGTTTGAGGTAGCGTTTGATTTAGTGTCAGCGCGTAGACCCTAAAAACAGTGGCTCCTGCTCTGGCAGCTGTCTGGCTCCCGGCCTCCGTTGACATGACTCCTTGAGATTTATTTAGGGGAGGTTAGCCGTCCTTCCTCCTCATTTTCACATTGCAGTTTACTTTTCTGAAAAAGATATTTTGAAGGGTAAGAAAAGGAGACTCTTGTAATATAATTTTTTGAGTCCGACTTTTCCATACTCACTTCAAAATTCAGATTGTTAATGGGAAAAAGCAAAATATCCCACTCCAGAAACTAACCCAGCCTCTAGTATTTTTTACAGACAGCTAGCATTTTCTGTCTACTGCTAGAAATCTACAATTATAATTAAGGCTAAATTATGCAGGATATTGTCATAATCCTCTCACAAGCATTAAGGAGTTATTCATTGGCTGAAATGTTATGGCAGTTTTTAGTGCTCAGCTTAAAAGGTGACTCCATACCATATAGAAGGCAAACTAGAAAAAAAAACATGTTGCAGTTGAAGTTCTCTGCCCTGGCACACCTTGGCTATTTGTAGAGGAATATATAGGTCTCATTATATAGGAAGGAGAAAATTAAAGCTGCAGGCTTGGAGGTCAAAGAGATTGGTGTTGGAATTTCAGATCCGCTTCTTAGTAGCTGCAGCAGCGTATTTCTTGTAGGCTGTTTCCTCGTTTACAAATTAGAAATGATATTAGCATCTTCCAAGGGATGTTATGAGAACTGAATGAGTAACATGAGTCAAGTCCTTAAAACATTACTGGGCACGTAGTAGGTGCTCAGGAGACACCAGCGTCCTTTGCTTTTTCTAACCATCCCATTTGGCCCACATAACCCCTTTCGGTAACCAGTGCCCACTACCTCCCTCGCTGCATTTGTCTTCATGCTGGCCTTTTCTGATGGAAGCAGGTGGAAAGAGCAGGAAGGAGGCAGCTCTCTAATCCCGCTGCTGCACGACCATTCAGACTCTGAGACTCAATCTCCTTCCCTGTAAATATGAGAATTGAATTACTTGCTCTCTGAGTTCACTTGTATCACAGCTTTTAAAGATGTCGGAGGGAGAGGCTCCTGAAGCAGCCCCAGAGTGGCCGTCCTCTGGTGGAAGCATCACCGCTTATTACTCCAGCTTGGCGATTCCAGAAACTTCATCATTTCATTTTGCTCAGGGTTGATTAGCCTCTGAGGGACTGATTCGTACTAACCAAGCTTCTGGGGAATTGACTGACAAACAAAAATCCCCTTTAATTACTTGATATTAGACATCAGCCTAGCTCCAGAACTAGAGTAGTTCATCTGTCTGAGACACTCTGTTCTGATCAGCAGGTCCACTTAAGAGATCAAATTCTAAGTGTTTTTCTGGTGAGCCTAGAATTAAAGCAAAGAGAGTTTAGCTGCCCATGAGAATTCCTTCTCTGATGCTTTGGTGGCTTAGTCCATTTTAGAGATAAATTGAGCTAAAACAAAAATCAAGGATTACAACTGGTTTCAGGTTCATAGTGAAAAGTGCTGATGTTGAGGCTCTATTTTCAACTCATACCCCCTCCCCCATGCACGCACGCACCCCCACACCCCCCACGTGTGTGTAAGCACACTGCTGAATGAGAGGAAAAACACACTTCTGCTACTTCTGTTCTTTGTCTTATGCCCTTACATTCATTATGTTCATTCATTCATTCATTCATCAAACAAAAGCCTAGCCAGTGTTTTATTTATAAACTTTCAAGTGGTCCCTACGGACTTAAAAGTTTTCTCTTAAACAGAAACACATAACCCTGCGCTGCCTGCTGGGGTGGAGGAGAGACAGCAGAGCCCTGGCAGAGGCCAGCCCTGGGAAAGTTTATTAAGCACTCAGATGTGATAAGACCAAAACAAAACAATGAAATCTTTTAGAAAGTACTTACGAAACATTTAGACTCTGAGACCCTGACTTTGATAAATTAGAAAGCCAGAAAAAAACAGAGCTAGTTCCCACTGGGTTTCCTTATCCAACTTATCCTAAATCGGCCAATAATCCTAATAGCTTTGCATGGTTCTCCAAATACCTTCGTCCAGTTAAGGCCTCAAGTAAGCCTGAGGAGAGTTTGAGGGAAAGCTACATTAGACAGGATTTTAGAAGACAGAAGGAAGTAATGACAAAGTGACTGAAGAGCTCAAAAGGGAGGAAATATTAGCAAACAAGTCTTTTATGGGTATATTTATGGAATTCAGAGAATTTCAGACTTGTTGACTTCCAAGTGCCTGGCATTATGATAAGTAGAAAAATGCCCCCAGAGAGTTTAAGATGTAGTCCCTGTACTCAAGGAGCTTGTCAAGCAACATTTAGGTGCTAAGTGGCCAGACCTAGGCTAGGAAAGGAAGCAGGGCCTGAAGGAGGCCAGTGGAGAGCCTTCTAGACGAGGGAGCGGTGTGGGCAGGTGCAGGACACAGTGGCATGATTGACATGTGCTGCTTGGCTACAGTCAGCCTGTGGCACCAGGAAGGAGAGAAAAGAAGCCAGGTTAGCGGTTGTACCACAGGATGTTGAAATTTTTTCATAGAGGCTGAGGGGAGATCGAGATAAAGAAGGGCCTTATCAAGAAGTCATGCTAAGAGCCTTGGATTTTATCCTGAACGTAATAGCGAGCCATTAGAGGGAGAGAGAGAGAGTGAGTGTGTGTGTGTCTGCATTTTTTATCTGTCACTTAGGTCCTTCTGGGAGGCAGTAGGCCTACAGGCCAAGGTGACTCATGGCTGTGATGTCTCTTTCATCACCTTGTACTCTTGTAAAATTTTTCCTAGGCTTAAGCTCCTTGTAGCAGAGGCCTTTGTCTTATGCCTGTTACACCCCTGCCAGGACTTAAATGCTGTGGCTGCAGTCAGGGCTGAGTAAATATTTATTGAATAAATATTGTAAAAACTAAAGGAGTTCAATATACATAGAACAGATGAGTGAAATAAAATCTTCATGTGTCTGTTTATGCGGAAGCTCAAGAGAAAGGTTATTGATATTTTGTTGCTGGAGAAATAAAAGGTAAAGAGAATTGGAACAACTTGATGTAAATGCTATTTTGGCTAAGTATTCTGTGTTTACATTATTATGACTGGATAAATGCAACTCACTGACTTTATAACGTTATTAGCATTATTTTTCCTTCTTTAGTCCAACTTTTTGTTTTCCCGAGTTAGTGAATACCTTGTTTGCATACGTTATGGATCACTAATTTATCTCCCCACCCGGCATTTGTAGAAAACTCTCATCAGTTTATTCAGACTCAAGAAAAGTTCTGACAGTTTCATCTTCTTGAGAAATCCTCTCTCAGTCCCTGCCCCCCCCCATACACCCCCTCCCGTCTGATTCCAGCTGCTCTTGGGCTGTATATCGCTTCCAGCTTAGGATTTTCTAGTCATTATCCTGGAGATTTCTTCACCTCTTTCTTTTGTTAGAAGCTCCATTTTCCTTTCACAACTTCATTTTGCACATCCTCCACTCACCCTGAGAAAGTGCACGGGAAGTAAATTTTCTGAGATCTTACACGTCTAAGATGGCTTTGTTATTCCCTCACACCCTGATAGAAACCCAGGTTAGATAGACTCTTGAAGACATTGCTGTGTTTCCACCGAGCTTCAGAAATGCTGCGGAAAGCCAGTGCTGTTCTGAGTCTAGAGCTTCATCTGTATCCTGTTTAGTCCCCTGTGGAATCTTTCAGAATCTTTGTGCCTTAAGTTCATGCTGACATGTCTTGCTGAAAGACAGTTTCCATTTGTGTTCTGAGTGCTTAGTGGGCCCTGTCAATCCAGAATGAGGGTGGCAACTGTGGCCAGGCCCCTCCCTTGTAGGTCAGCTCTGGCCTCCTGCTATTTTTATAAGTAAAGTTTTATTGGTACGCAGCCATATTCACTTATACCTTGTCAGTGGCATTACACTGCCACATAGAAGCGTTGTGACAGAGCCTGGACGTGGTCTGAGAAGCTGAAAGCATGTCTGGCCCCTCATAGAAAACGGTTGTTAACCCCCTATCTAGAGAAATCAAGAATTTCTATTCTCTTTCTGGAACGCATACATATATTTTGAACCTCCTGGATTGTTACTAAATTTTTTTCTTTTTATTTTTTCTTTTGTTTAAGAAATTCGCTTAACCTTATCTGACCATGTTTCCATGAGGTTTTCCTTTCTGTTATCATTTCTTATTTTGTGTAAGTTTTTTTATTTTTTTTAAAAGAAGTTTTTAATTGTAAAACAAGGATACCAAAAATAAGCAAGACTAACAGACAATAAATAAGTTATTATAAAGCAGTCACCCTTATAAATACCACCCAGGCCAAAAAATGGAAAGTTGTCACTAACTCCAGTCTTCTACCCAATCTGGTCACAGTCTGCACTGAAACATACATTACTGATTTCCATCCAGTGCGGTATCATCCTTTTTGCAGCTTGGAATCTTCTGTCTTTGGGCAGCAAAAGCCCCTCCAGGCCCTCCACTGTTCCTTCTGTCTGACCCAGGTGGACTCTGTTTCCAGATTAGCTAGTATAGCAGGGTGTTCAAGACTGCGCTTCCACATTCCCTGCCCTAAATCTGGGGTCACCCACTTCCCCAAGAAAGGAACTAAATTCTTTGAGTGGGAAGGGGAATTTTTAAGCTCCCTTTCTTATTGTTAGCAATACTCACTGTTGCTGCGTTGGTCATCACACCATTTTGAAGGACAAAGCATATATATTTTCCTCCAGTTTTTTCTTTGTATGTTTTTACGACATCAGTATTTTGAGAACATGTAGCCGTTATATACTATTTTCTCTCTTTTAACCTTCATTTGGTCTTATTTTTATAAGTAACTGTACATTTTATGCTCATAACCTACCAGCCAATATATTGATGTTTCCAAAGACATTTTGGTTGTCTGAAACTCATTCTTCAGAAGATAACTTAAGATGAGATCATGAGAACAATATTCCCTGAGTCCTTGCAGGTCAATAATTGTTATCTGTGCTCTGTGACCTTGAAAGTCAATTTTGCTAGTGTGCAATCCTTGACTTGCATTTTCTTTCTTTGAGCAACATAAATACATTACTCTATTTTCTCCTAGTAAAACATTGCTATTAAAAATTCTGAAATATAATCTGATTTTTTTTCCCTTATAAAGTAACTTGCTCTTGCCTAGGACTTTATTTGTCTCTTTTCTTTGTGGTTAAGTGTTTTCCCAGAATGTGTTAGTTTTTGGGTCAGTATTCTCAGTTCTGCATTGTGTTCTTTCAGTGTCTAGTTTCAAGTGTATTTTAGCAATTATGGTTTTTAGTATTTCTGTTTCTTCACTTGGACTTCCATTGGGGACTCCTGTTATCTGTGTGTTGCACCCTCCTTGCCTGTATTCAGTGTTTGCCACTTTCTTTCAAATTATTTTTATCTTGTGATTTCTTTTTAATGCTTGGAATTTCTCTTCCTATACTTTTCTCATGACATAATCTGTTGTGTTTATCTACTGTTGTGTTTCTATTAGCTTAGTCTTTATTTCTGAGATATTTTGTAAATTTCTTATTATTGATTCTGGCACCTCATTTTTAAGCTTTTCAACTTGCTGTGTGGTTTTTTTTATGTAACTTTTTTATGTTGTTTTTTTTTTAATGTAACCTTTTTAAATGATTTTAGCTTCTTTTGAAATTGGGTATATTCTGTAAATACGTTTTTGTTGTCTCTGTGCTGTTGTATCTATTTGTAAGAGCCCCTTTTTAGCAGGAGTCTCATCTCTTAGGTAACACGATCTTATTTCTCTCTCTAAGGTTAGTTAATGAGAGTTGTTTAAAGTTCCATCTGCCTGCCCAACTCGTCTCCTCTCACTTCCTCTCCTCTGGTCCCTCCAGTTGTTTCACCTTTCTCGTTTTAGAGACTTTCCTTAAATGTATGATAATTGTAGTCACTGGTGAAGTGCTGAATAACAAAAAACTGATTAGAAAGTCTGTGCCATGAGTAGGCTTTGAATTCTGGACTTTACCAGAATGTGATCTGGTTGAATCATTTTGTTACATGTCTTTCTCATTGATTTTTCTTCCTTGATGCTGATCAGATATTTAGAGGTTTTTCCATTCTCCGACCCTGGAGGGATGAGGCTCACTGCTAGTGTTCAGGGAGTGTGTGAGAAGAAAATCGTTACTCTCAGTACATAGAGTACTGGCTTCAGAAAGCTGCCTCCCACTGTCATGGTTTCCCTTGTCTAGACTCCTGTTTTTCCCTGCCACAGAGAATTTCTGGTGTCATGCCTGAGAGCGGAGTGGGCAATTGCTGAACTATAAGGAATAGGTGAGGAGAACTGGGCTTTTCTATTTTTCAATCAGTTTTTTTCCCACTAACCCTCTTTAAGACCTAGCTCAACCTCGGGCTTTCAGACATACCTATCGTTTCTAATGTTGAGCTTTTGTGGGTTCACAATGTAGGTTACTTGAAATGAACTTTAAAGTTGCACTAAGACTTTGTGCTTTCCATTTCTAAGATGCTCTTGTTTTTGTCGTGTGTGTGTGTGTGTGTGTGAGAGAGAGAGAGAGAGAGAGAGAGAGAGAGAGAGACCTTGTACCATTATTCATTGTGTTCCAAGAGAGAGAGCAGAGCTATTGCACATATTCAATTTACCAAAACTTCTTTGACTCCGATTGTAGAGTGACTCAGGGGATAGACTCTTCAGGCCTGCTCTGGACAGTGTTAGAGCAAATGTAAATGTTTTTCTAATGACACATTTTTGTTTCCTTGTTTGTTTTAAGGGATGCTTTTGATGTAAAAAGTCACAAATCATGTTCTATTTTCCTCTTTTAAGCCAAGCCTCACTGTGTTTAGTCTATCTCTGTAGCTTTGCAGACCTATGAGTAAATCTACTTCATTTATTTTTTATGAACAAGGGAGAGAATGTGAGTCAAATGTACAAGATATAGATAAGCCCTAAAACTACCCTAAGGAAGTAACTGCCGGGGGCGGGAGGAGTGGAAAAAAGTAGTAAAGTGAATAGAGCAACAAAAAAAAAGACTTCCAGAAAACAATATTAAATAGGCAGACATAATCCAGCTATACCATATCGGTAGTGCCATTAAATGCGAATAGCTTAAACAACCCGCTGAAATGGCAGAGGTTATCAGAGTGCACTTTTACAAAGTAAACAAAACCAAGCTTCAGCTACGTGCTAGTTAAAGAAAACAGAAACTAGAAAAGTATTAGAGAAAACTGAGTTAAGCCAGAAGTTGGTTCTTTGAAAAAAAAATTCCACAAACTGACAGACCCTTAGTTAAACCGACCAAGAAAAGACGAGAAGGCGCCAGTTACTAGGGTCAGGAATCAAAGCGGGTTGAGCACTGCGACCCTCACGGAAATAGAGGCGATTCTGAGGGAGCCCGAGACCAGCTCTGTGCCAGTAGCTCGGGCCGCGTGGAGGCCGGACACAGCTCTTGAAGGGACGCCCTCTAACAAGAGCTGACGTGTGTGCGCTTCCAGGCTGCTGCCCTCTCCCCTCAAGGACGCCGTGGAGGTGGCGACCTGGAGAAGATGCTACACTATGCAAGAGGTGAACTCCGCCCTCAGTAAAATCCAGCTGGTGGGATATTCGCAGAAAATTGTGAGTGTTGTTATGATTTTAAGTAACTTATGAGAGTTTTTGGTTCTTACTGCTGGCCTTTGAAAGGATCCTGTAGTTAACTTCCTTGCACCAGCCAGTCACTCAGAAGCTGCCCTGGTACTAGGTGAAAGACCGAGCATCTGTCCTCACCCACCCCATGTTGGCAGCGTTCCCTTACCCCGCGCCACAGGCCCATCACGAGCTAGCACTCGGCGGGCCAGCGTGGTGCCAGCGAGGAGAGGGCCTCTGACCCTCTTCCCTCTAGATCAGTGGGCACTCCAGGTTTGGACAGGTGAGAAAAATCCGAGAGCATAAAAGAGATAAAGATAAAGCATTTTGACGAGTACAGCTTTTGAGTTCTGACCTGGCAATGCGCAGGTTCCTCTCCCGGTGCCTGTGCCTGAATCTGACGCCTGAACTAGTAAAGAAGGGAAGCCTAAGGATCTGCCTTTCTGGTCTATTTGGTAGTATCCTGGCCCCGTATTTTAACGAGTAAGGCCTGCGGCCTGGTGCCACACGGCCGGGCTGACCCTCGGGGGTAACGTAAACACTGTGGGCTGCTTCCTGTGCCGGCCTCCTGGTCTCCAGCGTTTCCTTTGCACCATAAACTTTCGGCGTGTTTTACAGTAACTCCTGTTTCCAAGCAGAGGCTATTTCCGCTTTTTGCTGCAAACTCTCTGGTGCGCCTGCGTCGCCGAGACTCACTTGTTCTCACTGTGCTTCCCAGGAGCTTTTCGGTGCCGTCCAGGTGACTCCTCTGAGCTCCGGCTACGCCCTCGGGAGCTCCAACTGGACCATCCAGTCCCATTATGAGAAAGTGTCCTACGTCTCTGGTTCCTCCTTGCTCACCACGCACCCCCAGGTAATTCTGGACTCTCGGCCATTCGGCTTTTGGTCATTTAACCCAAAATCAGAACGTCCCCAGAGTGCCATCACCCGCTTTTAAATCTCCCTAGTTTGGGTTTGTAGAGACTTTTTTTTTTCACATTTACGTTATTGTGGTGCGATCACTTAACCCGAGACTGCCCTTAAGGTGGCTCCCGCCCTGCAGCGCCAGCCTGAGGCTGCGGCTACAGTGTTGCAACGCAGTCTCCACTGGGACTTCACGTTCTCCCTGCGTCGCCAGAGGAAGCTTGTCTCTGTCCCCACATCTAGGATTGCAAGTCCCTCTGGAAGGTCGGCTCCCCTGGTTCCCCCCACTCCCGAAAAGCACAGCCTGCTGCAGAGCAGAGGGGGCAGCTTGTCTATCAGTGACTGCTGACTGATACAGTGAGCACCTGCTGTGTGTCAAGCAGGAGTCACTGGTGACCCACAGGCCAAGCCCCTGCGCTGTGCACGGGGGAAGACAGAGGCCTGTGCTCGCCCATCCCGCCCACATCCCGTTGCTGTGTGACGAGATGTGAACAGAAAACAGCAACGGGCGAGGTGATTTTAGATCGTGACGCACGTACGGAAGACCACTAAGCAGCCTGATGGAGACTATGATAGACACTAGTTTAAATTGGACAAAATATATTAGGAGAAAAAATTAAATTGGGAAGCTTCTGGGGGAGACGCATTGGAACTGGGACTGAAGGAATGAGCCCTGGAAGCTGCGCGGGCAGAGCCTGCAGGGACACGTGGCCTGAAGCCACGGCGATCTGGCGCCCAAGCAAGCCGGGCCCCGGGGCAGGTAGGAGTTCAGAGACCACGATGAGAAATCCAAATTTTATATTAATATGTAGAGAGCAGCTACCACCGTTAAGTTTGTTAAAGGTGTGTTTATTCCAGTTTTTGCGTTTTCAAAGAATTTATCGTTTACTTCATAAATACCGGTTTTCCACGTTTGCCAGGGGGCAGAGGGCAGGGAGGAGCAGGCAGGTAGCCCGCGGGCGGCTGTGTATGGCGACCTAACTTGGGGAGTCGCCAGTCTGTGTTAATGTGGGGAAAGTGGCTGCCGGGAGTCCAGGCGGAGGCTGCCGGGAGCTGCCTGTCCGCCTTGGTGTTCGTGTCGTCTTTATAATCAGGTTTCACCTCCAGTCTAGAGGGGACAAGCTGCTATTTTTTCCTGTAGCTAGCAGAATTCTGGGCCCTTCCCGCTTATTGAAATCAAAAGCCCATCAATGTCATCTTAATTTGCCTCATTGAATCAAATTTTTTATTGGCAGCTTCTATCATTCCTGATATATTCTTCCATAAAAGACAAAGATTACTTGGCTGCCAACTCTTCCGATTTGCCCTGCTGAGATCAAAGCCTTTCCAGTACTATTGATGTAATTTCCAGTAAATTATCCCAGCAAGGCCCATAAATTTAAAGGGAAAATAAGGTCTTGAAAGTAATGAGCAACATACCTACGTAATTTTAATTTCTAGTTGGCAATCAGTGTTATATCTCAAAAAAAAAAAGAAAAGAAATTTTCCTTTACTCAGATAATTGGATTCTCTGTGGAATTAGCAGGGATGAGGAAAGTTTTGGTTTAAACTTGCTAGTCCCCTATGGGGGTCAGCAAACCATGGGCTGTGGGCCAAATCTCCCCCGCCTGGGTTTGTATAAATAATGTTTTGAGGGGCTGCATCGACGCCCACTTGTCTGTGGACTGCTTATGGCAGCTTCCGCGCTACCGCAGCAGTTAGAGCTTCACAGCAAAGGCCAGTCCCTGACCTACTTGATGGGAACCTCATCCTCCAGGAAGAACAGAGCAGCAAACTCCACTCAGCCGTGAGCTCCAGTCAGCGTGCGGGGCTTCAGCGTAAACCGGAGGGGGGGACACTGGAGAGGCGAGTTGAAAGGCAGGTCTTTAACTCAACATTCATTGGGGGGCCTGTGTCTCCAGAGAAGGACACAGGATGTCACATGGTGACACTGCGAGTGGCCATGCTGACGCCGAGCAGTTGACAAGGAGCTGGCGGGGCCCGGGGCTGTGGGGCGGGGCGGGGGCACTTTGAGCAGACGGGGGTGTGGAGCAAGCCACAGGGCGTCACGGGCTGTGAAGTATCCAAATAAGGAGCTGAGGGCGAGAGCTCAGCCCTGGACACCTTCTGCACACAGCGGGCAGAAGGAAGACCGCCCTGATGAGGAGGGCGGGAGCGCGAGAAGAGGCTCCAGGGAGAGTCGCTGCCAGAAACCCAGAGCGGCGTCCGGACTGGAAGGGGAGCGCGCGGGGGCTCAGCAGCCCTGCGAGTTCTCCTTCAGGTCTCACGATTTGAACCAAAAAATACAGTTCAGCCACATAAGAAAGAATAAAATGGTAGTTGTATGGGGAATTTGAACTCCAAGAAAAGGTAACCTTTATCTAGTTTATTTCTGAAGTTAGAGAAATAAGTTAGGATCATCTTATGAGAGAACGTATTTTCCAAAGTTGGAGAGTTCCAGAAAATACGTATGGTTCCATTTTCCGCATGTGACTACAGATTATAAACTTCACTAAAATCCTGACCAACGGATTAGAAGAGGGTTTTTTGAGAGAATAAATTGTAATCAGGTAACACGTATCCAGGACTAGCAGGATGATTACCCTGAGAGGCTAATGTTACGGTGATTGTGGCCTGTTGGTCGCTTACTCCCTTCCTCGAGCTGGTGTGATGCTGGCTTTTCCCTCGATCAAACTTCAGAGCCAAGAGACGGGCCCCTCACAGTGGCCGACGGTTATTTCCACCCCCTTCCGTGCTTTCTGAAACTTCTCTCTTGACTCCCCTTATGGCTTTGACTTTTTTGTCTGGAAAGTCCGGATCGGTCAAGCTATTGATACTTAGTATTGTATTTGGCTTATTTTTGCCATCTTAGTACATATTTTCAGTTTACTTCATCCTTCCTTGCCTTCCTTTAGAAGACTACGTTTCTGCCTGTAAGTTTGAAGACACATATTTCATTTTTGTTGTTCTGGGTTGTTCTTAGCTTATTTTTCCCATAGCTGTCTTCAGCTAGTCAGGATCTGTCTCTTTCCCCCACCCCTTCCTTTTGTGTCTCCACCTTCTCCCCGCCTCTCCCCTGCTCCCGCCCACCCTGTTGATACAGCCCAGAATTTTAGTACCGGGTCATTCAGAATCTGCACGAAGTGTGGAATGTATTGCTTGTCAGGACAGCAGTGAACTTGACTGTGGCTCCTTTTCCAACCTCCCGTGTGTCTCGTAACCCCCCACATTAAATCAGCATCTCTCTGGCACACTTGAGGAATAGTCACCAGAGGGTCTTAGAGTGACCACCCTTGTGAGGTCTTGAATTAATAAGAATATTTTTAATTTTTCCTCAAACTTAAATGACAAGTAGGATGGATATAAAATTAAAGGAAAAGAACTTGAACCTGTAAAGCTTTGAGAGTTTTATTTCATTTCCCACCTGTGCCCTCATTGTAGGTGAGAAGTGTGACGCCATTCGGACTTGCCTTCCTCTCTGAGAGCTGCCTGTCGCCTCCACGGGGCCTTCTGCGCTCTCGCATTTACTGTGCTGTGTCTTACGTGTGCCTTTTTCTTGTCTGTTGTATAATCTGTACGAAGATCTAATTTCCTTTAACAGAGAAACCCTTCATCATTTTCTTTTGTATTTCCCTACACAGTATTTCCAGATGTTTACACTTGCTCGTTTCAATGCCCCCCTTATGTTTTCCCAGGCCTTTTAAATGCACGTTCTGACTCCTGGGCCTTTTTCTGTCCTCCACACTAGGGTGGCCCCGGGAGTCTTCACCTCTGCTCTCCCATGGTGCCTGCCTTCTTTGGCTCTTGCTCGCCATCTTGTCTCCACTCCAGGCCCGGTTTCCCCAGGAATTGATCTCAGTCCCTTTGTTTCTCGGCTCTGTCAGGTGCCCCAACAGCTGGGTGGTCTCTCGGCGCAGGTCCTGGGAGAGCCAGCAGCTGTGGTCACGCGCTCTCCTGTAGTTCTCGTGCCCGGGTGCGGTCTTTGACCAAACTTTCCTCACCCCGTTCCGTTCCCCCGTGCCTCCCCTAGTCGGTCCCCATCCCGACAAGCCCTGTTCAGTGGTGGACTTCACACGGGGAGGGAGGGCCAGACGACGCGTGGACACAGGAGAGCGCCGCGCTGGGCTTTCTTGGCCATCTGTAGACCGCCAGCCTTTGTGGGGTACTAAGCACAGTTCTCTGGCTTGCAGCCCATGGACCAAGCTTCTCTCAAAAACAGCGACGTTCTCCTCCTCACGGGCCTCACCCAGACCCCCACTGCAAACCCAGACGGCATGGTGGGGGACTTCTGCAGCAACCTGGGTAAGTGCGCCTCAGCCCACCGGGCCACACCCCACGCAGGTTAGTGACAACTCACCTCTCAGGTGCTTTTGCCCCTTCAAACTTGAGAGGACGCTTGGATTTTTTTCTATCCAGTTTATTGCCAACCATGTGTTGCGATTCCTCATTTGATAACTTACCAAATATGGAGGATTTTATTATAGATAATAAATACATTAGTGGGAAAAAAAAATGCCTGTAAAGTGAGGCAAACGGAAAACTTAGCCTGTTTGCTCCTAGTTCATGCAGCAATGGTCAGAGGCCCAGACAAATCCCGCAGAGGTTTAGCAGGAGCCCAAAAAAGGGGGCGCTCGGTCCTGTCCTGAGCTTGCTGCCATGGGCGGCTTTAGTGCCCAGGGCACCCTCGCCCAGGACGGAGGCCTCTGGTGCTCGGTGTCTGCAGACTGTTCTGCCTGGGAAGTGATGGATGGAGGGACTGAAGAGCACATATTCCTCCCAAAGTGCTGCTCCTTTTATAAAACTGCTGTTTTGAGACTTGTTTTCCCTCTGGCCTCAACTCTAGCGCTGACAGTCCGGAACGGAGGAAACGTGTTGGTTCCCTGCTACCCTTCTGGAGTGATCTATGACCTCCTGGAATGCCTGTATCAGTACATTGACTCAGCCGGCCTCTCCAACATCCCCTTCTACTTCATCTCCCCCGTGGCCAACAGTTCTCTGGAGTTTTCCCAGATTTTTGCTGAGTGGTAGGTCTGCGTCCTGCGTGCGCTCCTTTGACTCGACGTTCTGGCAGTGAGAACAGGAATCACCTGCCTTTCCTCACGGCACTGTGAAACCTTCAGGTTGTTTTTCTGTGACTGTGAGGGGAAGACTGTATTCCCGAAAGCCAGGCTTGAGAGTAGTGGCCTAGGAGGGGAGGCAGGAAGGCCCCGAAGCTGGGGGGGGCACTTTCCAAACCTAGAGGAAAGTGTCACAGGCTTCTCACTGACTTGCTGCCCCCTGTTGTTGGGAAGCGGAGCTACACCCACAAGTCACCTCAACCCAAGCTTGTGTTGCCTGAAATCTGATACCAAATCTGATAAGAGAAGCTAGATTATTTTTCACTTCAGTAGCATGATATTTGACAAGTATAGCTATTGATCACATACTAGGGTGGGTAGAATGTGGGCCAGTAAGAAGCCGGGTGCCATTCTAAGGTGTTCACGTGCACTCGTAACCTGCTTGCCGTCGGGTGGCGCGTCCGGCTGTCTCGGTGGCGACAGGCTCTGTTGTGTGGTCCCATCAGCGTGTGGTGGCTGCTGGATGCAGCCTTCTAAGTCTCCACCTAAAAAAGGAGTTTGTACGTCATCCTGTCGCAACGCACAACAGGTTCTCCCAAACATGGTTCCAGGATCACGTCAGCAAGGAAGGACAGTCCCGGCCGAGCTAGACTTGCTCAGGGCCGACCTCATCACGTCATCTCCCCTAAAGCCACGACTCCGGGAGCCCAAGAGGACTTAGGTGTGCCCCAGAGCTGTGCTGCTCCCCCAAGGACCCGGCCCCCCTCACTGGGAGGGGCGCACTTCAGGGCAGGCGGCTTCCCTCCAGCGCACCCCCGTGTTCTCTCGGGGGCTCCCGAGGCCCTTTATATCATCCACTCAGGCGTAGCGGCTCACAGCAGAAAGCTGCTCACTCCACTGGCCCTTTACGCTTGACCCCCCCCCCCCCACAGTCTGCTCCTCTGACCCAGGAGAGGACTCCCCCCCTCCCCCACCATGTGAGCAGCACGCGCCGAGTTCCCGGGCAGAGCCTCAGTAAAGCCTGACAAAGCAGGTTCCCGGGCGCCTGGTGCGGCCCGGCCCTGGGACGCGATTTCCCTGCTGGCGGCCGCCTGGCGGGGAGGACGCAGGACCAGTAGGTCCTTCTTGTGTGGCGGTTTGTTTGTGTGTTTTGGCTGCTGCTGTATTTCTGTCCTGCGCGGTCACCGCGGGAAAAAGTTTACGGGAAAGGGTAAAAGCCTGAACCCAAGACCCCGCTCCTGCTGGCCACGCTCTGGTGGGTTTTTTCTTCTGCCATCGTGGCCGTGCTGAGTGCTCGGGTTTGAGCCCTGTTTGGCGGCGCTGGTCGTCACCTGTACGTCACGTGTCTGTTTTAGTTTAACCGCCGCGGCTCTCACGGATGGCACAGCGGGCAGGCGGGGCTGAGGCGTGGGACTTTGAAGGGAAAAAACTGAGGAATTTTCAAGGTTAAAAAAGTGCTCCCAAGGGACTCTGCTCTGAATTCTGTGTGGAAGCTGCTCTCTCTAAGTTTTTTACTGAGGAACGCTGGCTTCCGTCGTCGTCCTGCTCTGGAAGTGGGGCACCCCCGCCGGCGCTGTGGCACCGTAGGCCCCTTCTGTGCAGCGAGTCGCCCGCAGGAAAGGGTTGTTAATCCGCTGTCTTGAGCGGTGTGTGTGTGCGCTGCACCGGGCCCCCCTAACGTGCAGTGTGTTTCTCTTTCAAAGGCTGTGTCACAACAAGCAGAGCAAGGTGTATCTCCCAGAACCGCCCTTTCCTCACGCGGAGGTAAGACGCCGCGGCCTTGGGTTAGAGCGAGGGATGTGCGGGTAAAGGCGCGTGGCCAAGGTCCGCGGGGACGCTCCGTCGACACGCCGTCACCAGCCGAGCGCCCCGGCCTCCCTGGCGAGGAGCGGTGCTCGGACTGGTGCCGACTTTTTGGCAAAGCAGGTTCATTTACGTCTGCTTCCCGGTCGGTGATGTTGACCACCTAACGAGCTGGCCACACAGACCATAAAAGGAACGTGGGTTTTGTGTTTGACGTGGGGGTGGGGCATGGGAATACCTGTGGGCTCGGCGGGCTCGGCTTTCCCACCCGCTGTCCCGGAGCCCTCGGGGCATTCTGGCCTCCTGCTGGTGACCTAAAGATGGTCTCCCGGGGTAGCGAGGCTGGCATCTCATGGGGGCTCGGCCCGTGCGTGGCACATCCTCACCACTGGGCGACTCCGCTTGGACTTGGAGTTCTTGGCTGGGGACCCCTCAAGCAGCATCTTGGGGCAGGGCCCTTGGCCTGCAGGCTCTGACTGGGGACAGTGCCGGAGCAATGGCACAGGGGCTGGCTGCAGGTTCTGTAGGACCTGATGCAGGGGAGTAGCGCCCAGGTGGTGCCGGGGAACCAGGGTACAGGCCAGATGCGCGGGAGGGTGAGAGGATTCACCAGGGACAGAGTGGGGAGCAGAACAGGCAGAAGGACCGAAGTACACTGCTGAGGGGAGCAGCGGGCGACAGGAGAGGTCTGCGCACCATGTGGGTTACTCCAAGGTCGGCGGGGATTGAACTGGCACTGCAGAGGCTGCGGACCGCTTCACAGCGCTGTGCTCAACCGCCTGTGCCATCAGGGAGGCCCAGGAAGGGGGAGACATTTTGGCTCAAAACAGACGCTGTAGAGACAGGTGCGAGGCGGGTGCATCAAACACTAAGGGATACCGAGGACGTCTGAGGCTCTGGCTCAGCGGCTGTGGGAGGCAGGTAGAGTAAATCAGCCGGCGTGACCCGAGTTAAGTGTGTTGGCATCACCACAAGGCCCCATCTGCTCAGGGCACACGCAGGTAGAACATTCCTGTAAGATGCGTCTGTGCCTTTGCTCCGCTCAGCCTCCCACTGGGGCCCTCTCCCCCCCGGCGGGGGGGCGGGCGGCTGAGGTGTGCTCGCCCGTGTGTTCCAGCTCATTCAGACCAACAAGCTGAAGCACTACCCCAGTATCCACGGGGACTTCAGCAACGACTTCCGGCAGCCATGTGTGGTGTTCACCGGGCACCCTTCCCTCCGCTTCGGGGACGTGGTGCACTTCATGGAGCTCTGGGGCAAGTCTAGTCTCAACACCGTCATATTCACAGGTACGGAAAGTGCCCTCCTCGCAGAACGCACCTGTGGGGCAGGGTTTTCCAGGAAGGCACGAGTGTGAGCACCGTCCCATCTGATGTGCCGCCGCACAGGCAGCCCCGGGCAAGCCTCCCGCCCGCCCGCCACTGAGTGCCAAGAGCTACTTCGGAGACGGCCCGAGGCAGGCGTCTGGGGTGGGGGGACGGGGACCCGCTGCTGGCCTCTTGCCCACAGTTGAACAGTCTTCCCTGGTGCTCTCCTCAGAACCCGACTTCTCGTACCTGGAAGCCCTGGCTCCCTACCAGCCTTTGGCCATGAAGTGCATCTACTGCCCCATCGACACGCGGCTGAATTTCATCCAGGTCTCCAAGCTGCTGAAAGAAGTGCAGGTGAGGAGGCCCCGTGCCCGCCATGGTGCCGCCCACTTGTGCCCGGTGGGGCGCATCCAGCACATTTCTTGTGCTCACTTCCCGTCACCCCCAAGGGCTGGGACGCTCATGCAGAGTCCTCCCTGACCCCCGTCCCACACGGTGGGTTCTGTGGCCTGGCCAAAGCCACGGCCTGGTGCCGCACAGACGCCATGCGGGTGGGCAGCCCCGTTCCCTGGTGCCAGCCAAGGATGGCGCGTGCCTGGGGCTGAGGCCAGGTGGGAGTGGGCCAGGGAAGCGCCATGAGGGGCCCTAAACACAGGGAGGAAACAGAAGCGGCACCGCTGGCCGCCCCGCCCACCCCCCGACCCTGGGGGCTGCTCCCACCGGGGACCATGACGAGCAGGCAGAGGATGGGTGCCAGGTGCCCACCCTCACGGCCACTGCACCCCTCTGCAGCCCCTCCACGTGGTCTGTCCTGAGCAGTACACGCAGCCGCCCCCCGCGCAGTCACACAGGATGGACCTGATGATCGACTGCCAGCCGCCCCCCATGTCCTACCGGCGGGCCGAGGTCCTCGCCCTGCCCTTCAAGCGTCGCTACGAGAAGATTGAAATCACGCCAGAGGTGAGGCTTTCCCGCCCGCTGGACCCAGGTGGTCTCCTGGTGGACAGGCCAGGGCGGCTGTGAATCTCCCCACACGGGCACCTGCTCAGATCTGCTGCGGAGCCAGGGAGGGGCTGGCCTGGGTGCCGCCCCTGCTCTCCCGTGAACGCGGGCGGCCCTCCTCCCCGCGGGCTCACCCCTCTGGCTTCTCTCTGCCGTGGTGACACGTCCGGAGCCTCTAGAGACTCCAGGGAGCGCTCGGGGGAGAATGACGCGACGGGCAGAAGACGCAGGGTCGTGATAGGGACCTCCGAGCCCTGCCAGGGCGCCCGCTCCGGGCCCCAGGCTCAGCACCCGAGACCCTGTGATTAAGACCCTGGGTCTCTGCTTTTATTTTTTATTCCCTTTTTTCCAACAAAGCTGTGCTTATCCAGTCTAGAAAATTTGGAAAACAAAAAGGGAAAAAGAAAAAACACAATCCAGTCTTGTCCCGACACCACTGGATTCCGTTAGCCCGTCTCTTCCCCGGGAGGGAGCTGCGCCGCCCGCCAGGCGCTGCCCTTGTCACGTGACAGTCAGTCACGCCGGGAGGCCCCGCAGCGGCGTCAGCCGTAAAGGCTGGAGGCAGGTCTGTCATCCGTCTCTGCTGCTTCTGATGACGGGGCGCCGTCAGGAGCTTCTCCCCACCTCCGAGTTTCCTCAGGAAGCGTTCTGAGGTCGGCTTTCCCCGCCAGGCCGCGTACCCGCCCCAGGTGGCGCGCCCCGGGCCTGCTCTAGCGGGCGGGAAGGTCACCTGCTCAGCCCCGCTGTTCCCACCTCAATTTGCTGCGAGTCTTTTCGGTTATATAAGCAGGTGCTGCCACCTCGTTGTACGTTACGTGTCTTATTAGTGGAGTAAGTCTCAACTCGCAGTGATTTCTTTTGCCTCCAAAATGGACATTTTGTGGCAGAAATTACTCATCGCACTTAAATTCAAGCCTTCCGAGGTCGCCCCCTTCACGAAGATGGAAAATCCTAACATTTGTTAGATAATGATTGATGAAAAGTGGTTATTTCGGGGAAAGGGAAACTTCCTAGACAGAACTCAGCGATCCCGTATGAATCCACCGCTCTGCTTTTCCTCCTCCCAAGGGATGTCTGCACCGTTGGGTGGAGGCGGCCAGCGCGACACCTGTCCCTGTCGCGAGGTGGGCCTGGTGGGGCGACGGCAGGCCCTGCGTCTGCTCTTCGCTGCAGGTGGTTTATCCCCGTGGCACTGGGCAGACCCTGGCGCCCTAGTTCTTCCTCCTCCCCCTGCAAGGAAGGCACCCCGGCCCCACCCTCGGTGTCGGAGCCGGCCTGAGGCCCGCGGGGCCTGGCCCGGGACAGCCGCTGTCTGCCCGGCAAGCAGCTCAGCCCCGAGGCTGTCTCCTCGGACGGTGCCCTGCACTCTGGCTTGGGGCTGCTGCCCAGGCCTCCACACCATCCCGTCACCACTTTTCTAGGCCTGTTTTTCAAATACACTGGAAATTTTTCTGGATTTTACTATGTGAGCTTTTCCTCGGGGACGGTAGTCTGTGGCCAGGGACGGCACATGACAGAGGCTGGGGGGTTCGTCCGCTCTCCTCACCTACACGTCTCACTCGGTGCCCACGTCGCTCGCCCGCCCTCCTCCGACCTGCGCTCGCGCCGGGTCACGTGGTCCTGCTGACCACTCTCCACGCACGGGTGGACGTCCATCCTCTACCAGGACAGCCTGGAGCTGCAGCTCGGGTGTCCCGTCCTGCCTGGGAAATGCATGGTGAGGTGAGGGGCTCCGCCACTGCTCAGGCCCCGCCTCCGTGAAGGGCATGGGGCGCCCTCTCCCCTCACCTGGCACAGGCCTGACTGAAACCCGTTTGCTTCAGCTCGCAGATTCCCTGGTGCCCATGGAGATCAAGCCTGGCATTTCCCTGGCAACCGTTTCGGCTGTGCTGCAGACTAAGGATAACAAGCACGTCCTGCAGGTACCTGGAGCCAGGGGACCCCCCCCCCAACCGCACCCCACCAGAAAGGTCCTACTTTCCACCCGGCCCCCAGGCTCCCAAGCCAGCATCAGAGAAACAGGACGCAGCGCCCAAGCGCCTTCTGCGAGGGCCAGCGCCTGGGGGGAGGAGGGAGGGGGTTGCACCCCCTGCGCTGCACACATCCCCCAACATCAGCGCCCCATAGATGGCCATCACTGCACCCGCCTTTGGGGGGTGCTCTCCACAAGCCCCACAGGGCACTGGGCCCGGTCCTGGGAGGCTTACAAAGGGCAGAGGAGGCCGGGGACTTGGTACCCAGCACACACCTCGCTTTCCAGCAGCCTTCCCGTGGCTAAGCAGGGTGGTCTCTGGTCCCGACCCCCAGGAAGACGCAGTGGGGCTGTTGCTCCTGAGCCCCGAGCTACACACAGGTGATGGCCGCGTGTCCTCGCCAAGGTCTTCCCGCATCGACACTTACGGCCAGGCTGGCTGACCCTCCGCCTCTTGCCAAGGTTCCCAGGCCGGGAGGGCTCAGCCGTGCCGCTGTCTGCTGCGAGTGCCACGAAGTCCTGGGTGGGGTCTTGGCAGGAAGACGGCTCAGCCCATTGAGTGGTGGGCCCTGGCGCCTAGTTGGCGGTAGCTTGTGGGGACGGGGCGCTCCAGAGGGAGCCCCAACCGAGACCCTGAACCAAGTGCCTATGCCCTGGGCCCCACTGGCGACTTGGGGCCGCCCTGGGCCTCTGAGCGGGGAGGGCCCCACAGGCAGGGTGGAGGCACCCGGGGCCTAGGGCAGCGCCTGACGTGGCTCCCTGTGATTCCCGCCTTGCAGCCCCCACCGAGGCCAGCCCAGCCCACCAGCGGGAAGAAGCGGAAGCGGGCGAGTGACGACATCCCCGACTGCAAAGCCCTGAAGCCCCTGCTGAGCGGCTCCATCCCCGTGGGCCAGTTCGTGCAGACCCTGGAGAAGGTGAGGCGACCCCCCCCCCCCCGGCAAGCCCCCGCCCCATGGCAGCTGCTGCCCCTGCAGCGTCGGTGTGGCCCAGGCTGGGGTGAAGGACAGAAGCAGGGCGCCTGCCCAGCGCTGCCACCCAAGCCAGGGAACGCCTTTCTGCTGGGCACGCAGCGGGCAGGAGGGGTGATGAAGGCGAGGAGGGGCGCCCCCGAGGCCTACCTCTCTGTCAGGGCAGCCTGGCCTGCTGCAGAGTCAGGACAGGATCCCGGGAGGCGGGGGAAGGGCCCGGCGTCCAGGCGGGTGCAGGGAGAGAGGCGCCACGGCTGCCTGCCCGGAGTGTCAGGAATTTGACTCTCGAGTCCTGGAACTGAAGCCACTGTGTAGAATCAGCGTCACAGGAGGAGGAGCTGACCCCAGCCTTCAGCTGCGGTTTTGAACTCAGCTGAGGAAAGGTGGTTTTCTCCTGTCAGCTGCTAGTCGCCGCCTTTTGTCCAGCTGACATGTCTCAGCGGCTGAATTCTTTCAAATCTGAACGGCTTCTCTCGGTGGGGCGTGTCTTCTCCACGGGTCGTTTGATTTTCCAAAGGCTGGGCCTCAGCTGCTGTGCCCTGCACTCGAGGGTTGCTCTGGGAATCCTCGCGGCCGGCAGGTGAGGGGGGCTCGTCCCCGGCCTCGCGCTGCTCGGCTCCTCTCGACAGGACTCAGACTTGAAACGGCTTCCCTTCCCGGGAAGAGCCTTCCGCAGCCCCCGCCTGGCCCATCCGGGAACTCACCCAGGGGATGCCGGGCACTCCTGCCTCGCTGCCCACACCACGCGCCCGCCTAGAGCTGAGCGCAGCCACTGGGGCCACATCCTTCCTCTGTCAGGCAGATGAGCCTAATTCCGCTTCTCCTCCGCACAGCTGACGTGTTCAGAAGCGCGGCCGAGAACGCTGAAGGAGGCTGTGCTGTGCCGCCCCAGCTCCCCCTCCTCGAGAGGGCCTGCGTGGCCCGGGCTGCCCCGGGCATGAGCTGGAGGTGGGAACGCTGGCTCCTCACGAGGTTGTGCAGGTTGGGGCGTCTTTAGAAGTGTACGGAACTGGTTAAATTCTGCTGCTGTGGTAGGTCCTGTGAATGGTCTGGAAAATCAGACGGAGGAAAAGACGCCCGTTTCTAGAATGTTAAGTTTAGCTGAGTCTAGGCAGGGTCATTGTTAGAGCGCGTGTTTGCTGACCATCTCCTCTGCTTTCCGCCGCCTCCTTTCTCCTGCCACAGCACGGCTTCAGCGACATTAAGGTGGAAGACACCGCCAAGGGCCACATCGTGCTGCTCCAGGAAGCCGAGACGCTGATCCAGCTGGAGGAGGACTCCACCCACATCATCTGCGACAACGACGAGACGCTCAGGGTGCGCCTGCGGGACCTCGTCCTCAAGTTCCTGCAGAAGTTCTAGGCGGCACCTCGGCGCCCCTCCTGCAGCCACCCGTGGGGCCGGCCAGCCAAGGAAGGGCAGCCTCTTGGGCCCCTGGTTGGGGGGCTGGGTGGCGTGCGAGGACCTCATGGGGCAGGCCCAGCGCCCCGGGCCTGCGCTCCCAGCACCGCTGCAGGCAGGACAGACGCTTCCCGGTTCCTTCTCGAGCCAAGGACTCGCCTGTCGGTCACGGAAGCGCTTTCTGAGCAATGGCGGAAGGGAGGTGGCGCGACCGGCTCCGGCGGCCTGTTTCACGTTCGTGGATTCGCACTCCCGGGGCAGGGAACTCGTCTTTGGTTTCGTGTCACTTACTGCGCTGCTGTACCCAGTAGACGCCCCCTAATTAGTAACGTGATCTCATCTCTCTGTATTTTATATTGCGAGCCCATTTTGTTAATAAAACTTATTTTTTTATAGACATCTGCGTTCTGTTGAACCCACAGTTGACACACTGACTTAGGAACAGGCCGGCATCAACTTCAGAAACACCTCAGCAGGTTTTAGATGGCGTGAGCCCACCCCACGCAGCCCCAGCGCCATCTGTACAGCAGACGCGTTCTTAAATTCCACAGAGATGTTTACCTGTGGGCTGCATGTCTGTGGAAAACACACACGGCCGACTAGACCGGCCCGACCTTCAGGGCAGGCTCCACTTGCTGGCCGTGGCTCGTCCCGGATGTTCCCTCACGGCGCAGGCTGTGTTGAGCGAGCTGCAAACTGACCCCAGCAGGCCCGCCGGCGAGAGGCGGTGCCCCGAAAGCGCTGCCCCTGCGTCTCGGGCAGATGTTTCCCAGGTCACAGCTGATGTGAGGCAGATCAGGCAGCAGCCTGGCCGCCTGGGCCAACTCCGCCTTGATCCCCAGAGAACCTGCAGCCTTGGGCCCTCACGGTTGTCCAGTAAGGCAGGAGTTGGCGTCTCAACGACCACGAATAGCCACAGAAAGGAGTAAAGAAGCCTCCAAGCTGGAGGGGAGGGGAGACTTCTTCTGAGGCCGAGCAGAGGTTCTCCGCAGCCCTGAGGCGTGTGCCTGTGTCCTCCTCCACGCCGTGGACGGTTGAGAGCACCTGACGTCCTCAAGCCCGCTGCAGTGCGCCTTGACTTGAGAATAAGGGAGAAAGAACCGACTGCAACTACAGAGGAAACCGCTGAGTCCTAGAGGTCGCTGAGCCAGAATGTCTCACTTGCCAGAGGCAGCATCCATCGGGTGTGTTGTCCAAAGACCCAACACCACGGTCTCCGCTGCCCCGGGCAGCCCGTGGTAGGTTTAGTCACACCCTGAGGCAGCACGTACCACCTGCAGAGTCCAAGCAATCGCCGTCAAAATTCCAGTGGCGTTTTTCACAGAAAAATAGTCCTGAAGTTTGTATGGAATCACAAAAGATTCCGAACAGCCTAAGCAAGCCTGAGAACAAAGCTGGAGGCATCATCATTCCCGACTTAAACCGTCATTACCAAGCTGTGGTAACTCACCCTCGGTACAGACACAGGCCCACGGGACGGACAGAGGGCGCAGGAACACAGGCACACCCTGCGGTCAAGTCATACGTGACAAAGGAACCAGGAAGTCTCCACGAGGAAAGGACAGTCTTCAACAAATGGTGTCAGGAAAGCGGTGACCAAGTGCAAACAGCGGAATTAGACCCACGTCTTCCACCGCGCGGGCCACCTGGAATGACGACGTCCCTGGAAGACCTGAAGCCACAAGCCCAGGGGGGGCGGGGAAGCGCCCCGACATCGGTCACTGGTGTTTGGCTCTAACACCAAAAGCGTAAGCAACAAAAGCAAAAATGCAAGACTATCTTGAACTAAATAATATCTGCACAGCAAAACCATCACCAAAAGTCTCCATCAAACAAAAAAAAATCTCATTTAAACGGATAAAGAACTGGAATGAACATTTTTCGAAAGACGGCAAATGACTGAGAGGCCCACAGAACACTGCGGCACGAATCACTAGGGAAACGTAACCCTGACAACGCGGCCCCTCGCACCTGGCGGAACGAGCCGGACGGTGCGCGCTGGGTGTGGAGACGGGACGCGCCCCGCTGCCGGGATGCGAATGGGCGCAGCGCCAGGGAGAAGAGCAGGAGCCAGCAGGCGCTCTCACGGCTGGGCCCCCGAAGGAAATGAGAGTCCTGTCTCGGAGAGCTGCACCCTGCGCTCCCCGCCGCGCTGCTGACAACAGCCAGACGTGCAGACAACCGCGTGTAGGTCAGGAAAGGACGTTCAAAGACATGGGGGTGTGTGTGAAAGACAGGCCGTCTGACGTCACCACAGTGCTCCCGACGCAGCCCGCGTGTGACAGGCTACGAGTCCCCTCGGACATGTGCGCGGTGGCGACCTGGCCTGGGGACGCAGTCCTGCAGTCACGTGACACAGACGACGACTGGCCGGTGACAAAGGACACCGAGCGCCTACAGTCGCCACGGCAGCCAGCGCTTTCTGCGCGGCCAGAAGGCCCAGAACGGCGCGCTCATTCCTGCACGCGGAAGGCCCGGCGCCCAAAGAAAGAGAAGGACGGTTGCCAGAACTGGGGGGGAAATGGGGAAATGTTGGCCAAAGGACACACGCTTACAGCTGGAAGGCGAGTGAGCAGGCAGCGCGGTGACGAGCGTCGGCGCTGCTGCACACGTGCTGGCCAGCCGAGAGCACGTCTCGGAAGTCACCACCCCCAGAAAAAAATAATTACGATAGGACGAGGGTGTTCATCAGGCTCACTGTGGTCATCACTGCGCAACATACCTGTGTCTCGAGTCACGCGTGCCTTAGACTCACACGGTGTAGGTCAGGGTCTCAATAAAGCTGCAAAAACACGGTATTTTACAAACATTAAACTGACACGTTTTCAGTCAGGACCGCGGGGCTGGCGGGTGTTCGGCCACACCTCGTCCGCGGGGGGAATGTCTGTTTCTCCTAGACTGAGCTCTGCTTATGACTCCTGTGCTGACCAGCTTCGTCCTTTACTCTTCTCCAGGATAAACCTCAGTAACAGGTCCACGCACAAGTCTTCCTGACAACTGTGAAACAGCTTGAATTCTCATGATACCAATAAATTTGGGGTTGCTAAACATTAGCTAAAATAGTTTGCTAAATTTTAGATTCTATGAATATAATGTAGTAACCATAGGGCTGGCAAGCTTTGAAAACAATGACCTTTTAGTCTTTTCCAGTCACCGATGGAATCGTCCACCATCAGTGAGCATTTATTAAGCACCTACTGTCTTCTGCATTTGCTCTGATGACTTGGGCCCACCAGGATAACAGTCAAGATGCAAGTTTCTCACAAATTTCTCACAAGTACAAGGAGCAAATTTCCAGCACAGAATATGAGATGGTTCACAAAGTCCAAAATCTACAAAGCAACTAGAATAAGTTAGCAAGACGGCTACTGCATGTACTAGCAATAAATTACAAAGTGAACTTTTATGAAACAGCAGTTCCATTTGTAGTACGTGAGAAACTACTCAGGAACGCACTTGGAAAGCTATGTAAGATCGCCACACTAAAAACCTCAAAACCCTGCTGGTAGAAACTAAAAGATGGGAGTAAATGGAAAGACACACACACACTCACCTATTAGCTCCAGCTGCTGATCCACAGTTTCAATAAAATGCCATCAAAACCCCAGGGGATAACAACAGCCAAACCAAACTACTCAGTTTCTCAAATGGGCAAAGGGCCTGCAGAGCTCGCTCTCTCTCTCTCTCTCTCTCTGAAATGTCTTGAGTATCTTACATAACGGCCATTAAGCAGATGAAAAAGCACGTCGCTGCCAGCCTCAAGCGGCATCCACGCCCTGAGGCAGCCCCGGGCGCCCGGCCGTCCCGGCCAGCACAGAAAGTCCTAATTCAAAAACGAAGCACTGGCCAGGAGGCGGAGGAGCTGCGCCCTCCCACGCTGCCGGCGGGCTGTGAAATGGGGCGGCTGCTGAGGAACAGCGTGGTGGCTCATCAGAAGTTACACATGGGGGCACCGAGTGATCCAGCGTGTGATACACACACAGGCACTCAAAGCAAGGGCTCAACTGGACGTGTGCGCCCCCAAGTGACAGCAGCAGCATCGCGCAGCCAGCCCGGGGCGCAACCCTGGTGTCCGTGACGGGCAGACGGGAACAAGAGGGCTCTGCAGAGGGAAGACGCGGTCCAGTCATGAAAAGAAGCACATTCGGGAGCGTGCGGCACGCTGGGCGAAGAAAGCCAGAGACCAGGCCCCCCCCGTGTGGGATCCGGCCCGCACGAACGTCCAGAACGGGGCACACGGAGAGGCCAGCGGTGACCCGAGGCTGGAGGGTAGGGGCATGGGGTGTCAGGTACGGCCTGCCGGGTGATGGAGCAAGTTCTGGAGACAGCTGATGGGTGACAGTCACTCACGGTGGAGGTACTGAAGGCCACAAACTACACTGCAACATGAGTAAAATGGGCTCTTATAAAGTACATGCATTTCATCAGAATAAAAATTGTAACTCTCGGATGTTAAAAAGAAATCGGAAAACTAATTATAAAACTTGAATACGAGGTGAGCATAAACCCATAAACCCAAAGCAATCCGGAGAGAGATCCCGACGCCCCTTCATTTCCCAGACAAAGGCTCCATGCCCCGGCGGCCCGGGCCAGCGCTAGGACGGACGGATCAGCAGGACCCCGGAGCTGGAAGGGCCCCCTCCGCTCGCTCCCCTTCCAACAAAGGCCCCGAGGCGACCCCCGAGCAGGGCAGGCTTGCCTTGCCCACCGCGGCGCCGGAGGCCCCGACACGGGCGCAGAGCAGAGCAGAGCTGCAGCCGGGGCCGCCCCCACATGCTCTGCGCAGATGCGGATGAGTCGGAGTCAAGCTCCGAGTGTGGAAGCGAAGTCCCGGAGGCAAGAACGTGTCTCCGTGGCCTGGGAACGCAGGTTTCCCGAGCCGCCGAGAGCAGCAAGGAAAGTTACTGACAAGGCCGCACCCACATCAAGCGCTTCTGCCCACCCGAAGCCACGTAAGGAGCAGACAGAGAAGCCACGAGCCAGGGGACGCTGACAAAGGCCTTGACCACGGAGCGGCGTCCCGGTGGGGAACTGCTCTCCTCGGCGACGCAGACAGACAGCGAGACGCCGCGCGAGAGCGGATCCCTCGGCAGTGAAAGGAAAGGAGCTCACCCCGCAGAGGATGGAGGACCCTAAGTCAAAGCAGCCACCCGAACACGCTACGTGCCACCCCCCAGCTGCACAGCGCGCTGGAAAGCCGAGGCCACGGAGCCCGCGGGGGGCAGCGAGGGGGCAGCACTGAGGATTCTGAGGGAGGCGAAACTCTTCCGGAGAACGCGGTGAGGCTGGACATGGTCACACTTTTGTCCAAACCCGCAGGACACTCAGCACAGTGAACGGAAAGGCACGACCCGGGTGCGATGCCAGCACGGGCCCCACTGTAGCCAGCGTCTGACACGCTGACGCCCAACTGTTCAATAAAGACCCAACTGCCCGCCCGAGACAGTCTATCCAGAATGTGCTGTCTTCCCTACTCTGGCAAGGTACACGGACAACACACTGCCTACCAGAGGGCGCGGGGAGCAGAGGGTGGGACCAGGGTGCAGGGACCACGAGGTGTGGTGGAGGGTGAGGGGCGCACGCGCTCACCTGGAGGAGTGAAACTATCACCCAAGGCTACCCAGACATGTAAATACCTGAAAAATCCAATTTTAGGGGCAAAATACGTATTTTTTTAAAAGTAGTACACTCTTCAGATCAACCAATTTTTAAAAAGGTAAGAGATTTGTCTAGATCATTTCATCAAGGAAATATACATAAATGATGCAGCTACATGAAAAAGTGCTTCATTTACTAGTCATGAGGGAAATGCAAATCAAAACTATGAGGCATCATGACCCAGAGTGACTAAAACTGACGCAACGGGCTGCTGAGGAGCTGAGACAGGGACTCACACAATTACCGGTGGGAGCACGGAAGGCACCACCCCTTCGGAGAAAGGTCTGGCACTTTCTTGTAAAACTAAACACATATATACTTACCCTCTCAAACAGCAATTCCGCGCCCAGGGATTTACCCAGGAGAAAAACCAGCCCAAGAGGCCTGCACATGAATGGTCACAGCAGCTTTATTCAAAATAGCAAAAAAGTAGCAAAAGCCCAAGTGACTATGAACAGAATGGAGAGATGTGAGTCACTTGAGGGAATATTATACAGCAACAAAAAGGACAAATTTCTGGTATAGACAACACTGGGCAAACCTCAAAAACGATGCTGTTTCTAGAACCCTTGTACAAAAATGTAAAAATTGTTTAACATCATGTAAAACTCTACAAGAGCTGTAACCAGGGCGGAGCAAGGTGAGGTCCGGGGCCGGGAGCTGGGCAGAGCGGAGGGGGGCACGCTTCCGAGTCTTGAATGCTGCAGGTGCAGGACGGGAGGCAGAGGAGCGCCAGGCAGCCGGCAGCGTGTCGTCCCAGGAACACCCACATCCGCTGTGCGCCAGCCAGAGGGCTCTCCGCTTGTGTTGTTTAACTTTGAACCCGTCTTTACGATACAGGCAAGGGCCATCATTCTGCGGAGGAGACCAGCGCCCAGATGCCCAAGAGCATCTGAAGCCAGGCGGTCGGCCCAGGTCCGCACAGCGCTGTCCTGGGCTGGTCTGTGTGGACGCAGCACAGCCGCCCCTTGGAGCAGCGAAGCAGCCACTGACACAGGCCCCTTGGCTGCCCGAGCCCGAACTGACGGGAAGAGCAGGGTGTCCAGGAAGAAGCCAGTCTCGGCCACCCAGGGCCCTTCCTCAGGTCTCCGGCCCGGGACAAATTCTCCCAGAATGACGGTAAGGAGAGCTCGGCACCAAACTCCAGGCCCGGGTCAGCCCTCCCCCTTTGCGTGGCAGCCCCCCAACATCTGCCACCCCCGCTTTAGGAGCGACCGGACCTTAGGTCCCACGCACCTTGAGGTCATCTGTGCACACCAGACCCCCACCTGGGGCAGCTCAGCAGTCCCGGGCTCCAGCCCCACTAGCCCTGCACCCCTCCCACCCAGGCCGGCTCAAGACCAGGCGCACGGTAGGGAGCGCTGGCTGTGACTGAGAGGCCGTGAGAGACCGAGTCGTGGGAAGACCCCACCAAAGGGCCACGCTCCTCCCAGCACCTCTGCACCTTGGAGACATCGACACACACACACACACACACACACGGACACAGCTGGCCTGGGTGTGCCCCGCACCTCTCACCCCCTCACATCAGCAGCTCACTGACCCCCCCGCCCCGGCTCCTCTGCATAAGACGAGTCCCGGCATGGACGCCGGCGGCTGCCCTGTCACGCACGGCCGGCCCCGCCGGGTTCAGGCCCAGGTGGCCACGCCAGGTGACCAGCCCTCAGAGCCGCCGGGAGGGACCCCGCTGGCCGCGCGTTGGGGTCAGGCAGGCCCCCTCTCTCACCTCGCTCAGTCCCTGCAGAGGAAAATCACACGAGACCTCCAAGCTGCTCGAGTTAAAGTCTCCATTTATTTTATTTTTTTACAAAAATCCGTCAGACCATTGTGCTCACGGCAGGCGGGGCCAGCGCTGCACGGACGCCAGCGACCCCCCCAGAATACCTGCAAGCGGCACGCGCCGGGCGGCCGACAGCACCCGGGCCGCAGCACGAGCTCCTCCGTGAGAAGCGGGCCGGCCAGGCCTGGGGCAGAGACTGGCCGCCCGTGGGCGCTGAGGAGGCCAGAGGGCCGCCGCCGTGGCACTCACGCGCATGATGGCATCCGGGTCCCAGGAGACGCGCGGCACCCCCAGCTCGGAGCCGTCCACCCTGCCCGCGGCACCGCCTTTCTCCAGGACCCTGACCGGGGGCTGCCGGCCCTGCCGCTCACGCTCGGGCGCGTCCTCTGAGATCACGGCGGAGTCCACAGAGCCTGCCGTCGGGCCCTTCGAGTCAGGAGCAAACAACGCGTCCTTGTTGGGAGCTCTGACGTCACGGCCCTCCCGCTGTCCGGGAGACGCAGTCACTGGTCTCAGAGGCACTGAGGGCGTTCAGGGGGCCCCCATCTGGCTCCACTGGCGGGTCCCAGCAGAGGGCGCCTTTCTCGGCAGGTGCCTCGCGAGGTCAGGCTCGGAGCCCCTCACGGCACAGCACAGGCACAGACAGCAGCCACAGACACAGCTCGAACACCACATTCTTTGGCTCCCGGAGGGAAGAGGCTACTGCGAGAAGCCGGAAGTTGAGGAAGGGCGGTCGGACAGTCAGGGCGCAGGAGTCGGCAGCCCTGCCGGGTGCTGGCGGCAGCTCAGGGTTTCGGCAGCCCCGAGCAGGGCAGCCCCGAGCAGGTTGTCGGGCACCCCGAGGACAGAGCCCGGGGCACCCTGCTCCCGCCTGCTGCGAGGACAGCTCCGCGCCAGGAGTCCCGGAGCTGGGGCGTCCACGCACCCCAGACAGCCTGCGGCCAAGTGACACTGAAGAGAAGCCACTTGGTCCAGGCAGGACAGAGGCGAAGGCGCCCAGGAAACAGAAGCACAGGGTGTCACGGTCTGGGGGAGACAGAACGGGCTTAAGGCAAGTGCACGACCAGGACAGACCTGAGTTGCGGGAACCACCTCTCCTCAGCCTCGCCAGGAGCACGCGGGGTCCAGAAAACGGTAGAATCATGGACTAAATCCCTGCCAAGTGCCTAACGCCCTCTTCAGTTCCCTGCTGCCACCACCACCAAAAACAACAATAAAAATTAGCTTATTTCCACTTCAGCCCAGGGAATAGAAATGTAAACCAGGAGTGGAGAGTGGTAATGTGGGGGTGAAAGCCTGGAAACTTCCAGGCTGGATTTGCGCCTCTTAACAAATGCCATCCCCCGTTCCAGCACATCCCACGCCTCGGGGGCCAGAACCCAGGTGGCACGAGAGGTCTCCAAACCAGAGGTAACACAGGGTGCAGGTCCAGACGGGAGGGGGAAGGTGAATTTCACCGAGATTTTCTCCCAAGGCAGGGGCCTTGCTGCAAGACTCCCGGACAGCGGGGTGGGGAGCCCCCAAGGCCACGCGCGGCTCTCCAGGGAGGGGCCCCTGCAGATCCACTCGGGCCGGCCCAGAACCAGCCCAGCTCTCTGCTCTCAACAAGGGGCAGCCTCGGGAACGCCTGCTGCCAGAACCGTTGACAAGGACGGACAGGACGAGCAGCAGCTGGAGGCTCTTCCAGACCACGTCTCCCTCCCACGCCTTTCAAACGCGGAGACCGGGAGACAGACCCAGCGAGAGCCCTAAGCGCCAGTGGGCCGGCTGCCCCCCAAGGCGCAGGCAGGCCTCCCCCAGCACGGCGGGGTGGCGGGTGGCAAGGGGGGGGCGGGAGGACACCCACAGGCCTGTCAGTGGGCCAAGAGGATGTTCCAGGATGAACCAGGGACCAGGAGGCCGGGAGCTTCTCCACCAGACACAGGATACGGAGCGCCTCCCGCAGCAAGACAGGCAGCGTTTCAAACTCCACACCCCCCAAAATATATATATATGTATGTCTCTGTGAGTGTGTGCGCCCATGTATATACACATACATACGGACATACACATGTGTGTCCACACGCGCACACACATATATATAAATAAGCCTTGAATGGCGACTCTGAACCTTTTCCTTCTTAAATAATAATAATTGTTACTGAATCTAAAAATCACAAACCAGCCGGACTGGGCCTCCACGCGGCGCCCGCGAGCCCGGGTCCTCAGTGTAGCTATCGGTCAGGGCCCCGCGGCGGGTCCCCGCAGCCTCGGCCCCACCCGCCCAGCGAGGCCGACCTCAGAGACGCAGCGTCTCCTGGGCACTCCCCGCGGCTCTCCCGGGGCGGGCGCGGCCCCCACCCGGAGGGTGTCCCCGAGGCCCCTCCGAGCGCAGAACCTTAGGCGCCACCTTTCGCTCTCCTCGTCCGCTCCCCGAACCTGCGAGCCCCTAGATGAACTTGAAGCACTTGGTCTTGTCGTGGGGCAGGCGCGTCTTGAAGAGCACGGAGTCCACGCGGAACTGCGTGAACAGCAGCGGCATGTAGCCGTACACCTTCACGAAGAAGTTGATGCACTTGTGCCGCTCGTGGAAGTGGGAGTCGTCGTGGGACAGGGCCTGCGGGCAGCCCGGGCAGCGGAAAGTCCAGCGGGAGGTCACCTGGAGACGGGGAGAGAGTGCAGCGATGAGGAGCCCGCGGAGGCTGGCCCTCCCGACGCCCGCCGGGCCCTGAGGCGCCGGCGTCGGCCCCGCGCCCCTGCCGGCGTGCCCAGGCCAGGCCCGGCGTCTGGGCCGCGGAGCCGGAGGGCGCGCGGCGGAGCGCGGTCAGCCAGGCCGCTTGCACGTGGGCCCGGAGACACCCCGCGGAGGGCCAGGCGAAGCCAAACCAGACCCACGGGAGAAGCCCCACGGCAGAAGGGCGGGTCCGGGGCGGGTCCTGGGCAGGCCTGGGTGTGGAAACGCACACCCGGAGGGCGTGACCCCAAAGCACCGGATCACGAACAGTGCTGTGAACCCACGTCACCTTAATGAAAAAAACAAACTAGACACATTAGATGATACATCAAAAAAAAAAAAGGTGTCGGTGTATATACTACACGTGTGTGTGTACACACACTGTAACATATATCTCCAAAAATTAACCAGTGTCCATGTCTCCTGGGGCATCACTGGCACCTCAGTCTCAGGGCGCCCGGCACCGTCTGGAAGCTGTGAAAGAGACCCCGGCGGCAGGGTGGGGGGCCACTGCTACCACAGGGTCACATGTGCACTCACACTCCTCTCTCTGCGGCTCGCCCACGCCACCCATCTTCTCAGTGCTTTATCCTTTTAATGAAGCCTATTTACATTCTAGATCTTTCTCCTCCTCACAAAGAACAGGACATTATCCAAAGCAGTAATACAAAATGAACTCTAGGTTCTTCAGTACCACTGCTAAGATACGCATATTAAAAAAAACAACACTGCAAAACATATGAAGCAATCACACCTCCCTAATTATAAATACGTTCAATAGTGTGATGCGGGCCACGCTACTCATGCTGTCTGACACGGTCCGGGCATGAGGGAAAACTCCTGAAAAGTCAGGAAACTCCACAGCTGGCTCCTGCTACTTCCTTTCATTTGTTTGTGGCAGTTATTGAAACCATGGAAATTTTCTGTAAGCTTTAGAATAACACAATGAGTGCTGGCATCAATGCCAGTTTCGGGAACGCACACCTCAGGAGTTTGAGAAAAGCACCTTCCAACATGAGTGATAATGAAACGGTTTCCAATAATTCTCCACATCCTCCAATTTGTACTGCAGTGACCATGAGTAACACTGAGTTCTCTAACAAACCACGCTTGATAGAACTGATGGAACCGAGCCCGGTAGAAGTCCCCACTAGAGAGGGCCCCGAGGCGGCCGGGGAGGTGAAATGGTCTGAGAGAAACACACCACACACTGTTCCCATGGCCCCGGGACCCCTTGGTTCTATATAGAAAATAGGAAGCTGCCCTCGATCTTACAAATGCCTGCTGAGCCTTGTTTTAAGTTACCTAGCTTGACTGCATAAATCACGCTGTGTAGCACCTGTTTCTATTTTCTGAATAACATGCATCACCTAGGGAAATAATGTAACCAAGTAACCAAGTGAATCATAGTCTGGGAAAATTAAAAAAGGACTGTGCACTGTTAATGACCATTAATAAATTCTGAAGCAATGTAAAAGTAAAATCACATGACTGCATGATGTAATGATCAAATAACAATTTCTGATGTATAAAGAAAGACCTACTGAGGGCCTCCCCGGTGGCGCAGCGGTCGAGCGCTGGGCTGCAAAGCTGCCCACAGCCTCTGCAGCGCCGGTTTGATCCCTGGCCGCAGGGTGAGGGTCCCACATGGCGCAGACCTCTCCTGCCGCCCGCTGCTCCCCTCAGCAGTGTCCTTCGGTCCTTCTGCCTGCTCTGCTCCCCGCTCTGGCTCTGGTGAATTCTCTCACCCTCCCGCGCTTCTGACTGTACCCAGTGCTTGTGTAAATAAATAAATAAAATTTCTTTAAATAAATAAAGACCCACTGAGACCCTCAGCAGGAGATATCTGCACCCTGATCAAGTGTCAGTGCCTCCTCACTACCTCATCTACCTCATTTCCTCATCCCCTCATCCCTCCACTTTGCCGACGCCATCTCGTCCTTGCGGGGACCCTGACAGGACATTTTGCTGGAGCTGGCCTCCGGCAATAGTGAACAGCTCAACAGTTAAAATTTGAAGTATTTAAAGTAAAAAAAATTACTTTAGAACATGAAAGAGCATATACTTGGTACTATCAAAATTAAGCAGATCAAAAAAATATTTAGTTCTAACTAGTCCTATACAATGAAGGAAATGAGAATCTGAAGACATTCTTAATTCCAGGGAGCCTTTGATTTTAACAAGTCATCTCGACTTGAACTCAAGTCAAGATCAACAGAAGATCAAGTAAACTCACAGAAAATGCCACTTTTCAAGTTTTCATTGGAAAGAATCCTGCATGCATTTGCAAATTATTTCCGTCCTCCTCTCTATGCTGAAGAGAAGGTTTAGCTAATTGGACACTGGCCTAATAATGCAGCAGACACTTTAATGAAGATGAAAATGCATCGAGTCTGGAGTCCGTCAGTGACTATGACATTATTAGGTGCCTGATGACTCAGATGCTTTAGATTTTCAAAGATGATGTCTCTGGCCCACTAGGGAGTATAAATAGAAGGTACATCTTGGCTATTGCCCAGGCCCTGCCTACGTAAAAAAAGGATAAAGAACAGAAAATTGCACCCATTATTAATGTCTTTCGAAGACCTTTGTCTCCCTACCTTCAAGTTTACAAAGAGCACTTCTCGCTGTTAATGTCAGGATGAACACTGCGGCTGGAAAACACACTTTACACAGGGAATCGTGACTACCGTTCTTCACAGCTTCTTTATTTCAAAGCAGTGATAAACACAAGTAATGCTGAGATGTAACCACGAAAGTCATGAGACGTGAAAACAAGTTCTATGTAAGTTCTACAGATGACGAATGAGCTACCACAAATGCTCTTAGGAACGGTAGTCTGTTTCATAACCAACAGAAATGCTAAATTCCAGGTAGAAATGATTGAAAATTAAAGATGTAATACTTTCCTCATCCAAGTTCCAAATCCTCTGAATTCTATCCACTCAACCTTAGGAGGGCAGGGCCCCTGTGCCGACAACCACCTGACCCGCAGGGGCCCGGTTTTGGCTCCACAGCAGAAGCCTGAGGGCTAGAGGAGCACATACCGCCCGACTCCTGCCAACCCCCACGTGCGCGTAGCACCAGGCCCGCAGGCCTGGAGGAGCAGGGCTCTCACCTTGATGGGGGGTTTCCGAGTGATGTGGGACACGAGGAAGTTCATGGCGATGTCCTCGCAGTTGATGTACTCGTCCACCATATCCCGGATGGCCTGGGGCATCACGTAAGAGTACAGGTAGGCATAATACTGTCAGGGCAGAGAAAGCCGCGCACTCTGTTAGAGGCCACCGTTCTCTGGCATGTATCCAGGAGCTGTCATTTTGGGTGGGGCACGTGTTTTGGGTGTGGCAATCACTGAGCAACACTACAGAGAACTGGGAAGCAGGGGTGCCACTCTCTTAGGCTGTCCTCTGCCATAAAGACTGTCCCAAACAAAGTGCCATGGCCCCACCTTGGGGAGTCAAAATTTGCTTTCCTGGCACCTTGGAAATTCTGCAAGATGAAGATTTGTGAAATCAGGCCACACACTAGTTCAGATGAATGACATTCTCTCTCTCTCTGACAACAGCCATATAAGTGAGGGGTAAACCTGGCCCTCAGAAAGTCACTGAGCCATGGGGCAGGCAACCTCTAGAGCCTCATCGCGGATGCTGGAGTCTGCTCCCTGCTCGAAGCCACCCTCTCTTCCTGCCTGGATTATCCATATCATTTCCTGAAGTCTCCACATCATATTATTTTTTCTACAGTTAGTTCAGAACGCAGCAGTGCTTGAGTTAAACACAAGCTCAAGTGAACATGTCACCCCCTTTTTACTGCAGGCGCCACCCCACCCCCTTCTCATCTCACTCAGAGTAAAAGCCCCAAGATCTTAAAATGTCCTGCAAGCCACTGCAGGCTGTGAAGCCGGCTCACACCTGCTGACAAGTGGCAACTGCTAAGGCTTCAGGAATTTCAGGTGCTTGCGTTGAAGCAGGCATTATTAAAAGAATAATAGCATAAGCGTAAATGAGTTATATTAAAAATCAAGGCAATAAGCACCTGGAGCTCATCGCTTAATTAATTTGTTACAGTTCACTGTCATCTTGCGATATTAATGTCCATCTCATCCACAGGGTGAAAACACAACTGCCCGTCTCATCCCAGCTCCACGCTCAGGGACTCGGGTAGGAGAGGAAAAGGCGACCACACGGTCACAGTCACACCACAGAAATGGGCCAATATTATAAAACGGGGCACAAGTGAACTGCAGTGTGCTACGGCATGCTGCTGATGCACAGGCAGTGTATCGGGAAAGCCGATATATGTATCTTGTTACCTTAAAAAGTAGGATTTATGTGGTGAATGATCATAAAATGTTCGCAGCATCCAGAAGTTTGCTGGTTATCTTGCAGCAAAGTTCTTAAGAGATGGTGAACTTGAAAAACGACTTACGCATTTCTCTTTTATGAAACAGGCAAATCAAATCTGCTGACCCTTCAAATGGCCACTGGCAGCTTTAGTATGATATTGAGTCTGTACCCATTAATTAAACACAATCCATACTTTCATCAATCTTTTAACAAAAAAAGAACTGCTTTAAAGAACACACGGAGAAAGCATTGCGAAAACAAATGCTTAGGAGTAGCTCCACCAATTATGTGATTTTGCTGCCAAAAATCATTTCTGTAAATCCACAGCTTTCATATCTCTGCACTGTAAAACATGGAAAATCTTCCACAGCCTGCCTGAAAACCTTCTAAATGAAAAGTTCAATGGGTTCAGAACCTACTCTAGAATGTAAAAACATTAACATCTTTCATTAGTTTTCTAAAACAAAACAAAACAAAAAACCCTGAACGGTATCACAAAACATGGGAATCCTAGCCCAATTCCAACACAATCCGGCCTAGTAGGAAGATCATGACGTAACAGGCACAGAAGCAAGATGTCTCTCCCAGGACATAATCATGGATAGTTATGTGAGGTATTAGTTAAAAAAATTTTGTTGATACTTGTAATGAAAAAAATTTGACTAGGGAAAATCAACTGTTTTCAAGAGTGAAACAAAAATAAGGCAAATAAGTAACTTTTATTTTTTTTTCAAACAGGTGTAAGAAAATGAAAGGTCCACAGGAACATGAGTGCCCCGCTGCCCCAGGAGAGGCCACTGGGCTCCAGCCATTCAGTGCCACACAAGGAGGTTGTCCAGGACGACCTAAGCTTCCAATTCATTGGGGTTCAGAGCTTTTGGTAAAATCTAGTGATTTTTAAAACCTGGAAGCTCTGAGAGCTAAACAACCCTTTTGGCAAGCCCTGGAAGGCTTTCAAGTTGCTAATTTGTGACCCATACTCGGGATTTTCAAACAGAATAAAACCTAGGTTTTACAGAGTAAGTTACTCATCACTTGAAAGTAATGGATCCGACTATCATAACTTCTAAGGAGCCACCAGAGAATTGGAGAAGGCAGACTTTCCGAAGGCACGTCAGCGCTCAAGGTCCGAGCAGACGGCTCACATGGACGGTGGTTTCTCTCAACTCCCAGTTAGATGTGGCTTCTTAGCAGACGCTCAGTCCACAGCCCAGCCCAGGTCTGGAGACCGAGTGTGCGAATGGGGTTCGCGAATGGGGTGGGCACATCAGCTGTGCACACTGGATTATTTTAAAGATTTTTTAAAAGCCACTGAAAGTTAAATCACTTTTTAGGCCGCTTCAAAATGTCTCCAGGAAATGACTTTCAAGGTTGTCTGAAGGACTTGCAAGGTCACCCTCTGGCAGATGAAACACATGAGGGAAGCTGGAGAGAGACCATGGGCTTTGGGGGAAGACAGGTTCAGTTCTGTCAGAAGGACATGAGGGACACCCAGGGGACACCCTGAAAACTATTAAACTTCTGAGGAAAGACTTCGGGGAAAAGTCAGGGACTGAGCAGTGTGTCGGTGCGAGGAGGTGCGAGGTCTGGGGAAAGGAAGAGGACACAGGAAGAAGCGGGGGCCTCGGGTCCAGCACGAGGACTACCACGTTGCCCAGACTGAGGAGCGGAGACCAGGGCGCAGGCCGGGTGTCCACGCCCCTGGGGACAGTGAGAGGATGATCAGAGGCTGGAGGGGGCGGCTAGGTAGGTGGCATGAGCTTGAAACGAGACTTTATGACAGCTGAGAAGTGTCACTGTTAACTAAGTCCCACAGATTTGGGAAATGAGCAGGCTCAATCACAGTCCCTGGAGACAAACATGCGCAAGCTGAAGAGAAAGCAATGTCCCCAGAGAAAAGCCAGGTTTCAGTCGGGAGGCAGAGCTGCCATCCTGTGAGGTGGGAGGCAGGCAACTGGTTAGCTCCCAACAGGAATTCTTCTGCGCCCACAGGAAGGATGTGGAAGGGAAGGTGCGCCGTCACAGAGACCCACAGAAATAGCCACACAGACCATACACAGCATTTAGAATTTTCTAGTAGCCCCACTTTCACAAAGTGGTAAGAACTCTAGTGGTAAGAACACTTCACCTCCACAAAGAGCCTGGGCTCTGACCAGGCTGTCTCACCTTGTGGAAGAAGGCAGCGCCCGTCAGCACCATGGACAGCTCGCAGGAGTAGTTGGAGTTGTAGAGCCAGGACTGGTGAGGGGCGTCCCACGCATGGTAGCGGCCAGGGAAGCCCACGATGCGGTCCCGCGCCTCTCTCCACACCCTGGAACACACAAGGACATGCACACACCTGAGCACAAAGCTCTGAGACAATCACTGGAGCTTCGATCTTCCAGACCCTTTTCCCTTTCTTCTCTGCTGGCTACACCTGCATATTTTTCCCTCTGGCTACACAATCTGATAACACAATCTGATAAACAATCTGAAAACACAAGAAAAAGAGTGTGATAAAAACTAATGAAGAATGCATAAAAACTGCAAGGTGTGAGTTTGCTTCTGCCCATCTAAATAAACAATGGCTTCTTTTCCAACCTGTGATTCTGATAGACGTAGGTCTTCCCCTCTCCAGGGCAAAACGCTGAGAACCTACACTAAAGCGTGGCAAAGGGGAAAGCTTTTGTTCGCTCCCTTAGGAAAGTCATAAAGCAGAGCCACAGACGGCAGATCTGTCAATGAATTCAAAAGTTCTGGGTCTGAGGTAACCAGACGCTCGGGGTCCAGGAGGAGAAGCTCCCTTCGGCCCCCAGTCCCGCGCCACCTGAGCTGACGTGGTCAACTTTTCTTTAAATTGATGTTTACTGAGCTATAAACCACACACCATAAAATTCACTTATTTAGAAATGTGTGATTTGTTAGGTATCTTCACAGAGCTGTGCAACTAATCCCCGCTAATGTCAGGATATCTGTCACCCCAAAAAGAAACCATATAACTAGTACCAGTCCCTCCGCACCTCCTCCCCGGTCTGTGACAGCTGCTGGTCTTTCCATCACTATGGGCTGTCTCCTGGGAGTGTTTCACGCCAACAGAATCAGCCAGGACATGGCCTTGCTGAGGGGCTTGTTCACGCTGCCCGTTTCCAGGCTGCCCTCTCCAAATCCCCCACCCGGGTGTAGTGTGTCCCGGTACTTCCTTTCTTTTTATGCTAAAAACATCCCTTTGTTTAGGTATTTCCCCAAATCTTCTAGGGTCCGGGATTCTGGCTCCATCACAGCCACGTGGCCTCTCTGGCCTGGGAGTCAGTCCTCATCGCTAGACACAAACAGCTCACATTTGCTCCTCGCCCCAGCCCACCAGAGGCCCGGGGTGGGCAGGAAGGTGACCCCTCCAGATAATCAAGGAACTTCATCTCCCTGAGAGGCAACCCAGAGGGAAGCCTAGCAGGAACGAGAAATGGAGTCTCTGATACCAGCAAAGGCCCCGGGCCCAGCTCTGTCCCCAGAGAGTCCTGGTCACTGCGGAGGCTTCCTCAGTCACCATCTGCCAGGGGCACACCTGCTGCCTGACACAGGCGAGTGGGCTCCTGCCAGCTGCGGACCAAGGGTGCCTTGGCTGGGAACCAGCTACTCACCGAAACCCGAACATGATCTCATCGTGGCGGAGGTGCGCGTCGTCGTCAATCGACAGGATGGCCTCTGTCTCGATTTCATTCCAGGGCAAGAATCGATTATTTAAGCTGTTCTTCTCCGTGCGCACCACCTGCAACAGGAACAACACCGCGGTCAATGCTGCATTGGCGAGCACGGAGCCAGGCCAGCCCGAGGACCAAGGAGACCGCTGGACGCACCCAGCAGTCTGAGCTGAGAGCTGCCTCTCAGAAAGCCCAGCACAGCCTTTTGGGAATCAGAGCTGCCTGATCATTCAGCAAGTGTGTAAGGAGTTCACATCCTAAGCTTTACTCACTTGCCAACTAACATCCTTGTGAAACAAACTAAAGCTGAGGATTATTTGACATGAGTAAATGAGTGATACAGTCTAGGGAAATTAAAAATAGCTCTCACGAGAAAGGTGGCAGAGTAGAACTGGATTATGATTCCCAGCTCTGGAATTCCCCATTTGGCTCATAAACTTCACATCCACACTCAGAAATCCCTGGAGTCTACAAGGGCACTGAGTCTGGCTCAGGGGGAAGGGGGGGGGGGCGCAGACCAGTCCTCAGCACCACAGCCCGGGCTCACCCCCTGGGAGCAGGAGCAAATGCTCACTCGCCAACGGCAACGCGCCAACTATCTGCAGAGGCAAGCAGAGTTCAGACAAGTTAAAATGTAAGATAACATCCACCTTAGAATCAATGGAATCCAGTCGCTGCCACTCAAACTTCCCTACAAGCTGCCCTGGGTCGTTCACCTGACTTTCCTACAGAGCTGGCAGCCACCTAGGACAGAAACACGGTTCTGAGGGGGGGAGGTGAACAGAGCTGCGCCTCTGCCCCAGCAGGGGGACAACACGTAACTCAGAGGAAAGAAAGCATGGTTGAAAAAACACTGAGTTGCAGATGACCAGTTCTGAGAGTTCGCCCAAGGAGCAGCGTTGGTGACCCAGGACACAGCACAGGGTGCCGGTGCTCAGAGCGGGATCCCCAGCACACGGGCTCCCTAGCACAGCGTGGTCCCCAGCACACTGGGCACCCCCTGGGGCTGTGGGACAGGCCTGCCCCATACCTGCGATGTCACAGGATCCGGGATGGTTCCCACACACACTTCTAGAGGCACTGACACAGGGAAAAGCAGGGCTAGGGTGGGGGCGCTCAATCAGAAAAGCTTGGGGTCAAAATCACAACTCTGCCACTTAGCAGCCCCTCTGCTGAGCTGAGGCATCGTGCTGTGTACACAACCGAGCCTGCTCCGCCACCACATCTGACAATCCTATAAACCCTCCACTCTTAACTGGAAAACATCCAAAGCGATCAGGACGTGACTCCCAGGGCACAGCCAGAATCTTCTGTCTGGTGTACAAAGTGAATTTTCTATTTTCAAATGAGAGAACCCGTCCTTTGGAGACCTGGAGCTGAAGGTCTGACACGAAGTGTGCTTTGGCCTAGGTTTCACCTCCAAATTTATTGACGTCCATTAAGAGGAGAATCCATTAAGAATAACTACGGTGGATCTAGAAATAGGTACACAGACCCCCTGCTCACCCCGGCACAACCCTGGCTGCAGACAGCGAGATTTTCAGGAACGGGACCGAGCAACAGTCATCAGTATAAAAGAAAAGCTTTTACAGGTTCAGAGCAGCGCAGCCTCCAGCCGCAGCTCCCTTGCGGTCAGCCGCGCCGTGGTCAAAACGTCTGCTTGAGGGTTCAGGGCGGAATTTCTCAACCAGCAGCAACGCTCCCCAAGGAACATCTGACAGTGCCCGCGCCCATTTTCTGGTTGTCACACCCACCCGCCAGCAGCGGGGAGGGGCAGGGGTGCCGCTACACCCCAGCGGCCTCAGGCCAGCCCATGGCAAAGCCGTCAGCGTCAGCGGGCAGGGGCACAGGTGCCGCTGCTGAGAGGCCGGGGCTACCGTCGGCCCCCAGGGGGCAGTAGCGCCACCAGGACGTTAAAGGACAAACGCCTCCGGCCCTCTCTGCCCTCACAGACCTTGCAGATGCAAAGCAAACGAGTGGGGGGAGCAACAGGCTTTCTTCTGACAGTTTTGCTTCCAAGCTACAGGGCTTAATGCTAGACAACGGCACAACGAACCAGCCCCTGCCACCTGGCACCACAGACACCGTTCTCTGCGCTGTCCCAGGGAGTTTGAGAAGCGGCAGAAATCATGAGCGGGAGGAGAGGCGCAGAAGTGGCATGACACGCTCAGGAAACAGCCTCGCTTTGTTGACATTGTTTTGTTTCAAATAAAAGCAATGCCCCTCCCTCTTCTTTCCGCCTCAGATGGCTCCTTAGTCACCCCTGAGCTTGAAGACTGACCTGCAAGGCACTGCCTTCGCCACGAGTATGGATGCGACCAAAAGGCACTGAGCGCGGAGCCTGCGCAGGGAGCACGGAGCCTGCACGGGGAGCACGTCCGACACCCGCGCCACACGCGAGCCAGTGACCAGACAGCGAGCAGCACAGAGGACCTAATTTCCTATTTTCAGAATACGGACTGGAAACGTGAGAAGTCCCTCTAGGGAAACTATAAACATCCACTACACCAAAACCTCTCAGTATTTAATAGTTTTCTATGACAAAGAAGAAAGAAAGAAACCCCAAGGCAGCCGAGGCAGGAGCCACTCCCCGCCCTGGCGCGCGTTTCCCGGGTTCATGCACAGCGCGCCCACCGCGGCCTCGCAGGCCCTGGCGGCGGGGAGAGGCAGAGAGCGGAGCACAGGGCACGTGTGGGACGAGGGTGGCGGAGGAGACGTGGGCAGACGGGGGCGACTCAGGAGCAGCCGCACGAGGTCCCGCAGAGAACTGGTTTTCACGTCTGACCTTAAATCTGGTCTAATGAAGTACTGAAAAACGGCTAAGTTTCAGGTTAGCAGATAAGTCTGTTCAATGGAGAGAAGACCTGCCACCGGCCCGGGAAGCTAGACGGGACCGGCTGCAGCCCCCCCCAAGCGAGCGACCACAGAGCAGGCCAGTGCGGGGGGTGCGGGCCCTGACCCCTTGCCCACGCGCAGAAAGGAAAGCACCCGTGGGCTGTGGTCAGAAGTCCTGAGGCCTCAGCACTCAGCGAAACACCAGTCGAGTGACCCTGCGGCCTCAGATGCCTTTCTTCGAGCTGGTGAGAGGGGCGCACGGAAACAAAAGGGGGGGCCACCGTCCAAGCGCCTGCTCTGACGCCACTAGCGAGTCCCTTCCGCAACCTGACTTTCCAGCAGATCCTTCCTGCAGCCAGAATGCTCGCTATTAATTCACGATCTCTGGTAGCTTTGTTCCACAGGATCCTCCCAGCCCTGCAGCCCATTCAGAACCAGAAAAAGAGCCAGCACTGCAACCACCAGCTACTAGACAAAATATTGTCGTAGAAACCACCCCCGGACACGCGTGCCTGGTGAGGCCTACCGGACGCTGCACAGCCTGGATGAGAGAAACCGGGTAAGGTCTTCCCATCCACTTTGCTTAGAAACCACAATTTTTAAAAATTTCATCTGGTACCTCCAAGTAGTATTCTTAAAAGCAGAGTGGACACAGATGAAAAACAAAGCATACCAACCTGCCAGGGAATAAACAAGCCACTAGGATTCTCCCACTCACTCCCGCCTGCAGCGCAGCAAGGAGGAAAGCCCCTGCAGCCCGACTGGCAGAGGCCCGAGCCCCAATTTGAAGGATGCCCAGTTCCTCTTCTAGTCTCCCGACCTTCCCTCAGTGGGTCACCGTGGCAACGGCAGGAAAACCACCACTCGGGCTTGACATGTTCCTAAAGCAGAACTCTGCTTCTTCAATTGTGCCATCAAGGGCTAGGACGGAGGGCAAAGTAACCTGTCCTGGCCTTCCACAGGGACCGTGGGGCCCACTGGGGATTGTGAACCAACCCCGCCCCGGCCACCAGGTCCCCTCCCTAGGCTACTGCAAGACCCTCTAAACTGCCTCTGCTCTTTCCCCAGGGCCCCACACGTATCCTACCACCCCTGCTCAAAACCCACCACCACCACCCTCCCCGCTGGGAACAAACTGACTCCCCTCAGGGCTGTGTGGGCCCACATGGGCCAGCCTGGGCCTTCGCCCGTCTCCTTTCCATCTCCACCCCGGAGACACCGGTGTCTCAGCCTGGCTGTGCCTGAACAGGAGATGCTTCTTACTCAGGCCGCTCCCTAGACACCCCTCCAGCGTGTACGTGGCTCCTTCTCTACCTCGCTCAAGCTTCTGCTCAGATGCGACCCTTTCAAAGGGGCCTTCCCAGGCGCCCAGTGTAATCCGCTGTGCCGCTCACAGAAAGGAGTGCAGAGAAGCAGGCTCGCGGGCTGGCTGGCACAGACTGCCTGGACAACCAAGCGCGGAGCGTGAAGATGATTCATGTCTTGAGTGAGTCGGGCACAGTTAATAACTGAATCTGTTTCCTGCCCAACAGCCCAAGTTTAAACTCCCAGGGACAGGTCTTGATGTTCTCATTCCCACAGAATGCTCCAACAAGACCACTTCCTTACTCTTTTCCAGGGTATGGAGCGAGTGCTCACTGGTCAGAATAAAGCCGTAACTCTAGCCAAAGTTTTTGCTGGGATTATATATGCCGAAGAGAGGACTTGGAGGTATCTGCTCCCAGTCTGGCTAAAGAAACTCTTACCAGACCCGATCCTCCTGCCGTGGGTAACTAAACTCTGGGGGGAAATGCCAAAACTGCACTTCTCCGAAGGCACTGGGCAGTGAACAACAGGAGGCAACTATTACGGAGGGGAGCGGAAATTTAGGAGGGAATTGCTGACACAAGCACCCACTGCTGCTTCCAGCCCAGAAGCAGGCCAGTCAGACCAGGCAGGGCAGCTGGCACCCTCAGCCCATACCCAGGTCTCACGGGCCTGGAGGGTAAGAGGGAAGAGTTTGGGGCAACCACAGCACCTAGCAAGAAAGGAGATTCCAGAAAGGAGAGCCAGACACACAGAGCCAAGTTCCGTGCACAAACCGCCGGCTCTGTCCGCCGCTGCATCAGGCGTGCGCGGCGTCCTTGTAAGCACGGACCGCGCTCACAGCTGGCGCTCAAGAGAAGGAGCTTTCAGTCTGGCCTAACCAAATGAACAGCTCACCTAAACTAAAAGAGCAGCACTTTCCAAACCAAGCCCACAGTTGTCACAAGTTAGCGTTCACAATGTGCAGGGTTTAATATAAAATTCTTTGATATATGAAGAACTAAAAAATACGGCCCTTGTTGGAATTAGCAAAGGTGTTCAAGCAGCTACCATTAACTGCGCCCAGAGAATAAAGAACAGTGTATGCAGAACGGAAAAAAGGACGGGAAATCTCAGCAGAGAAACAGAAACTACCCTTATAAATGGAAAATACAGCACCTGAAATTGAAAAGTCACTGTGTGAGTTCCACAGGAGAGTGGCGATGAGACAAAAGGCTGTGAATTCAAGGGCAAATCAACAGAAATGATCGAAACTAAAGAAAAAGAAATCAAAAACAAAAAAGAAGAGAGAGAGCACTGAGGCCCCGGGCGCCTCGTGCACGCCGAACGGCCTCCAAAGAAGGGGCAGGAAGGGGCAGGAGAGTGTCTGAGTAAGTCATACATAAAAGTTCCTCAAAGTAACATGAAAAACAAACTGACAGACTCAAGCTTCGGGCTCCCCAATCAGAATAAAAACCAAACAAGGCCAGGTCCAAGCACATCACTGTCCGATTGCTCAAAGTCAGTTAAAAACCAAAACTCCCGAGGGCAGCCAGAGAGGTCGCGTCACTCCTGGGAAACAAAATCTGAGAAAACACTGGCATTACCAGAAACTCAGGCGGTCTGGAGTCAGGGGAACGCCTTTCAGGAGCAGAAAACGCCCAGCCCGGCCGTGACCGCCACTGCCCAGGGCCTCCCGCCACACACGCCTCTGTGACTGTCCACGAAGCTGGCAGCACCCAAGCCAGCATCTCTGCTCCGCAGCCCCACCCGCCAGGTGGGGGCTACTCCAGCCACGCCACCTTGGCCAGGCCCTCTCCCCTCTGACTAAATCCTCTTTCCACAGAGCACCTGGGCCAGGAGGGGCCAGGAAGAGCACACTCAAGTCAGAGCCCATGCAGAGCCCCTGTTACGTAATTAGTGGAACAGGAGGGGGAATTTTAACATTAAATCCCAGGAGGCACCCTTCAGACCATCCTTCTCACCGCCACACAGAGGGCCCACAGCTACCCAGCTCATGGCCCTGCCCTTGCTTGGGTGAGAGAAGCACAAATCACCCACCCTTTTCTGACAGGCAAGTGGGCTCCTGTCTGACTCATTCAGCCAATCCCAATTCCAGATCACCTTCCCTGAAGGACTGGAATCTGGAAGGGTGCCTGGAACCGCCCTGCCACTAATCTCACCAAGCCTCGAGCGCCACCTTAGGAAGAGGTCACGTCCGCAGCAGGGGTGGAGAGTCGACTGAGGAGTGTCCTAGCGGTGCTGCTTTCCACAGGGGAGGGGCTGCGGGTCCCACCGAGCCCCAGTGCCTGGGTGGTGGTGGCCCTGGCCTCTCTAAAACGCGCTGCCAGTCATCAAAGCAGCCCGCTCGCTGCCCGCCAGCCTCACAGGAGAGAAGTCCTGGCCCACTTGCCCGTGAGCTTCAGTCACGGTGCAGCAGGGCTGAGCGCCAGCTCCCCGGCACCCCGCCGAGCTCGGGGAAGCGGGATGGAGGCAAAGGCTTCACTGGGCTGCTTGCGCCCCAGCCACCTTTCACAGGACAAGTGCTTTTCTTCCGTAATTTCAATGACAGTCAAAAAACTATTCTGAAAGGGAAAAGAGTGAAATGTATTTGGGAAGAACTCTAACATCTTCCCATTGTAACACTTTTTTTTTTTCTGGAGTCCAGAATCTTTAAAACCCTACACAGTTTGAATAGTTTCAGATTATGAATTCAATAAAATACCGGATGGTGTCACTAATACATGGAATATAAAGTAACTAAGCTAAGAGATCCGATAAAAACAAGCTTATAAACAGCCCGTGGATGGCTGACTGCAGAACTGAAGCACCAGGTTGGGGCAGGGGTGAGGGAGGGGTGACAGCGAAGGGAAGGGAGCACAGCGGACCCTGGTGGACTGTGGGTGATTTGGGGTGGGTGCACTTTAGTGGTGCTAGCTGATGGGGGAATCCAAGTATTACCTCAATGAAAAATAAATTTGAAAGTAAATAAATAAGATACAAGAAAAGATGAGCAGTAAGAAATTTCAGACAGGCCGCCAGGTACTCTGTAAGTGGTGACAGCCGCGACCCCAGGAACCTGGTGGCAGGACCGACGCCTTCACGGGGAGGGGGGCGGGGGGGCAGGAGCTACCGCTCCCGTCCACCTGCTCTGACATCAAGGGGTGAGCAGGAATCAAAATTAACAAGCACCTTTCTAGATTCCTTGCCTGCCTGAGAATCCTCTTTAACCCTGAAGTCAGTTAATTAACTTATCCAAGACCACAAAATGAGCATTCCATCCCTAGTCCCCATCACTCCAAAAATCATGCTTTCTATTATGCCACACAGCTGCTTTAAGATGAATTAGTTTCCCTATAAAATTAGCCCCAACATCCCCCCTTCCAGATAAATTTTTTTTTAAACTACACTCATTTTCTTAAGCAAGCTACCAGGAACACACGACCCCCTCACACCTACTGCCCTTCTTTGCTACCTTTTTCTGGAAAGTACCAACGCTGCAGTAAGTAGTTGGCAGTTTCCTTAGAGCCTCACATTAAAGATAAACGGGTACTGTCTGGATCGCCAAGTTTATGCGAGGTGGGTCAGAATGAAGCACTCAGAATTAAAGTCCTAATCTTCATGCACGGATATTACTTTCCTGTAAAACACAGCATCCTCACCAAGACAGATGGAGTAAGGGCTCAGGGCCTCCAACTGGACTCCAATCTCCCGAAAGCCTTCTGACACGGCCTGGTAAATGACACAGGCATTCTCCCTACACCTTTTGAGAGGTGACTGAAGCTGCAGCTTCTAGAATCAGACAAACACAGCTCAGTTTCTCCATTACAAATCATGACCTTCGGCAAGATAATCAACCTGAGTCTCAATCTCCATAAACATGAAATGTAGAAATCACAGTAGATAATGTATCTTCTATAAATGCTCAATTAGTCAGCCTAAATCACAGCATTTATCAAATGATCGCTTTACCCAGCATAATTCTCACCACCTTTTTGAAAGGACACAGGAGGGTATGGGGCTCTGCAAACTTTCACGGGGCCAGTATCAAAGTCAGCTCTGGAGACTCAGGAGGCTTAGGAAGCGAGCGGCAGGGATGGAAATGGCCAGGCCTGCAAGGACTGGGGGAAAGGCAGGCAGGAGTTTCCCGGGGCAGGGGCTCTGCAGAGGTCAGGACACAAAGAGGATATGGCGATGAAGGGGTGCAGAGAGGAGCCCCGGGCAGGAGACAGACGGCTCACTGAGCCATTACCATGATGGGCACGCCGATGTCAGGCCACAGAAGGTCCTCCGAGGGCAGTTTGGGAGAATTCCACACCACCACCACCTTGTTCAGGTAAGGGAGGCCGTTCAGTCTCTCCAGAGAGTTCATAAGGACCTCCTCCCGCTCATAGGTCAGCATCACCACCGTGAACTGCTCCCGGGGCACGTTGCCACCAAGCGCTGCCTGGAACTCCTTGCCAGAGCCCCCAGCTCCACCCCCAATGGGCCGAAACCCAGTCCCAGAGCCCAGGAACTTGGCCTCTGAGGGCAACACGGGGTCAAAGGGCGTGTGGGGGAAGAGGTGGAACGGGCCGGGGGCAGAGTTCCAGCTGCGGTAGAGGTCGGTGACCGTCAGAGTGAAGTTGCGGAGGTATCTGGGCGAGGCATAGGGCGGCTCGGTCTCCACCGGCCCCAGGTCCAGGTCCCCGTTGTCAGCCATGTTGGGGTCCGTCCCGGCCGCCTTGCCCGAGCGGTGGGGGATCTCGGTGGCAGCCTCCTCGCGGATGGGGGCGGCTGGGATCTGGATGCGGGTCCTGACCATGGCCAGCACGGTACTGAAAATACTGTCGGCGGTGGAGAAGTACGTCTCCCAGAGGAAGCGGCCCTGCCGCCGCATGGCCAGCAGGTCGCTGTCCGAGAGGCTCCGTAGGAGGAAGTGCACCTCGGTGACGCGCGGCTTGGGCACCACCAGCGCCGCCTCATTCCACTGCAGCATGTCCTGGTAGGGAAGCTGCACCTGCTCCCCCAGCACGACCGGAACGGCCCCGGCCTCCAGGGCTTCGAAGAGCCGTGCAGCGCACCCGGAGGAGATGAGCAGGCGCGGGTCCCCGGGCGTGATGATGAGCGCGAAGGTAGAGAGCTTCAGCAGGTCCAGGCGGTCCTCCCGCGCCCCACACAGCGCCCACTCGGTGGGCATGCTGGGCATGGGCTGGTTTTTGCACGTAAATTCTACCAGGACCTGATCGAGCTTACTGTCCTGCACCGCCTTCAGGGTGGCGATGATCCGGTCGTCATAGTCGGCCGGAGGGTCACCTTCCATTTCCTCTTCAAAGGATCGGGCCTCCTGAAGGCTGGACCTCAAGGACTCGATTTTCTCCCCCTGAAAGGTGAAGAGATATTTCCGCTTCACGGGCACCTGTGGTGGGATTTCCATGAAGTTGGGCTCTGACATGGCATGGACCAGGGGCGAGACGACCAAGTCAAAGCCAGGTCTGTACTGAGAAGCATAGTACGTGGACTGGGCCACCATGGCCCGTCCTGTGCTGACATTATACAGCAAGTTCTGCGTATCTGACTTCCGTGACAGATTGATGATGACGTGGTTATGTCCGTCTGTCCGCCAGTATGGTAAAGAATGCAGCTGCTTCTCAAGCTCAGCAGGCCGCAGCACCACGGGCTCCTGCATCTCACCCACCAGGACCACGTAGAGGCAGGCGATGTCTGCGTTTTCCGTCACATACACGTTGGCCCGGGCTGTAGCCTGAAAGGCCTGCTTGACTAAAGGGTCCAGGTAGCTGCCAAAGGCCAACTGGTCACTGTCATACACATAGACTGGGAAGCCAGAGGTGAGCGGGCAGCGAGAATAGTCGAAGCAGTTATGCAGTCGGCAGCCCCGCAGGGCCTTCGGGGGAGGGAGGCCAGCATCGTCCTTCTCGGGGAGCAGCCGGATGGGCAGCGAGAGCTTGGGCTGGTTCTGGGCCATCAGCTCTTTGTAAGAGTGCTCCGTCTGGCTGATGACATTTTTGAGCTGCAGCAGGTCCTGCTTGGCATTTTCAATACTCTTCTTGCAGGCTTCGATCTTCAGATTCAGCTTGGCGATCTCGCTGTTCAGCTCCTGCCGCTTGGCTTCCAGCTGCAAGAGCTCCTCACTCACAGACTCACGAATTCGGCAAAGGTCCAGCACGTGCTTCACCTCACACAGCTCGTTGCCGGCCCGTGGGCCGAAAATCCGCTTGCCCGCCTCATCGGCCTCATCCAGTGTGGTGAGGTAATAGTGAGCGATGAGCGGGAAGCAAACCAGGATGACGAAGAGCGTGAAGCTGAGCCACGTGAGCCGGCTGCGGGTGGAGCACCAGAGCATCCAGGCCTGACCCCCGTTCCCCGCGCCCCCGCTCCGCAGCATGGTATAGCCCGTCATGAGAGGGGTGGCGCCGGCCCCTCTGATCACGTGGGGTCACCCGCCATCACCATGAGTTCCCAGTGGACAAGCGCAGCCCTCTTCACGCCCCCACGCCTGTGAGAGGTGGTGTGCTCCCGGCACAAGGCACCCAATAAAATGGAAATTTCATCTTCCTCAGCTGTAGTGGGAGTGGCCTCTGGCTCTTTCCCAGCAGATCGGATGTTCTGGTTGTTGACCGAAGAACGTGTCCTTAATCTTTATCAAACGGTGACAGGTGCTGCATCGCGGATGAGAAGAAAGGGAGGAGGCCCATGCGGAAGCCCAGCAGACGGAGCCCGGGCTGGGAGAGACCTTCTCAACAGACATCGCTCCCGCTCCTGGGCCTTGCCAGCCTGCACGTGTGCATAGCTACCACCACAGGCACGTGCGCATGGCTACCATCGCAGTCACAGGGCCGCCGGCTGGAGCAGACACGCGCCAGCCTCTTATCGATGTCACCACCACCAAGCAGGCCTGTGAAGGGAAGAGACCGGGTCAGTGCTAAAGAGGCCATTCCATGACCCCACCCGGCCCAAGGCATCGCTAGAAAATGCTTGAATCTGGTCAGATGGAAGAAGAGAACATTGCTTTGCCTCTCAGATGACACCGAGTGGGGCTACTTTACCTGTGATGAGTAAGAAATGGACACGTGTCCAAAAACAGCTTCAGTTTACCCACTTATACACACACCCCCCTTCTTACTTAACTGCCCAGAGTGCAGCATTAAAGTCCCACAAAATGATGATCAACTGCACCTAGCAGGGGGCAAAGACGTGTGCGGCCGTGTGTGACTCTCAGCTTCCACGTCATCTTCAGACGCAGAGAAACGCCCTTGTATTTCGCCTTGGGAGCGATCAGCGTGCCCTCCTAAGGCAGAAGTCTCCTTTTGAATTATTTTTTTAAAAACAATCTGGGAGAAGCTCTGTTTGTTGAATTCGGTGGAGAGGGCTCTCTTGATCTCTCCCCAGGAGTGGGCACAGCCATCCAGAGACAAATGCACTCCCGGATGCTTCTCATCTATCTTCGCTGCGCAGACATCATGTGTTCCTCCCTAACATATAAATAGTAACGTGCTCTTTTAGAAAGAACACTATGCTCGGAAGTGAGGGGCAGATTTCTTATCCTTTGGAGACAGACTTGCCCTCAGATCTTATGCCTCAGTTTCCAACATGGAGATGACATCAATAATAAGTGTTGCTATGGAAATAACGGGTCGCAGATGGGAGGGTGCTCTAGGAGAATGAGCCCTGAGACAGACTCCCAGGCCCATTCTCTCACCAAACGTCACTGTGACCGGCCTCAGAAGCTCTCCCCTCTGCCTCAACATCCCCAGAATCAAATTCCTAATATTCTCCCAATTGCTTTCATTCATTCAGTTCCTCCAAAAGGTATTCACCACACTCTTAGCATGTGTAAGACATGCCGAACACAACCTAGGGCATGTTAAGGAGAACCTTGACCTCTGGAACTCCCTTTCTGAAGAGTCAGAGGCGAGCACAGAGCCAGGGCCCGGCCACAGGTGTGGGCCATGAGCAGTGCTGCTCAGAGGCGTGGCCAGCTCTCCGGCTTCCCGCTAAAGACATGTGGCTATTGAAGGCGACAGGGCCGTGGCCCCCTCGAACTAAAGACAATGCTGCTGAAAGAGCTGAATAAGCAGAGCAAGAGAGAAGAACAACAAAAGCCAGAAAATATGGACCGTGATCTAAACCTGGATAGTGAACAGTGTCTGCCCAAAAATCCCCAAGGATACACGCCAGGATTTTTCTAAAGCATTATCTTCTTAATTCAAATGTTTAAATCTTTCTTTTTGATTCCAAAAGAATATTCTTTGCACTTCAGATCAAACCCTCACAGAGAACCCCAGGGTGGCCAGCAGAGCTGTCCTCTTACCACGGGACTCAGGAGCCTCCTTCCTGACTCGAGAGCGCCACATGCCACCACACACTGACTTGGAATCGTGAACTCCGGGGCTTGCTCTCCTGAGAGAAAAGGAGAAAAGTGACACGCTATTAGAAAAATACTCAATCCTGAAGGTGCCATTTAAGAATATGTTCGCTGTCCACCATGAAAAGGCTCCTCCTGTGTGTACAGGTGACCAGAGAACTCAGTGTCCAGGCAGAGACCACTCTTTTAAGCGAGCCACTCACACACACAGGACAGCAGGCGTAAGCTGGCCATCTCAGAGGCAAACCCTACAGACACGCAGCCGCCTGCGTGTGAGCTGAGAGGGAAGAATCCAAATCGCTGCAGCATGGACAGAGCCTCATCTTTTAGAAGCATGTACGGAGATGTTCATAGAGGGAATGATTTATCTGGAATTTCCTTACAAACACACAGATGAGGGTGATGAAGAGTAGAGGCAGAGCTGAAACGAGACTCAGCAGGACACTGAGTGACGACGGGGAGACGGGGCTTAGACTATGCTTTCTACTTTGACCTATTTGAAAATGTCCATAGTAAAAAATCAAAAATTACGCTCTAAACAAAATATTTTTTAAAAAGTGCCTTGGAGAGTGACCATGCTCAGCCTGACACTAATGGGTATCACTAGTGGAGCTGGGCACAGAGGCCAGCGTCCTAACCGAAACCAAGGAATCCGCAGCTGTCAAGGTGCTCACCCACAAGGTCCAGCTCTTCCACTGGGATCAGGCAGAAGGGCTGGCCCCGTCCGTGAGCATGACTTTCCTTCCTAACATCCAATCAAAGTATGTCAAGCACAAAAGAAAACCTTCAGAATCTCTTCTGTCATTCCCTAGAAAATGACAATGGTCCTAGGACCTAGAAATGTCAATGAGATACTGACCAGGAGCAATCTGCAGAGATTGTTCATGCCACACACTACATCCTCGTGGTCTCAGCCACTGACCCTCAGGCACCACCCACAGCGCTGGTAAGGTGCGCACGCTGCCAAGCCTTCCACGTGTGGCAACAGAGTCGACTATCTTCCCAAAACCCGAATCAGACCAGGTCTCTTTCCACCTACCCACTTTCAGGCTTCCCAGTGTCCGGCCAGCTCTTCCCCAGGGAGCTTCTGACCACTTGTCTGACCTCGCTGCCCTCACTGCTCCACCCCTGCTGGCTCCTGGAAATCCCTCAACCACCTGGGCCTTTGCTGCCTCAGGACACTTGTTTCTGCTGCTTTTCTGTAAATGGTTCTTCCCCAGGCTTTTCTCCGCTTGATCTTTACTTTCTTCATCTTCCCATTTAAAGATACTTTTGGGGCCTCCCCAGTGGCGCAGCGGTTGAGCGCTGGGTTGCGAAGCTGCCCGCAGCCTCTGTGGCGCCGGTTCGGTCCCCGGCTGCTCCCCGGCCACCGGAGGAGGGTCCCACATGGCGCGCAGACCTCTCCTGCCGCCCGCTGCTCCCCTCAGCAGTGTACTTCGGTCCTTCTGCCTGCTCTGCTCCCCGCTCTGGCTCTGGTGAATTCTCTCACCCTCCCGCGCTTCTGACTGTATCCAGTGCTTGTATAAATAAATAAATAAAAATCTTAAAAAATAAATAAAGGTATTTTTGCCCCAACACCCCCCCCCCGCCCCGCCTGTCACATACTAACTGATGTCCTTTGTATCTTTTTCATTTACTTACTTACACGAGCCCTGCCCACCGAAACCTAATGCCTCGCCTGCTTCCACCACCGCTCTCCCATCAGGGCCCTGAGCAGCGCCTGGCACTCCCCAGGCGAGCTCTGTCACCAGCTGCTTCTCATGCTACACATTCAGTTTTCCCCTTGACTTCCCCCGAGACCACACTTTGCCATGCTCCACCTATTTCCCTGACTCATTCTCCCTGCTCTGCTGGCACCCCGTCTTCCTCTTGCCTCAAATGGAAAGTGTTCCCCAAAGCTCTGAACTAACTTGTTAACAAGCCCATCCTCTTAAATTGCTTCCAACCGCCCCTACAATCAGAACCCCACGCTCCAAAGCTACTACCCCACCCTGGCCTTCCTGCTCTGCACCAGGCCACTGCTGCTGACTCCCTGAGGATGCCTCTCCCAGGACACAGTCATTTCAGGATCACAGACAGGTCCTCTTTCTAGTGACTGTCGGCTCTGCCCGATACCACATCCTTTCAGTCTTGCAAAATAGAGACAATGTGATTTACAGGCCAGAGGACAGACCTCAGAGCTGGCCAGACCTGAACCAAACCCAGCTCTGCAAGCGAAGAGATGGTCACCAGCGATTCTGAGCCTCAGTCACTTCATCAGTAACAAGGTAACGACGCTCATGTAAATCCCACAATGATTAAAAAATGCCTGCACAACAACTGGTAGACAATTCATCAGTCACCAGCCTTGAAGTTATTTTTAATTCCTCTAATTCTTTATATATACATCTGATCCCTTGCCAAACTATATCAGTTCTTTTTTATAAATGATTATGGTAATAATATATATTAATTTACTCTAATGAACAATGATAACCTGCAGTGTTCTTTTATCCCTTACTTTTATTCTACAGCATTCACCCCGGTCTTGGACCAAAACAAATCATAATGCCTATTCTCAAAGTCCCTATCCATTTATCCTGTGCATTACTCAAGATTTAATATTCGTTATTTCATCAAATGGTGCTTCAGCTGAACAATTTCAATTAACCTGTCTGAGTTCACCAAACCATTCTTCAGCTATATCTGGTGCACTGCTAATTCCATCCAGTAAATTTTACTCTCAGGTATATTTTTCGGTCCTAGAATGCCCATTATACTCTTCAGCAGTTGCAATTCTCTACTGAAAATCCCCATCTATTAATTTTTTTCCATCTTTTTTTTTTTTTTTTTTTTTTAAGGAACATTGCTTTATAGCATCACCTGAGTTCCAGAGGTGCTTCATTACAAACATCTGCATGTACTTCATGAAGTTCACGCTGGAAATTCAGTTCATCCTCCACCCTACAAATGACCCCTCCACCTGGTTTCCCCGCCCTTCTTTCCCCTTCCTTCTGGTAACCACTGCCTTGTTTTAGAGTCTAAAAGCGTGGTTTTACTTTAGTTCATTCATTTATGAGAATTAAATTCTTTATCTGCCATTTCCAATGTCTGGGCCACCTGTGATTTGATTCTACTGACTAAATTTTTCTATTGATCTTGGGTTACATTCATGGGCTTCTTTTAATTTTTTATTGTGTGCTGGACATTATATTTAAAAGAACCATAAAGACTGAAGTAAATATAATTTTCTCAAAAGATCACACACTTTTTCTTGTCAGGCAAGCAGGGTGAATATAATTATGTAGAGATCTTCACACCCCCATAAATACTTTTTGCCTAAAGGTTACTCTGAGTGATATCACTACCTGTCACTCAGCTTTTTGGTCTACATGTTATTGTGGTAAGACAGCTGTAACAGTGAACTTGCCATCTTAGCCACTTTTAAGTGGGCAACTCAGTGGCATTAATTACACCCACAACATTATGTGACCATCATCACTATTTCCACATCCCAAATAGAAACTCTGCAACAGAAACTCGGTGTCTCCCTCCCCCAGTCCATAGTACCCTCTAATTTCCTGTGAATCTGTCATCTGTTTGATATCCTTCGTGCAAGGAGAATCATACAGTATCTGTCGCTCTGTGACTAATTTCTCCCCCATGAGGCCTCAGGGCTCACCTATGCTGTGGATGCATCAGAACCTCATGCCTTTTTGCGCCTGAGCTAATATTCTATTATGTCCATATTTGCCACCATTTCCTTTAGCAGCTCATCTGCTGATGGATACATTGGCTGTTTCCAGCTTTTTCAGCTATTCAACTCATAGTTCCTATTTGCCTGGCTATCTATTTCCATTTTTTTTCTAGCAAACTTAGCATGCCCTTATGTTTTAGGTACCTCTTGTAAACATCTGAGAGCAAGATTTTGTTTGTTTTTTTAATAAAACTCTAACAATCTTTGTCTTTAAAAGACAGTGTTTGACAGGTTAAACTTAATGTGACATAGTAACTTATACTTCTAACAATCATATTTTGCCATTTTTTTTTTTCTCTTAGCCTATGCTTCCTACCCTTTCCTGAGTTCTGCTTAGTTGATCAAATTTTTTATTCCTTTCTTTTGATGTCAGTCTGGAAGTTATATATTCAGTTAGTCTTCTTCAGAGGTTCCCCTTAAAATATAACATGCATTTGTGAGTCCAAAGTTTAATCTCTATTAATGATCATTTATCATTACAGATAAATGACCTGTAACACAGAAAAGCACCCGCTTCTCAACGGCTCCCGATGATGACAGCCCGGGATTGGTGATGGCTCACCAAGTGCCGACCGGCTGCCCTTCACTTCTAGCTCTGCCTGGTGCGGCAGCTGAAGCCCTCAGACTAGTCACCAGAGGTCATGTGAGTGAAAGCAAAGTGTCACTTCCAGGACAGGGTGGCTAAGAACAGATGTGGACTCTCTTCCTCCCCCAATCTCACCTGAGAGGTCAAAAGCAAAAAACTCCAGAAGTCCAAAGTGGCAAGCAGCAGCACCCACCCCCAGGTCTTGGGTGGAGGGGTCCGCTGCCCCACAGCTGGGGTCGGCTGGGCCGACCTGGGAATCAACTTGTTTCAGATCTTGATTTCTGTGGCTGCCATCAAGCATTAATTAACCCAACTAATCCAGCTGAATGGCAGTGTTGTTGCTTTTTCAATCTGAGAGCTTAATAGGTAAATATCTTATTGGAGGTAAAGAATTTTTGTTCTCTGAGTGTTCTGTATGTCTCTGCGCACACACTATTGTAGGGTAAATGGAAGTGATCAGGTTTTTTCCGCTCTCCCACCACTAGCAACTATTACTGACACCTGTGGCCCTACAAGCGGGCCTGAGGGTGCCCCTGGCGCGTGGTGTGGGCGTTGTGTGAGTGGGCGCACCTGAGCACAGAAGGAGGCAGCAGAGGACAGAGGCGATGGGAGACCGTGCGGCAGAGACCAGCGAAGAGGCCACGAGAGACACCAGAGAGCCCAGAAAGAGTGAAGATTCGCGGGGGGCTAGGAGGTCCGCCAGCTCCTGCCCGGCACCTGGGGGCCGCACCACAAATGGTGTAGAAAGGTCATTTAAAACCTGAACAAGCCACTGAGGGCTGCAGGACTCCTCCTTTACCCGTCTGCCCCGGAGCCACAGAAAACCTGCCCCGCGCGGGCTGGCGCTACAACTACCAACCAGGTCCTCGTTTTGTTTTCTACTTTTTAAACCAATTTTCTTGTCTCGCTCCCCCGTGGTCTGCCGGAACCCTCTTCTGCTCCCTCCAGAGCCTCTCAGCTGCCTGCCTGCCTGCCAGACAGCCCAGGCACCGGGAGGCCAGTCTCGCCAGCACTGGAGCCAGGGGAGTCGGGGCCGGCTCATTGCGCGCCCCCCCCACCTCCCCAGCCGAGACGACACGCACCGGGGCCGCGGGCCTCCTTCCTCCTTTCCCTCTGTCCGCTTTCTCTTGGGGGTCATTTTAAAGACTCGACTCTTCATAACCTTTTCTCAGAGTGAGCTAAGAGGTTGTGCCCCCTTCTCCTTGAGCCACCCTTCTTCTCGGGGCACAGAGGCACCTCACTGTCCGCGAGCGTCACCTGTGGCCAGGCCACGCGGTGGAACCCTGACACTGAAGCCCCCTCCCAAGGACGTGGGTGTCTCTGCCTACGCGGGTCTTCCAGGATGCACTTCAGTGAGGTTGGATAAGCTTTGTCACAGCAAAAAAAAAACCAGAAAACAAAACCTTAGCGTAGAACACTCAGTGAAAGAGAGAAAGGAAGCAGCGGAGGCAGGAGGGACAGGCTGGCCCCGGGGCGGCACTGCCCTGCGAGGTGAGAAGGAGCAGAGACGGAGGCCTCTCCAGCTGACTCACGGAGCAGTCTAAGTGACTGCAGCAGCCACACTGCGAGCGCCGGCTGCGCTAGAGGGAACCCTCACACCTTACCAGGCCGATTCCTCCTCACAACCACCCACGGCAGGCTGGGCCGTGACCCCTCGTGCACAGGTGATGTGCCGAGGTTGCCCCCATTGAGGGGAGACCGGCTCCCCGTCAAAGCAGCTCCGGCTCCCAGGCCCACGCTCCGTGGCGTGACCACTGTGGAAACAGCCGGATTCAGAGCCCCAGTGACACAGGGCACACCCACGTGGCCCACACCACTCCAGGCCCTAACACAACATTATAGACACACGTGTAAAGCATTTCTCTGACAGTCAAGGCAAGAACACAATGTACTCGGAACAAAATCCCTCGCTGTGTCCCAGGACCTGTGTATGTGCACATGACATGCTGTTTTCTCTGTCATTTAAGTCCAAGTGGGCCCGCAAGCAGGCAGACTCCAGGCCAGCCAGGCACAGGCCCACAGGGCCGCCAGGCGCCCTGCGCACCAGGGAAAGAGTTCTGTGCAGAGAATCGTTTCAGTAAGGTCCCTGGACACTTATTTCAGAGGTCCAATTTAGTTTTTAAATACTAATATGCAAAATAAAAAACCAAAAAAACCACCATCACTTCCTGATTTCCTGCAAGGCCAAGACACAACAACCAACCTGTTACGGCAAAGGAGGACCAAGCTCAAAAGCCAGGAGGTATGTTAATAAGCACTAAACTAAATTTCCCAACACTGTCACTACCATTAAGATCCTGACTTCTCTCTTCTATTGCTCAAAATATTAAGAAGCACTTTTTTTTTCTTTAAAGATTTATTTATTTATTTATTTATACAAGAACTGGGGTACAGGCCAGAGGCACGGGAGGGTGAGAGGTTTCACCAGAGACAGAGCAGGGAGCAGAAAGGGCAGACTGAAAACACTGCTGAGGGGAGCAGCAGGCGAGACAGGAGAGGTCTGCTGCGCCATCTGGGCCCCTCACTGGCCGGCTGGGATCGAACCCGCACTGCAGAGGCTGCGGACAGCTTCACAGCGTGGCGCTCAACCACCTGCGCCACCAGGGGAGGCCCTTAAGAAGCACTTTCCAGGTAAAGAGCCGCCTGTCAGGGCGACCACAGGGAACTCACAGGTGACAGCAGGCGTTTCAGGAGCGACCACCACTTACTCAAGACAGACTCCCTGCTATGAAATAAAGGAACTAGAAAGTTGTCCACAATTAAAAACCAAAGGCAGGCGTGGACACCTGGACGTGCATGGACACACCCAGCCAAGCCAAGCGGCAGGACCATGACACAATCCCAGAGGCCCAGGGAGCTGAGGCGCCCCCACTGCTGAGATCTGAGAAAGGGGACAATACGTCTTCTTTGGGCTCAGCGGCAGATTTCTAATTCCAAAGACGTCCCATAAATGCCACTAGCAGACGAGTCACAGAATACACCAAAGAAACTCATCAGTAAACATTCCTTCCATCGTTCCACGTACTGAGCTAGCAACAAGTGAACTGAGGTTATCAATTAACCCAGCTCTCTTGCTTAGTCAGCAACCAACCTGAACCCCGAAGTCTCACCTCCTGGGACAAGTACTCAATTTGAAAAGTATGACATTTGCTTATCTGTTTTCACTCCCACCCACTGGAGATCATCCCACACATGAAAATTGTTTTGAGTCATTAGTCCGTTTTCAGCTGATCAGATTCACGATTCATTTAAGAATCTTTTTGGAATAATAAACATGGGCCCACCCTCTATTAACTGGATCAGAATTCCCAAGTGTGGAGCCCAGGCTCCTGCAGTTTGACAAAGCTCCCAGGTGATTTTACTAGGACTACACCGCTCAACCTTAAAAAAAATCACCAGTCTAAAAAAGAACTGATGAGGGCCTCCCCGGGGGCGCAGCGGTTGAGCGCTGGGTTTCGAGGCTGCCTGCGGCCTCTGCGGGCGCCGGTTAAATCCCCGGCTGCTCCCCGGCCACCGGAGGAGGGTCCCCCATGGCGCGCAGACCTCTCCTGCCGCCCGCTGCTCCCCTCAGCAGTGTCCTTCGGTCCTTCTGCCTGCTCTGCTCCCCGCTCTGGCTCTGGTGAATCCTCTCACCCTCCCGCGCTTCTGACTGTACCCAGTGCTTGTATAAATAAATAAATCTTTAAAAATAAATAAATGAATAAAAATAAAAAAGAACTGATGAAAATCCCACTCAGAATGATGGCATCTGAATCAATTAGAGACAAGCAGGGGAGACAGACAGCAACACCCCCATGCCTGGGGAACAGCCACACACCACACCATACACCTTTGGAAGATGTCGGGGAGCCCCGTGCCTGTTTTCTCTACTGTTTATTTAAATTTACAATGTCCCAGGCACAGTGTTCCAGGTAACACACATTCTTCATTTCAAACTCACATCAGCATCTGGGGGGTCGGTGTTGTTATTTCCACTTCACAGATATAGACTTGGTGAATCACTGAGGTTGAGAAACTTGTTTGAGGCCAAACAGAAGGCAGGTTGGGAGTCCAGATAAAAACTCAGGTCTGTGTGACCCGTGCCCTGCCATGCACTCAGTTACTACTATATTTAAAAAATTACCTGAGTCTTCCTTCATTTAACAATAGTCAGACAATACTTGTGTAGACTGTCTATATGTATATAGGTACATATTTGTGTGTATATCCATATATATTATCCTGCTGTAGTCATTTCAAAGTAAACCACACTAGGCTTTTCAATAAAGGTAACAATTAGCTTTTCAGGAAATAATATTCAGATTCCTGCATGACAAACGAAATCCAAAAGTAATTCCTAGATGGATTTAAGAGGTAATTATAATAAATGAAACCATAAAGAGAAGCAAAAAAAAAAAAAAAAAACCCATGTAATCTCATCTCAAGATAAGTGCAGTTACTTTTTTAAGAATCCAAACAAAAGGTAAATTCAACAGATTTGACTGCCTAAGAACCCAAAGCTTTTTTGTGAGGGGGAAAAAAATGGATTCAGTGAAAAGCCTGGGGATGATGGTGAGGGGGGATCTGTGACTTGACATCACTTCAACAGAAGTAAAGGGTGGTCAGAGGATGGACAGGAAGTCCCACAGGAGAAAGTGCCCAAATGATAAACACGGTTAAAGGTTAATGCACACTAGCCATCAAGGGAAAACACATCTGAAGGAGACTCCAGTGGCACTGCCCACTACGAAGCCGGTGAGGAACTGCAGAATGACAATGTGCAGCGCGGGCCGGGGTCAAGGGTGACATTCCCACACTCCTGCGCCAGTGAAAACTGGCACAACTTTCTGGAACACAATTTGGCAGTGGGTAACACAAGCCCTGGAACTGCGCCCTCTCTGACCCTGCCCTCCACTTCCAGAAATCACTCTAACGAATCGCAAGTGGAAAAGGTTTAGTTCGGGGGAGCCACTGCTAAACACAGCCTCCACCACAGCCCCCCCCCCGGCCGCCGGACAGGCTCTCTCTCCGCTGCGTTAGCGGGAAGGTACACCGAAAAGCCATTTTCCATTTGTGACAGAAGTCCTTAAAATGCCCATACTGCCTACCCAGCAATTTCACTTTCTAGGAATATACTCTAAATGAACAAAGATTTGTATCATAAAGATGTAATTACAGCATTCTCTATAAGAGTGAAAAAATTATAAAATGTCCGAAATCAGGAGCAAATATAAATATGATAGATGCATGTCAAAATATGTCTATCATGTTGTCAGTAAGCTTTTCAATCATTTAAAATGGGGAAATGTTCATAACGTAAAGTGGGAAAATACATATTCCACTGGGTAAGGCAGTAAAAATAAATTTTCTTTAAGGTATTTAGGCGGATCTTGCTAAATCATCTTCCTGGAACAGTCGACTTAACGTGCAAGTGCCCAGAGTATAGACCAATTTCTCTAAGGATTCTGTTCCACAAGAAAACATGATTTTGATTCGAGGCTATGGAAGCACACAACTGATATCATGGGCGCCTGAGGCCTCCGCAAGTGAGACCGACAACTGAAGTGAAAACATGCTCGGCCACACATAAATCAGCTTCATGACTCAGGCGCCTACCTCAGCCTTCATGGTGAATTCAACTTGAGACTCCAGCTTGGCCGTCGTCCCTTTATCATTACCATCTTTCTGATTCATCAGATCCCCTAACCTCGCCGTTCCTCATCCTGCTTGACTCATGGATTTCTTATCCCTTTTTAACTCATATATTGAAGGACTAGAACACAAGACCTCAAAGATCCCTTTAGCTTCTAGAATCCTACTGACTCACAACCGCCTTGCATGTAGAAAGCACATACTGATTTGTTGGAGAGAAAAATATCACCAGTATAGCAACATAAGGGAGCAGGGTTATTCCCAAGACATTCTGTTTTACCTCCAAGATTTCAAGCATATTTCCCCTTGAAATCCCCTCAGCTTCCCCTGAACCCATTAATAATAATTCAGGTCCTTACCAACTCCAACCTCCATTCTAAGCCACAAGGCATTTCTCTTTTTCAGCCTCTACTTCAGAAATAAAAAGTCACACTGGGAGCAGTAAATCAGGGTTGTTGGAAGAAAACCCAGGACACAAAAAGATTTCATCAGCCTCAAACATCTAAGCAGAAAATTTAGGAGAGATTCAAAAAGCAAAGTTCGGTACTTGGGTCTCAAAATTACATGGAAATGGTTTAGCTGAACAGCAGCACCCGCATGGGTTGTGATTTTCAGCTTCTGCAATGAATCAAGAAAATAGGGACTGCTTAGAAAAACGCCCTGTCCATGCACTGCTGCTTTGTGTCATCAGAGTCGGGAAAGTAAAGGCTCCTCCACACGTCAGCAACACTGTCCACTGCGCCGAGCACAGCACTTTAACGGGGACAGGAACAAAGTGAATGGGAGAAGACTAAGCAGGTGGCTGCTCAGCCAGTGGAGCAGAAGACCTAGAAAAGAACTACAAGGATCAACTCCCTAATTTTCTCCCCAGAAGAGCCAGAAAGAGACGTGTGAAATCTCACCATTTCTAAAGTTGTTTTCCAGTTTCAGTTTCTGTACAAGTCGGGCAGTCAAATGCTGCCACAGGCCTTAGCTGATCCACACATACACCAGTGCGCAACTCCTGCCTTGGGAAACACCAGGCTACCGTCCATGTGTCTGTCAGAGGAAGAGAGGACACAGGTCCTCCCTGTAACAGTCATAGAAAGGCAAACTGCAGCGCAGTAAGGAAAGGCTTCCCAGCCAACGACCGTGGACAGTGGGCCGACTGCAACAGGCAGCCCCAGGAGGTCCGTTAGGAGTACTCAAGTCAGGCAGATCAGAAAGTATTAGTGACCAGCTCAAGAACTGTCACTTCCGACCTCTGACCTTGATCAAATAACCAAGCTTCCTCAACTGTTTTCCCTCCTACCTTTTTTCCCTCTTAGAAAAAAAAGGGGGGGGGGATATTATAACATTTAGCCTCTTATCTCCCAGATAGAAAGCTGTGAGAAGGAAAACAGGTGAAAGGGTTATATGGTGTCAAAGAACTACAGCAACTGAAGACATTGTAATCTACCCTCACAAAGCATACAAACGTGACGTTCTCCTAATACACAGGCGAAGGGCATATTACCAGTATGATTCACTTTTTTTATTTCTCCCTCTGTATCAAGTGTGTGTTAAAAAACATTTAGAAGAAGTTAGAGAAAAGGGTTAAAATGATGCCACTGCCTGAGGCTAGGGTAACAGAGGAGACCTACAAAGCAAACACCCAGGCGTTAATCATTAATACCACTGATGAGCCTGAAAGGCTGGGCAGCCCAATGGAACCGACAAAATCTGCCACAGCGATGACATGTGTCGGGGGGGTGATGGTGTAGGGAGGGCATTGGCAAGCCAGGGCCAGCTGCCTGTTCTGTAAGCCAAGCACCAGACACAGCCACGCTCATGCAGGGACGGCCTACGGACGGCCCGCCAGTGCCCATGAGTAGGTACCGCGGAGAGGTGTTATGCACAGGCTTTCTCTGTAGCACCAGGGCTGAACAGCTGCAAAGCCCAAAATAAGTACCATCTGACCCTTACCAGAAAGCGTATCTACGTTTCCGTAAGAGCACTTGGGTTACAAACCACAGAGGTGCTGAATGCAGGACACAGTTCATCTTGCTGTGGCTCCATCCTGGTACTGCATGGGTCACTTTAGTGCCTGTGAGCAATACCCTACACTGAGCATTAGGCCTACCTGCAGGGGAGGCAATGATGGCACTAAAAGTAGTCTCCATATTCCTTCCATTTATGCTCAAGATTACAGATTTTTTATTCCTGCTTCTCTCCCACCTAATAACATCAGCAAAGAGACCTGAAAAATCCCAAGTGTGAAAGGCATGTGGGACGGGTTTTGGCAGAAGATCAAGCCATCTCTGTCCCGTCCCCTACTCCCCCCAGGTCTCAAATTCCATCTGCCTGAGCACCACTATCTTCACGGATGCTGCAGACCAGGAAAGACCCCGTTTTCTCTCTGATTTAACTCCTCTGTCACTGTAGGTTCCGAAGAAACCGTTACCAAAAATTAAGAAACAAACAAAATGAAAATAAACTCACTATCCAGCAGCAATCCCAGTTCATTCAGTCTGGGGGCTTTATGAAAGGCCCCGGCTCATACTCCTGTCACTCTCAAGTAAACAGAAGCGATGCCCTCAACCCTGTACCAACAAGTCAGGTGTGATCCTTCTCTTCTGGGGCCTGAGCCGCCTCTGCTCCAGACCAGGCTGCAGTGCCCCCAGAAGCCCACTCCTGGGGGAGGAGGCTGCGCCCCTCCTCTCTAACGGCTCGCCTAGTCTTGCAGGTGAACGCTGAGCCTGGTCTCTGAGAGATGCTCCGCACCAAACACTCGGGACCAGCTTCTGATCCTAGAAAGGTGCGGGGCGGGGAAGGAAGACAGGCCTGTGCCGTGAGGCGCCCACATCCCGGGACACGGAGAAGTGCCGGGACAGCACCACTCCCCCTCCAGAGAGCCTGGCAGCGCCTCCCTCGTGGGCCCGGGCTCCCCCGGCAGGTGAGGAAATTCCCACAGGATGCGGCGTTTCACAGCGAGAGGAAGACGCCGCCGCCTCCGTCCTGACACAGGCCAAGCCCCGCTCGGGAGCCGCCTCTCCGCCCCCCACGGGAGCCCCTTCTCCCCCGAGCCCAGGCGGCTGGGGCGCCGCTCCAACCCCAGCGGGCAGGCGGGACGCGGTGCCGGGCACCGGCGCTGCGGGCAGGGGGCAGGGGGCAGCGCCCGCGGAGCCTCCCCGAGGCGGAGGGAGGCCGGGAGCGGCCGAGCCCGCAGCGAGCGGCCCGAGCAGGACGGGGGCCGCCCGGCGCCGGCCTGTGGGGAGGCCACGGACACGCGCGGGCCCCCCGCCCCCCGGGGAGAACTTGCCGAAGTCCTTCGAGTTTCTGAAAAGCAAAGGGGCGGAAAGTCGGGGGCGGAGGCCCCGCCGAGCGCGGGTCCGGGCGCTGCCGACACCGGCCGGGGCGGGCGGGCGGGCGGCGGCTCGGGGGCGGGGGCGACACCCCTCGGGGGCGGGGGCGACACCCCTCGGCGGCCCGCCCGGCGCGGGGCTCCCAGCCCGGCCGCCGGCGGTGTGGACGGGCGGCCGGCCGCGCTAGGCCCGGGTCCCCGAGCCCGCAGGCCGCGTCCCCGGCGCCCGCCTCGGCCACAAAGCGGGGGGCGGCGGGCGGGGGGCGCCGTGCGGGACGGGGCGCCGGGGGCGAGGGAGCTGCGCGCAGCCGCCGGGCAGGCGCGGCCCCGGGGGCGTGGGGGGCCGAGCCCCACTCGGGGGCCGCGGGGGCGGCGGCGGGGCGGGCGCGGGGCTCCGCGGCGACCGTTACCCCGCGGCGCGGGCCCGGGGTGCGGCGCCCGGGCCCGGCGACGCCAGGCGGCCTACCCGGCGCCGCCCGCCAGCCCCGGCCCGGCGCCGCGACCCCGCGCCCGCCGCCCGCCGCCCGGAGCCGGCCCGGCCCGGCCCAGCCCGGCCCGGCCCGGGTCCCCGCGAGCCCCTCCGGCCGCCGCCCGGCGCGGGCCCCGCCGCCAGCGTCCTACCGGCTTCGCGTTCAGGAGCCCGGAGCCGCCGCCGCCCGCGCGAAACTCGGCTTCCCCAGCGCCGCGCTCGCCGCCTGCCGCGCGCCTTCCAGGCCGCGCCGGGCCCCCCGCTCCCCCTGCCGGCGGGCAGCCATTTCCGACAGGGGCGGCGGAACCTGCCGAAGCGCGCGCGCCGGAAATGGCCGAAGCCGGCTCGCGCGGGGGGGTGGGCGCGGGGGGCGTTCGCGACTTTCCGGACGGCGCCCGAGGGCCGCCGAACGCCGAGCTCCCGAGCGCGCGCGCCCGGGCCCAGCGGCGCCGCGGGGGATTGTGGGAGCCGGGCGCGGGGGCGCGCGCGCGTCCCGAGAGCCCGTCCGGGGGCGCTGAGGCCGTGCCCCGAAGGTTCTGGAACGGGGTCTGACTCCAGGGCCTCGGCCACTTGGAGTAGGCCCGTGACGTTCAATTCCAAAAAGAAACATCCCCACAAAAAAATAATATTTATGAAAGACCTTCTGGGCGCGCCGGCTCGCGCGCGGCCGTGGCCCGGAGGCGCGAAGCGAGGAGGCCGGTGTCCTCAGAAGCTTCTGGAAAACAACCCGGGGGCTGCGCAAAGGCAATAGGCCGATCCAGTCGGTGGTGGGATCAGCCGCCAGGAATAAAGGGGTGGGCGCGAGAGCTGGGGCAGCCCCTGGGGCCCGAGGCGACGCCACCCCAGGTCGCGCCCAGACTCGGGGTCCCTGGACTGACGGGGGCGGGGGGGGGGGGGCGCGAAGCCGCACTGCCCGCCTGAGGACGCCGGGACCGGGGCCGCGTCAACGGAGGCCTCCACGCCTGTACTGAGATGCTCGAAGCCCCGAGGGCAGAACCCCCTCCTGGGCTTCCGAACCCGGAGCCCGCAGGAGGGCGGGGGGCTGCGCCTGGGTGGTCCGGCCCCGACCCGCCGCGCCGAGCCCCGCGGAGGCCGCTTCGCGCCGCAGGACCCGAGACCCGCTTCCCGCCCGCCGCAGTCCGGGATGAGGATTCCGGTGCGAAGCAGAACTTCACAAAGCCCAGCGCCGGTTTTGCAGAGCAGCTTCTCTGCGCGCCCCTCGAGCCTCCTCTCGGGACCCTCCTCCTTTTCCTTCCCCCGACTCGTCGCAGGCCTCGCCCTGCTGCTCCCACCGCGCCCTGCCCTCACCCTCCTCCCTGCCCTCGCCCTCCTCCCTGCCCTCACCCTCCTCCCTGCCCTCGCCCTCCTCCCCCTGCCCTCGCCCTCCTCCCGGCTCTCACCCTCCTCCCCCTCCCCTCACCCTCCTCCCTCCCCTCACCCTCCTCCCTGTCCTCACCCTCTTCCCCCTGCCCTCACCCTCTTCCCCCTGCCCTCACCCTCCTCCCTGCCCTCGCCCTCCTCCCTGCCCTCACCCTCCTCCCTGCCCTCACCCTCCTCCCTGCCCTCGCCCTCCTCCCCCTGCCCTCGCCCTCCTCCCCCTGCCCTCGCCCTCCTCCCCCTGCCCTCACCCTCCTCCCGGCTCTCACCCTCCTCCCCCTCCCCTCACCCTCCTCCCTCCCCTCGCCCTCCTCCCCCTGCCCTCACCCTCCTCCCTGTCCTCACCCTCTTCCCCCTGCCCTCACCCTCCTCCCCCGCCCTCACCCTCCTCCCCCACCCTCACCCTCCTCCCGGCTCTCACCCTCCTCCCCCTGCCCTCACCTCCTCCCTGCCCTCACCCTCCTCCCTGCCCTCGCCCTCCTCCCCCTGCCCTCGCCCTCCTCCCCCTGCCCTCGCCCTCCTCCCCCTGCCCTCACCCTCCTCCCGGCTCTCACCCTCCTCCCCCTCCCCTCACCCTCCTCCCTCCCCTCGCCCTCCTCCCCCTGCCCTCACCCTCCTCCCTGTCCTCACCCTCTTCCCCCTGCCCTCACCCTCCTCCCTGCCCTCACCCTCCTCCCTGCCCTCGCCCTCCTCCCCCTGCCCTCGCCCTCCTCCCCCTGCCCTCGCCCTCCTCCCCCTGCCCTCACCCTCCTCCCGGCTCTCACCCTCCTCCCCCTCCCCTCACCCTCCTCCCTCCCCTCGCCCTCCTCCCCCTGCCCTCACCCTCCTCCCTGTCCTCACCCTCTTCCCCCTGCCCTCACCCTCTTCCCCCTGCCCTCACCCTCCTCCCCCACCCTCACCCTCCTCCCGGCTCTCACCCTCCTCCCCCTGCCCTCACCTCCTCCCCGCCCTCACCCTCCTCCCCCTGCCCTCACCCTCCTCCCCCTGCCCTCACCCTCCTCCCGGCCCTCACCCTCCTCCCCCTGCCCTCACCCTCCTCCCCCTGCCCTCACCCTCCTCCCCCTGCCCTCACCCTCCTCCCCCTGCCCTCATCCTCCTCGCTGCAGGTCCGCCTTACTGTTAGGAACAAACCTTAAGGTTCAGGTCCTTCCAGCACCATCTATGGTACAAACCACCCCTCCTAACTCTGGCCAATTTGGTTGAGGAAAAGTCAGGTCAAATTTTTAAAATAAGGAATATTCCAGGACGTGACAATGGAAGAAACTTGCCCACGCGTCGCGGATAACTTGAAGTTGTCCCTTCCCCCTTTTCATGCGGTGCATCAGCGCAGGTCTGGCGGACCCGCGGGGAGCCCCAGCCTCCAGGCGTCCTACCCCTACCATCCTGACTAAACACACCCCACCCCTTGGCTCTGACTCCACCCCTAGCCCAACTTTAGGAAGAAAAACACCTTCGTTCCTGGACCTCTAGGCGTTGCTGACCCCCTCCTCCTAGAGCCCAGCTCCCCATTCTCCTTCCTCTCCCTCCTGCGGGTGCTCCCTGCAGAGACAGGGCTTTCCTCTCCACATGCTCTTCCCAGTCACTGCTACCAGCTTCCCGCATCCTCGCCGCCGCTAACCTCCCCCAGACAGCATCACATCGTCGTCATCCTATTAATACACAGATTATGAATACTTAATTGCCGGGCAATAAGCTGGACCCTTTATGGGCACTGTCTGACTTCAGTCCTTCCAGGAAGCGCCGGGCTTCTGGACAGGGACTGGAGGCTGGCGGAGGCTGAATAAATAAGGTGCCCAAGACAGAGTGCAGTGCAAGTGCAGCGGCAACTCCAGCTGCCGAACTCCAAGCCTGTATTCTTGTCCAGACCCATCTGGCTGTCTTACCAGAACTCAGACTCTCCCCCACTCGCTCCTCTCCACCCTCCCCCTTCTGCTCTCCTCAAATGTCCTTCCTTCTCCTGCTGTTACGGTTACTTTCCTAATACAGAAACGCAAAACTAGCACCCTCTTTGACTTCTCTCCTGACAGTAAATCAACTTCTGCGACTTAAGGCCTTGCCTAGGGGTTTTCTACCAGCCCTCTCTGAGTCGCACACCCACACCCACGCCCTCACTATTTCTCTCCTGGCGCCTCCCCAGAGAGCAAGCTGCCCAGGTGCCAGGCCAATCTTTCCTGGCTCCAGACTGAGCTTCTGCAGCATATTGTTTCTATGTTGTACTTTGGAATTTAGTCACAAGAGTTTTCCTCTGCTATTTACAGTCATCTATCTAGATCTTGATGGCTTCAAGAAGTGGAGAAAAGCTAGAACCACTGTGCCTTTGAGGCCTGACAGTAGAGCCCCTGGGTGTCCTCTCTAGAGCACAGGCCTAGGGTCCCGGCAGGGCCCATTGCCTTTCTTTTGAGTCCAAAGTTAAATTCCTAGACAGAGACATAGACATGACTGGTCTGGCTTGGGTGCCATGTCCCGCCATCAAGAATCAGCTTTGCCTAAACAGCAGATCAGCTGGTCTAACTAGGGCAGCCAGTGGCCTCTCCACTAGGTAGAGCTGATTCCCAACACAGAAGGAGGCAGACGCCACCCATTCATTTGTTTATTCATTCATTCCATTGACAAACAGCTGAGCACCTGTCAAAATCGATGCAAGTTTCTTTCATCTGTACAAAATATTTAAAACATGCCCTGGATAAAAAGTTCAACACAATTCCCCCATAAGAAAGCATCATATCAGTGACATGTGACAGAAGATAATTCGCCACATTTGAGATAAGGCCCTGGTGTTTGAAATGATCAGGAGTGGGAAATACATGTCACTGATGTGAGAGCCCGCAGTGCTGAGCAGCATGAGACAGACACAACACGCAGAGGGTGTGATTCCACATATAAAGTAGAAATGGGGGCAAACCAATCTACCCTTAAGGAGCAGTGACTAGAGGGGAGCCCAAAGGGATACCAGTAACGACCATTCTTGGGCTGGGGGCTGGTTACCCAGCAGTGGTCAGTTTGTCAAAATCCACCAGGCTGTCTCCTTTACCAGAGGTGTCCTGTCCTGTCTGTGTATTATCCTTCAATGAGACAGTTTTTAAAATAATGGTGAAAGCAAGATGCCTTTAATCACCCTTGAATACATCACCATGATTGTCCTGGAGTCACCCATTACTGCTGCCCACCCAGACATCACGCCACCTTCTTATAGACCTAGGTCACCATCAGTCTTTATAAGGCGCTACCAGATCTCATGCCCCCCACCCCAGCTGACAAGACTTCCTCTCACCTGGAAATGTGGAAGCAGGACCCTGTGCTGCTGAGTTAGGTGATGAAGAGAGCTTCCTCTACTGTAATGTATAGATCTGAGGGGAAGAATTTCTGGACATACGCACAGTGATAAGCCAAAAAGCTCGTCTGCAGAAAACAGAGCCAACACTCAGAAGGAAGCAAACAAGCCTGTGGGAGATGGAGAGAGAAACCTCAGCTGCTGCTGACCTTCTGGGCCGGATGTGTGCCAGCTGTCACCCGGCAGCCCGAGGTTGCTTATATGGTTTCCTATAAAAAGTTATAAAAAAATTTAAACCCTCATTATTTGAGCAAGCATGACTAGGTTTCCAGTCCTGGCAACCAAAATAACTGCATAGTTATTACATTGCAGATAATGTTGAAAGCACAGTTCATGGAGCATCTCTTTTATAATCTATAACAACCCTACCCAATATGATTCGCATTTCACAGAATAGAAAACTGGACCCCAGGTCCAGTGCCCAAACCCAGGTATGGGGGTGCCAGGATTTGGGCCCAAGAGGTCTGACTCAGAGCCTGAAACCTTAACAACTCTGCCACACAGCAGTGCTCACAAGAGATGCTGAAAAAGGCAATGCGTATAGTATATTGCATTAATTGATTTAACTAGGGCATGTGACTGTTAAGTCAGTTCAAATATAGAAATGATACAAAAGATGGAAAGATTAGCTGTGTAAAGAAATTAGTAAGCATTTATTTCTTCCACAGGGAAATAAAGTTTGAGTCACAGATGTTAGAGAAATATAAAATGCATCTAGTGTGACCAAAAAAATATATATTAAATGAGACTGTGTTCTTATAGTAGGAAGTTATTTTACAGATTTCAGCAAAAGGCACTCTTCGGGAGTCCCCATGGATTATCTATTTTTCAAAAAAAGTTAATATCTCAGAGAAGGGGGTTTTAGTCCTAGGGAATAACAAGCTGTGATCAACGTGACTTCAACTCTTAGCGAGGGTGGCACCAGGGTCACTTTCCACCATGATGACTTCAAGACCCACAGTCCACTCAACAAGGCTTCCAGATCAATCATAGCCAAGCCATTGGTGACCCCCGGCAACCTTCAAAAGGTATGATTCAGGAATTATCCAAGAGTTTAAGTCAGATAACAACTTGTTCTATCTGCAACTCTTTGATTTTAAAGAAAGTGCTGACAGTCACTATCCAGGACCTTTTCTATATATAAATGATGGAGCAATTTTGTGGCTTATAATTAGAACAATGCATGACAATTTCTAGATTGGAGTTCCAAGGTTACGCTTCTCTTTGGCCCATCAGTGCCAAAAAGACAAAAGGTCATCTTCTAAGACTCCACAGATCGCACTCATTAGCCTGCTAAATGGCTCGCTTTGAAAATTCTGTCTCTGACGCTGCCTTTTAAAAGAGGCTCTGGTTTTTATCTGGCAGAAGGTGGGACAGTTTGGGTGGTTCGCAAGTAATTTGTAGCAAGAACACTGAGTTAACACCAGTTCCAAAAATGGATTTGTTGACACCTTGCTTTGCCATGAAAAATAAATGCCGGACTAGCCTGATTCAAACCTGTTAACTACCCAAGACACCTATCTGTGATGACCAATTATGACTCCAGTGAGCTACTCTCTCTAATAAAGCACAATACATCTGTCTCTAAAAGCTCATCTTCCTTGGAGAGTCCTGTCCTCTGTGAGTTTTATTCTCTGTACCCCATGTCAGCAAGCACACCCATGTCAAATAGTCATGGTGGACAATCCGGTGGATATCAAAATGCTGCTAAGATTTGCTAAGTTCTAGAAGTCCCAAATAATGATACAAATATTCCCCAAAGGCAGACATAAAGGCACCTAACATTTACCCTAAATCATGCCAATACGTCGCAAAAATGTATTCAGACCCAACAGGCCACACATGGCCAACCTATGTTGATGGCTGAATGCCAATGTCAATTTGTGGCAGGTCTATGAACTCCAGGATGGTCCCTAAGCAAAGTCAGCCAGAGATCCCAAAAAGCAACTCCCCACGACACACACGTAAGCCCTCCCGGAGACAAGGCATTCCAATTGGAAATTGGCAAAATGTCATAGAAGTACTTAAAGAGCATCAATTAACTTGTTAGTTAACCAATTTGACTGTAAAATCAAAACTGAAAGAGCAATTTCCAAATTGAATCACACTAAAAATTTTTAAAATCTAACTTGTTAATAATGTAGTTACGTAGTTTTTTTTTTAAACCCAGTAGTTTCTACCAATCAAATTTTCAAGAGAAATGTGTATGTTTTAAACCCACTCATGAAAGTTGACAATGAGATTTTATTGGAGAGTTTTTCTCTATTTTTCTAAATAAGATGACTCCTCGACCTAAATGATGAGAACATGATTCTAGGGGGACCCAGTGAATCCTATAACTTTTCACACACACACACACCTCTTCTCGGAAAGGTGTGCCCCCCATGACCCCCCTACAGAACACAGCAAAGGAGATGGCAAGTCACTCCCGAGACTGAGCAATACCTGGCATTTCCGCTTCCGCCTGGGTTTCTCGCTCTTTCTTCGTTGGCCCTCTGGAAGAAGCGACATGCTGTGTCACCAGCACAAGAAGGAGCCCATGTGAAGAGGGAATGACTTCACCTGCCTGCAGCCAGGTGAGCGGGACCAAGGGCAGTTCCTCCAGCCCCATTCAAGCCTTCCAATGACACAGCCTCACCAAAGACCCCAAGGTCAGAACCATCCAGCTAAGCCACCTCAGGAAACTACAGGGTAGTAAACTGCCGTGTGCTAACTAAGCCTGAGGTCATTTGTGAGGAAGCAAAAGAGGACAAATGCAACCCCTTGGTTGTTTCCAGCCACCAAATGAGCAGCCCTCCAACCCTAGTGCAAAACTGAAGCTGCCAGACCTGCATCAGCCGGTGTGAGGAAAGACCACGCTCTCCATGATCCCAGCTTCCTCAGACTTTCATTCTCCGTTGCTTTCTCTGTTTCCTCATAACCAGAGGATTCAATTCTGCAAGTCGTAGACTTAAAGGCATTATTTTATGTAAATATGGCATTTCATGATCTCTGAGAAATTTCTGTCAACAAACCCCCTCCCACCACTGTCCAAACCTTGACAAGCCCCATCCCTGCCTCAACAGAGAAGCACGTCTCACACCTGCCGAGAAACAGAAGCCTCAGCCATGCCCTCTGTTAAAGCCTTTAAACCCATCTGAAAGCACTGGGGCGAAAAATGATTGTTTTAGCAGCTGATACCAGAGTTCCTCTGAGGGACAGAAAATGCCTTATTGAGGACACTACTTTGCTCTGACACTGGAACATAGAAGAAAAAAGCTTGACTTCGAATAAAACTGTGGAACAAAGAGATGGCTAAACAGATCTACATTAAAAAAAGAAAAAAAAAAAAAAAAAAGGCCAAGAAGGGCTCAAATAACACTGTGGGAGGTGAGCTTGGGCAGAGAGTCCCAGTGCAGGAGGAACTAAAACTTGTTTAAAATAGAAATATCTATTGTTGGACCTTAAATTGTGTTGCTAAGGACATAAAATCCCCGAAGTCTTCAGTAATATCTGACACAAGCACCCATGGCTGATGTGAGTGATTTGGGGAAAATCAAGGAAAAAAGATTGAAAGCAGGGTCAGGTCTACCACTGTGGGCCGGGAGCGCGGCCTGAGCACAGGGGAACCGGATGCAAGTGAGAGGAAGACTCTAGTGGAAACAGAAGCTCAAAAGCCCAAGGAGCCATAAGCTCTGCTGAGTTCTAGAAGATGAGCAGATATCTTGGAGGAGGCAATGAACTTCCCAGAGGAGGGGTGTGGAGTCTGAACCTACTCAAGAGAGTGCATTACCTCAGCTGGCATCTGGCTACCTCAGCTGGCGTCTGGGTTCTTCTTGCATCTGTCTGGGCTTTGGCAAAGAAATGCCCAAAACCAGGCACTCTACTGGTTACTGTGACCTGAGGTCCTTCCTCTCAACCCTGCATGGTCATTACCCTTTCTACACACAGTCAGTGCCCCCCATTTCCAGGTCTCTGGCCCTCACTACGACCACCTCATACCACTAAGATTCTGAACCCTCCTTCTGCTGTGTATTAGTGGGTAATCTCTCAGCGATCATCTCCTTGTCAGAAAACGGGAGTGAAAAGGAACGAACATCGGAGGATTGTTCTGAATAATGCGTGTAAGTTGTGAGTCCGGTGAGTGGCAGGGTGCGCCCCCATAATGCTCACGGCACGCGTCATCGCCCCAAAGCCTCCTGAAACAAGTTTGGGAGCCCCCTCTAGAGTCCCCCTGCAGCACTTGGCAATTCAAGTCACTCACCTTAAATGGTCCTATCTTAGTTTTTCGTGATTCTTCTGAGCTCTTGCGCGCTGAACATCTTGTCTAGGATTTCCCGCATACCCATCCACCTAAGCAGTCTGTTACAGAAACTGCTCACAGAAATGATTCTTGTCTCTGCCTCCCCGATTCCTTCTCTTCTCTTGTAATCATCTTCTCAGTTTTCAATGATACAATCTAGCCCGTGCTGAAAGCTGCCATCAGCAATCATCCTCCCTGACTCGCTCACCCTGCAGAGCCCAACAGGCTCTCAGAGGCCAACGTGCTCCCTCCAGAACCCAGCGGCTCCCTCTCCGACCCTCCTGCCAGAACCCACTGGAGCCCCAGGAAGCTTTAGAGTCACATGAGCCAGGGTTCCAATATTAACTCTGTCACAAACTTGCAGTGACATTCTTGGCCAACTTACTTAGCCTCTCTGACCTGAGGTGGTTGTAATATTAAAAGCTACCATATGTGTGATGGCTAGTCAGCATTCAGCAAAGAGCCCCCCGCACGCCTCCTTTACAATGACACCCTCACCTGATGCAATACAATATCCACCTAGCTGGTCTCGCTTGCCCTTCTCCTCCAAACTGCCCTGGAGTTAATTTTTCTGGAGAACAAATGCCACACTAACGATTTCCTTGCTTCAAACTCTCCAGCATTTTTTTTTCCCTGTGAACAAAGTTCAAATTCCTTAACATGATAAGCTCCAGTTCCCTCGATGGCCCCTTCTCCCCCAACCCAGTTACTCTAAAGCCCTGGGTGATCACCAGCTCCTCTGTGTATGCGCCACATCTCTGCATGTGCCGGCCTTCGCTTTGTTCCTTATATTCTACATGCAAGTGAAATGATCTGCTATATGTCTTTCTCCTTCTGACTTACTTCACTTAGCACCACCCCCTCTAGTCCCATCCATATTGTCATAAATGGCAAGTTTCATCTTTTTTATAGCTGAATAGTATTCCATCACATACTATACCATGTGTTCACAACCACTCATCTGCCTTTGGACATTTCTGTTGCTTCTGTCACCTGGCTCTTGTAAGAAACTATGCTACACACACAAACACACAAAAAGGAGAGAGAGAAAGTGTGTGCAACAAATGTGGGTGTGGCAAAAAGTTAAAAACGGGTGAATCTGGGTAAATCATTTTGAATTACAAAAAGTTGCAAAACTCCTCTGACTTTCTCTAAGTCTGAAATTATTTCAAAAGAAAAAGAAAGCTTGAAGCAATCTGACCACAAGGTAACAATGAACCGCCATGTTGCAGAACGTTTTACCAACAATTGACCTACGCTGACGCTGCCAATGTGCTGAAGAAAGCAAGGAAGTTAAGCCGGAGGGTGGGCGGAAGACTGGTAGCCTGGGGAGATGTCTGAGACGAAAGGAGGCTAAAGAAACACACAGCTCCAGGCAAGGCGTGGCATATGAGATTGGGCGGGACTGTTACGAAATACATTCGGGCAACAAGTGGTGAAATCTGAAAATAGACTATTATAACGTTATAGCAACATTAACATTTCTGAATTTAAAAATTGCACGGTGGCTATAAGATATGAACAATGGATGTGAGTTAATGTTTACTATTCTTGTAACTTTTCTGTAAGACTGAATTTTTTTGAAAATAAAAATTTTTAAAAAGCTGTGGTTTGCGTGAACCCTTCCTCCACTCAGACAGGAGCGCTGCCCCCTCCAGGCTGCTGGAAATGTGTCACTTTCCTCCTAAAATACTCAGGGTGTGTTGTAGTTACATGTTCAAGCATTTGTCTTACTCCATCAGATTGAGAGCTTCTTGCCTTTTGGAACTTAATAACTGGAGGAGTAACTAATTCGGGGTAATTTAATGTTGTTGACAGGGTATTCCTGGAGCACTTTTGTGTTATAATTTGGACCCAAAGCTAAACATTTCTCAAGCTGAGAAGTAAAACAGAAAATGAACCTTTGCTTTGGAGCACAATATAATGCTGGAATTAATTCAACCCATGTGCTGTTGTGTCCCTTTCTGGAACCTTCTGCCTGCAGAGCTGGAAAGCCCGCCCACTGGTCCCAGCAGATACACAAAGGTGCTGTAAGAACGAGGGAGAATTTAATGAAGGCTGAAGCTGAACTGGCCCGGATGCCTGCAATTCAGCCCCCCTTCTATTTCTCTCCCTCTTTTTAAAATTTTTATTTTATATATTTTTTACATCATTTTTCATTTTTGTACATCATTATGCATTTTCCTTTTGGTTATCGTCCCCATAAAATTCCCATCCCCCCCCCCTTGTTTTGATCCTACTCCCTTCTCTCCCCCTGTAGTGTGTCCCTGGTTTATAGTTGCCTGTTAATTTTGATTTTTACTTTTTTATAATTAGTCTTTTTCCTGGTCCCTTATTGAGGTTTTCTAGATTCCTGCTATGAGTGAGACCATCCGGTAGTTTTCTTTTTCTTTCTGGCTTATTTCACTGAGCATGATCCCTTCCAGCTCCGTCCATGTTGCTGCAATTTGCATGTGTTTATCATTTTTGAATGCTGAGTAATATTCCACGGTGTATATGGACCACATCTTCTTGATCCAGTCATCTATTTTGGGGCATTTGGGTTGTTTCCAAAGCTTAGCTATTGTAAACAGTGCTGCTATAAACATAGGGGCGCAGGTGCTCTTTGGAATTAATGTTTCTGTGTCCTTTGGGTAAATAGTTAGGAGTGGAATTGCTGGATCATATGGAAGCTCTATGTTTAGTAGGTCCAGAAATCTCCACACAGCTCTCCATAGTGGTTGGACCAGTCTGCACTCCCACCAACAGTGCAGAAGAGTTCCTTTTTCTCCACACCCTCGCCAACATTTGTTGTTGCTAGTTTTTTTAATATGTGCCATTCTCACTGGTGTGAGATGGTATCTCATTGTGGTTTTGATTTGCATTTCCCTGATTACAAGTGATGCTGAACATTTTTTCATTTGCCTATCGGCAAATGAACATTTTTTTATTTGCATTTCCTCTTTGGAGAAGTTTCTTTTTAGCTCTTCTGCCCATTTTTGGACTGGATTATTTAATTATTTACTTCGTTTTTGTTGAGTCCTTCTATTTCTCTTATCCAGGGAGGGCAGCCCCCTCCTCAGTTCGGGGCAAGGTCTGGTTGGAGAATGGCTGGAGAACAGAGGAGAAAGCATCTCTCCCCACTTTTGAGAGAACGCAGTGAATGTTCTCGCCCAGAGCTCACACCTCCCTCACTCTCCCTGCCCGCTTGCTCTCTGCTCTCCTCCAGGGAGAAAAACCTACATGATTGATGATCCCCGGAACCTAGGAGCGGGGTCCTCACACCCGCACTGCCCAGGCACCTCCAGAGACATCTCCCCCACCTGCCAGAGCTGCTGAACCAGTCTGCAGCGACTCAGCCCACGTCTGGGGACAGTCCAGGTTACAGAGAGCAAATAAGAAGCCTGTTTTGACCTCAGGTCCAAGTTGTGTTCTCCAGACCAGCGTGAGCAGCAAGAAGATGATGTTTTCATCTCAGTCTATTTCCTCTATCACCTGGCTCAGGGCTCGGGAAAGAAAGGGACACAAAGGTCCCCTGAGGACCCCGGGGTATTTCATAACCTTCAGATGTTCTGACAGAGCCCTCGCTATACACGTGTGGTGCTGAACTCAGACAGGGGACACCAGCTGCTCACAGCAACCACGGGGCTGTGGATATTTTTTAATGGTACAAAGTGATTTTTGAAGCTTTCTAGTTTGTCTGAGGCCCCTGCGGCCACAAGGAAGGGGATTTGGCTCACACAGGGGAGGCAAGTGTGTCTTTGTGCTGTGCTGGGCTGGCGATACCGGGGAGCCTCTTCCCACGGGAGCCCCGAGCAGCCCGGCAGCCACCCCAGCAAGAAGGGGGTAGGAACACAGCTTCAGCAAGTAAGATCAGACATTTTTTGAAATTTCCCTTTCTCCTTGAAAGGCTGGTGTTGCTGAAAGTCTATTCATTACAGATCATTCATCTGTAGCAAGTCCTCCCTATCTGCACGCAGAAGTGACAGCGCTGGAGGATTCTGGCAGAGACACAAAGGCTCCTGGGCACCGTAGGCGAGTCAAAGAGGTAAACAGCAGCTCAAAGGAGGTAGGAGATTAAAAAAAACAAAACAGAAGAAGGGGAAGCTACAAGAGCATCCTCTTCCTCAAAGGGTCTATGCTTTGCAAGAGGCCACAGGGCAGTATTTATACACCAGCCACCCCCACCCCTCCCCTACCTCCAGCGTCCTTGTGTTCTGCTCCTCTCATCTTGTCCCTGGATCTCCTTCATTAATCACCCTGTTCTCTCCAGGACGTTCCAGCTTCTCCCAGTCTCTGTGACCTCCGTCACCTCAACCTCTAAATATGCTCATCCCCGGAAACCTCAAGCTGTCCTCCAATAAAGCAGCCTGTTCCAAGGTCACCCAGCGTGTGAGCCTGGGGTCAGCGCGGAGGTGGGGGGCATGTGAAATACCACCCTTTTCCCACCCCACCCCTGCTGAATCACAGGCACTGGAAGGGGGCCAAGTTTCTCGGTTTCAAACATTTTCCAGACCCTGAGACACTGTTGGTGGGAATGTAAACGAGTGTAGCCATTTTGGAAAGCCATCTGGGTTCACCTTAAAAACTAAACATGGAAATAATGTGGGCCCCAGCAATCCCACTCTCGGGCAAGTATCCAAAGAACAGAAAACCATCATCTCAAAAGACGATGTGCCCTACAATGTCTACTGCAGCCCAATTTACCACCCCGGAACAACCAAAGCGCTCTCTCATAGAAGACTGGGTCAAGGAGATGGAAATAAGGAAAGACAAAGTGTTACCTCCCCGCAAAATTCTGTTCAGGGGCACAGAATGCAGTAAAGCAAGTCAGCGGGAAGAAAGCAAAGAGTGGACACTTAACATGGCGGAGGATTCAACAAAGTAATGTCCTTGTAAGAATAACAGGACATGGGCCTCCCCTGGTGGCGCAGAGGTTGAGCGCTGGGCTGCAAAGCTGCCTGCAGCCTCTGCAACGCCAGTTTGATCCCCAGCCGTGGGGCGAGGATCCCATATGGTGCGCAGACCTCTCCTGTCTCGCCTGCTGCTCCCCTCAGCAGTGTATTTCGTCAGTCTGCCTGTTCTGTTCCCCGCTGGCTCTGGTAATTCTCTCACCCTCCCGCACTTCTGACTGTACCCAGTGGTTGTATAAATAAATAAATAAATAAATAAATCTTTAAAAAAAAAAAAAAAAAAGAATCACAGGACACTCACAGAGTGTGAGCTCCAATTTCCAGGCTAGGAGGGCAAGGGGGGGAGGGAATGCAGAGGCCCTGAGCTCTGTGGAACTTGAGAAGCCCTGCCTGCGCTTCTTGTCACCACTGTCCCGTCCCAGGTGCCCTCCTCTGTCCCGAGTGCCTGGCTCCCCGGAGCTCTGTCCTGCATCTTCTTTCCCAAAGCTATATCCTTTCTCTAAGTGCTCTGAGCCACCCAACATTTGATTTGGCTCTTTACCCATTGAAACATGGGTATGCATATAAATTTGCATGATGCCCACATGTCTGGAGCCCCCAGAATGCCCAGGGGCTTTCTGGACCTTTCTTCCCAATGGTTCCTAGACTCAGTATGTATGAAACGAGCCCACTATGTCCTCCCACACTCCCTCTGCAGCTACATCAGCAGCCTGCGTGGCACAGAAGCTCTGCCACCTTGGTAGTCCACTGCAACCCCTCCCCCTTCCTTGTCCCCACCTCCAGTCAGTCCCCAAGTACGCACAGTCCTTCGGCCACCATTGCCCGCTGTGGCCCTGCGGCCCCTCATCTTCATGCTAATCCTCCCTGCCGCCACCTCAACACCTCCCTGGGGAAGTCCCTTCGGGAAATCCACTGTCTGCACGATAACTTCCCAGCTCCCGCACCACACACACCTCATATGTGTTCCACCCGATCTTCCCTCCGTCAACACGCGACTGGCAGAGCAGGAATACAGAATCAGCTCCTTGGCTGCAACGTCCCCTGCTGCCCCCCAGCCCAGCACCCCAGCACGGCGAGTGTCTGACTCTCACCCGCCCTCCTGCTCCATGCTCCCCAACTCTGCCTACCTCCCCAGCCAACACCTCCTTGCTGGTCTTCCAAAACCTCACTCGATTTCAATTCTTCAGTGAGTGCTTCTATACCATCAAGTGCCACAAAACGGTGCTTTGGTCAATAACAGACCACAATATGTCAATAACATGTCAATAACAGACATGGTGGTCCCCATAGGCTGCCCCCTACAGAAGGTGTGTAGTCACACCTTCCAGGTTTGTGCGAGTACACTCGATGATGTTTGCATGATGACAAAATGGCTTAACGACGCGCTTCTCAGAATGTACGGCTGTGCAGGCCAAGCTTGGCTGTACAGAGTACTGGCCAATGTTCATCTCCTCTGGATGAGTGTAACTTCTGGATGGCTAGCACCAGGCTTAGGTCTCAATACCCAGGAGTTCACAAAATTAATTCACACAATAAGTACCACTGAATACATATAACATGAGGAGTATATTCCATACAATGAACAAAACACAGAAGAAAATCTACCCTCTTAGACTCTATCCACTAAGAAAGGAAGCTTTCAAGAAGGCAGATCATTTAACATTACTCCCAATTCTCTGAGCGGGATAAGCTTAGGGAGCCCCACGGAGGAACAACCAATTCAGTTTGGGGGCAATCTTGACAAGCCTTTGGTGACAAAGGCAAGGTCTTTGGAATCTAGAAGGAAAAAATTATCACGTGCTTTTTAAAAACATTTCAATATCAAATTGTGGCTATTATTGCCAATAATAGGCAATTTGTCCTTCTTGAATAAATCCCCTCCCTCTACTGGCTCTGAGAGGGAAAGCGGGAGAAGAACTTTCTCCACGGCAGGGCTCTGCAGGTCAGCGGGAGGCCCAGAAAGCCACGCGGCCCCCGCTTGCTGGAGCACAAGGCGCAGCCACCTCTTCTCTCTTCTCCGTTTCACATGATTGGGGCCAAGAAAGTGTAACCCGTGTTTGAACCATTCAGCAGCCGAGGCTGGCCCGGCCTTTTCAAGGAAGAAGGTGAACTCTGAGCTCTTTCATACACGACTCAAGGAGATGGGGGTGTGATCCGACACGAGGGCGAGCCTGCCTCCTTCCCATGAACTGACGACCCATAAAAATGCATAAGAGAACATTTGACCAAACTGAGTAAGACACACCGAGAGTGGAAAAACATGGTAACTACAGCTGTGAAGTTCTCTGGGACTATGGTCTGTTGTTTTTCTAACTTATAGTTCATTTCTAGACATCACCCCCAAGCACCTTGACTGCAAACATAGTGAGTCCTCGCTGAAGAGTGTCCATGGGTTCGCGGAGACCCAACTCGCAGAAAGAAGATGTGTAACGAAACCCTCTGCCCCTAGGAGCAGGAGTTCATTCCCACGGCATATTTCTGCTCACAAGAGGTCACCCAACTTCTAAATAAAGACCTGAAATGCTTTCAATAAGGAACAATCACTTGTGTTCACTCATTTTTCAACCTGCTTATTCCAGCTCAGGGTTGAGATGGTGGGAGTCTATCCCAGCAGCAGTGGGGGGGGGGGACCCCCAGGCTCAGCAGGACGCCCTTCCACTGCGGGGTACACTCACACCCACAACCACACTCCCTCCTACCAGAACAACTGAGACCCTCTGTGAGCCTCACGTGCTCACCCCTGGGATGTGGAAGAGCTGGGAGCCCCCTCAGAAAACCCACACAGATATGGGGAGGACATGCCAACTCCAGTCGGTAGAATCGTCTTCTTCCTTATCAGCGTTATAACCAAGCAACAGTGAAGGAAATGGCATATCGAAGGACCTAGTGCTGTAGCTATAGATTATCAAGACTTGGCTCGTGTGGTTATGAGGGCTGACGATGCCCTAAGTGGCAACACCAGCAAGATGGAGCCTGGGGGAGCAGGTGGCCTGCACTCTAGTCCCAAAGCCAGCAGACCTGAGACCCAGGAAGAGTCGGCGTTTCGGTCTGAATCCAAAGACTGGAAAATGACGCATGTCCTGGTGCAGGGCGGTCGGGCAGAGATTTCTCGTCCTCAACCTTTTTGCTCAGGTCGTGACTGAAGGTGAACCCACCCACGCCAAGGAGGGCAATCTGCTCTGCTCAGCCCCCTCACTCAAATGTTAAGCTCACCCTAAAAGACCCTCTCAGATCAGGGCTGACCAACTGCTGGGGCCTGTCCCCCTACCCCAGCCTGGTCAAGCTGACCCAGAAAATGAGCCATCACAGGCTGCCTCCTCTGCTCTCTTGGTCTTTGAGGAGTCCCTCTGACTTTCAGGAACATAGAGGAGAGAAGAGTGGGAACAAAACCGGATCCTGCTCCCCACGGCATGGCCGCGCCCGCCTGGGAGGCCTCCGTTCAAGCTCCTCCTGTGCCAGCACATTAGCCGCTGAGCTGGACAAAGAGCAGAGCTCCTAAAATCCTCCTATCCACGCGCACGACTCTGGGCCGAGACGGGAGCCCCAGGAGAATGAGAGGTGTGGGAGCTGTCGGCCGGTTTCTCGACTGTGCAGTCTGCCTTTGCTGCGGGTATTTCTCAGAGGAAAACAGAATTCAGAGGGTCGAACCTGCGCTCCTCCTGGCTCACGAAGCTCCACTTGCACAGAACCAACTGATGTTTTCTGCCTTAAGCAGCGTGGAGCCAGGAGGGGCGGCTGAAATGTGCAGCCACACCGTGACTTGCTTTCCTATGGTTCGGTTTTCCAAGGCAGAGTAGATGAGTCTGTCTCGGCGGCAAAGGTTGTCAGGCATGGTGATTACTCTTCACTTTACCGGTCCTCAAAGTGCAGTCCCTGCACCAGCAACATCGGCACCGCCTGGGGATCTGCTAGAACTAGAAACTCTTGGGTTCCACCCCAAACCTCCTCAATCAGAAGCTCCAGGGGGGAGACTGAGATGTGGGAATCACCACCTTGCGTCCATCAGGCCCTGGAGCAAGTCACTCTGTTCAACATCATTTCCTTATCACGGTGAAGAGGAAAAGCAAGCAGCCCCCAGAGGGGCCCCTGTCTGCGGAGCGTGCAGGTTCTCCCCCTTTCTGGCTGGGTTTTCCCCGGGGAACCCATTTCCTCCCACATCTCAAGACTGTGCATGTATTTATATAAAACCTCCCATTGGTTCTATTTCTCTGGAGAATCCCAACTTATCCCGCACTAGACAACAACATCTCTCTAAATCACCTGTTTTCTGCATTCACTTCCACGCCACAAAAAAGCCAGCAATACTCCTAGCAGCCTCTACCCTGTGATGTGCTGTTTCCGTCCAGGTGACTCAGAGCCCATGACTCAGAGGTGATTTCAGCCCTGCTCCTCCCGGCAGAGGAGTCGGGGTTGAGACTTGCTGCAAGGAACGCGGGCTCTGATGCCTACTTTCATGTCCCAGCTGTGCTGACGCTCCCTGCGATGGGCAGAGTGTGGGAGTGAGAGATGACATTAGAAGTGGAAAC